>NC_136428.1:183690821-184290821 GCF_052849685.1 Lactuca virosa
TAACAAGAATTCAAATCAAACATTCATTAAGCTCAAAACTGAAGAATCTAGATAGAAACACAAAACGAAAACCAGATCTAATGATCAATCACATGAAAAATACTTGTTTTTGCAGAACTGAAAACTAGGGTTTTAGCCAGACATGGCTAAACACTGATAAAAACAAATGAAAAGAGACATCAAACAACTAATCTTACTAATCTACTTGAAGGAGATGATCCATAGTCTTCAAATCTTCAGAAATCATTGAAATCGGAGAAGAAACGCCTCCAAAATCGTATTTTCGTCGTCTGGAACCTCTGGAATCTCAAACTTAGGTTACTGGAAGGTTATGAGGCTTTATTTATACGTCTAGCTGTCAAAACAACGTACATGCGATCGCAAAGGGCATACCTGCGATCGCATGTATCACCCAAAACGTGTCACGAGACTTTTTAATGAAGTAGGATGATATTTTAATACTTTTTGGCCAACCTGCGATCACATGTACACAACCTGCGATTGCAGGTTTTCATTTTTTGCTTCCGGATGAATTTTTGGCACAAAAAAACCTCGAATCCAAGATGCGACCAAACCTGCGATCGCAAAAAGGCCCCATGTGATCGCATAAAGACAACATGCGATTGCATGTTGTGCCTAAGACGTCTGAAATTTCGTCTACCTTTCAAATCATTTTTAATCGCCTCAATCGGAGTTACGGTTCATGAGATATGGTCAAAATACTGACAGGGGGTCAAAGCTGCCAGCAACATCCTTTAACTTCAGATTGCATATTCTATCTTCGTGTGATCAATTATATCGGATGTTTCTTGACCAAAGCATCTTGCAAGAATTCCTCAACATACTCCATAAGTCCCAAGCTCCACTTTAAGCTCCAAACGCGCATCCAACTGCTCCCAAAGCACTGCTCCACTCGAACTATCTAAAATTGACATAAAAACATGAGATGCATAAAATGGCATCTAACAAATCTCCCCAAGCTTAAACCTTACTTGCCCTCAAGTAAGAAGAAGATAAAACATTATAAACATATGGAAAGATGTAGATGACATAAAAAGAAACTTAGAATAAAAACTAAAACAAGATTAAGGAAAATAAAATTTTAAAATTTATCAAAACACTACTCTTTTTTTGTTCACATGATCAGATTTCACAACGAGGAAGCTCCAATGAAATCACTACCTAGACAACAGTCTCAATACTTTATATTAACGATTCATATTTCATACTTAATAAGTCAAACCAAGCTTGAGCAAATAATTTTTATGCTGAATTAAATTTGTGAAAACAGTGTATTTTTAAAAATAATTTCACGAAAATTCGTTTATAAAAACTTAGCTTGACCAACCCCTCCTTTTTTTCCGAACTCGTCCAGTAAACGCGGTAAGCTCCATTATGGACATAAAATCCAAGCTTACCCCTATGATTCCACTATCAAGGGATCAATCTCATTATACCACACATCTTCTTCGTCTTGATCAACTCTTCAGATTTAACTTGTTTGCTTCTTGATTTCGACTTGAACTTGACTTGGATTTGACTTTAAATTGCAGATTTCTTCAAATTGCTTGATATACCATTTCTAACATATATATTGACTGGGCGCGGATTTTACTTTGAGGCCCCCAACCTCAAAAGGCGCAGAAACTAGAAATAACATATTTTTGGGTTTTCTTTGTTTTTATGAATGCAAAAAAATAAAAAGGAAAATATTTTTGGATTTTTTGTTTTTTTATGTGCAAATGCAATAGAATAAAATGCAAAAAGAAAAAATAACATTTGAAAATTTTAAATGAAAAACTAAAAAAAAAATTAACAAAAATGCAAATATTTTACACTAACCCCCTCCCCAAGCTTAAAATGGTGCATTGTCCTCAATGCTCAGAGAGAAATGAACAGTTCAATAAAGCAAATAAAAACAAAACTTTGCAACTAGGAAAGAGTGTACCTGATAAGTTTGCAGAAATCTGATTTTGACGAAGATGTGGCGAAAAATCTGAATTTCAGCAACTCTGTCGATCCTCTGATTTCCCCAAGCTTGCTTGGAAATACGGCCATCTCTTTATTGAGAGCATAAAAATAAAAACTACTCATCGGGTTGCCTCCCGGAAAGCCGCCCTTTTTTAAAGTCGTTGGCTCGACTTTGCCCAACCAGATTATTAAATGGTGTGGTTGGGACTTCTCTGAAGCTCAACTCTTTTCGTTGTGACTCCAGATCCCTTCAAATAAGGAAAGATGGGTGGATCTGGGACTTGTTCAACAATCGGGAAAAACACCAGAATTTTTATAAAATGACTCAAATTTTAGATTTTTGAGCCGTTTTCTTTTTCCATTCTTCTTGACATCAACCAACTTCTTTTTCTGAATTTTCTTTTTTAGCTTCGTGTCAGAAATCACCTTTTTCTCATCCTCACCAAGCATACCTTTTTCTATCAACTTTGTACCAGTTCCTCCAGCATAAATCACATTATTTTTCACCTCCCCAAGCTTATCTATGCTCAGCTCCTTTAATGTATAATTATCTAGTTTCCTGTCTAAAAATAAATCTTGCACAAAACCATTAGAAAAATCACAACAGTCCTCAGAAAAAGGACTGTTGATACCCAGATAACTGATAGAAAATTTATCAATTGGAGTTTCAGCATCATTTATTTTAAAGTGCAGAATATGACCATCAAACTCCATAGAAAGAGTACCAGCAAAAACATCAATCTTGGTTTTAGCAGTTTTCATAAAAGGTCTTCCCAAAATAATTGAGTTTGCATCTGAAGTGTCCAAGTTTCCCATGTCCAAAATATAAAAATCACCGGGAAAGATCAGATTATCCACTTGGACAAGAACATCCTCTAGTACACCTTTTGGGTGTACTGTTGAGTGGTCAGCCAACTGTATAATTGTCCCGGTCTTTTGTAAAGTTCCCATTTTTAATTTTTCAAAAACAGAATAGGGAAGGACATTGACTGAAGCTCCTAGATCAAGCATTGCTTTTGGAAAATCAAGGTTCCCCAATTTACAAGGAACTGAGAAAATCCCCGGATCCTTGCACTTTGGAGGCAAACCTTTTTGTAAAATAAAAGAGATATTTTCGCCAGCTTTTACAATCTCATTAAATTTCATATTTTTCTTTGAGTTGCATAAATTTTTAAGAAACTTAGCATAGCGAGGGATATGTTGGATAATATCTAAAACTGGGATATCTACCTCAACCTTGCGAAGAATTTCCATAATATCTTCATCATCTCTTTCGCGCTTCGTGCTCCTCAGTCTTGATGGGAATGGGGGTAATGGCTTGTACTCCTTCAGAATTGGCTTGGGTAGTGTTAGAGTTTCTTTTTCTTCTAGTTTTTCAGATTCTTCTTCAGCCAATACCTCTTCAAACTCTTCAGTTACAACTTCTTTTTCCATCTGAACCTCTTCAAACTCTTCTTCATCTTTGTTTTCTAGTTCAGATGAGCTTAGGCCTTCATATGTTTTCCCCCTTCTCGAGAAAATAGCACTCACATTACGCTTTGGATTGTTTTCTGTATGTCCGGGTAACTTTCCTTGAGACTCCAGACGATCCACAGAAGTGGCAAGTTGAGACACATGCTGCTCTAGATTCTTGATATTGGCTCTAGTTTCTGTCTGGAATGCTTGGGTGCTCGTGGCCAGACTTTTAACAATATCCTCCAAGGCCATGCTAGAGCTGCCAGAATGTTGTTTCAAAGGCTGCTGAAAATTCTGGTGCTGAAAATTCTGCTGATTCAGAAAATTTTGCTGAAAACCCGGCTGCTGAAAATTTCGTTGATGCTGAAATCCAGGTGGAGGCTGAAATTGTTGTTTCTGCTGATAATTATTCTGAAAATTCTGGTGGTAGCCCCCAACAGCTTTTACTGCAACTGTATCCTCTTGCAGTAATGGACACATATCTGTTGGATGCTCCGTCTTCAAACAGATACCACATGGTTTCTTCGCAGCTGCTTTTTCTTTCGTTAGGAGCATAACAACTTTCGTCAATTCAGATATCTGAGCTTCCAGATGAACATTGCTGACTTCCTTAACTCCCCTTGGCTGATCCTGATACCACTCATCTTCATTTCCAGAATGTTTAGACTCGATCGCCAGCTTTTCAATAAGGTCTCTGATTTCAGTTGGTGTCATATCACCCAAGGAACCACCGCTGGAAGCATTTATCAGGCGCCTCTCCATGGGTGTCAGACCTTCACAGAAACAGTTGTAAAGTTGATAATCGTTGATCCCATGTTGTGGGAACCTAACTAGAAGTTTCTTGAACCTTTCCCAGTAAGTATTTAGAGCTTCTCGTCTTCCTTGTTTGATCCCAAGGATTTCTCTTCTAAGACTGGAGACTCGTGTTTCTGGAAAGTATTTCTCTAGAAATAGCTTTGCGAGTTCTGTCCAAGTGGTGATGGAACCAGATGGGAGTTCATATAACCATTCCCTTACTGAATCTTGAAGCGAAAAGGGGAATGCCCTTAACTTTATTTGGTCTTTTGTGACAACATGAGGCTTCATTCCTGAACAAACCACATGAAATTCCTTGAGGAATTTATGTGGGTCTTCGTTTTCCAGTCCGCGGAATGTGGGAAGAAGATGAATCGGCCTAGATTTAAGTTCGAAGTTTTGGGCTTCTGGAAACGTAATGCAAAGGGGCTGATGGTTGACCTCTTGAGGAAGTTTTTTTTGTCGTTGTCGGGGAACAGTTTATTTAGTTTTAATTTAATTACTATTAGTTAATCGATCCATTTTGTCGAGTAAAAACGGAAAAAAAAGTTAATTTTCTTCTTTGTTTTAATTTTCTATTTAACTAGATCCCATGACGTGGCATCCCACTTGCCACGATGTGGAAACTGATGACTTCAGTTTTTTAGTTTTTCTAATATTTTTTGTTCGTTTTACGCATTATTTTCTTTTTTCATTTCAGTAGTACATGACGATGAAGTGTGGGAACATTATAATGGATTAGTTCGTAATTGTCTACAACATGATCTAAACGTGCAACAAGAAATCTTCACCTTTTACACTGGGATCAATGTGTGCACTCGCCAGCTTCTTGATTCTCAAGGACCAATAAAAAATAAGGATCTAACAACCAACAAGGCCCGAATAGAAGAATTTGCCAAACACTAAAGAGAATATCACAACCCTCGCGATGATCTCATTAGAGAAGAAGCTAATGGATATGTAGGAAAAGAAAATGTTTCTTCAATAATTGCAAAAGCTAGATGTCATGGATAGATGGATCATGAAGATGGGATAGTCCATTCACGCGATACAAGTTAGGTGTGAACTGTCACAAACCACATCTAACCAAGGATTGCGATTTAATGATAATGGGAAGAGGAAAGAGCAAGTGTTATATTCAAGTGGTGATCATTATGATGAAGATTTGAGAAAGCCTAAAAAGGAATGGAAACCCTATGAAGAGTATAGGAAAGGAAAAGATGAGAAATACCGACAACAAGGGTGAGGCTTTTACTATAGAGAGAAAGCACCACCCGAGAAAAAACCTGATATCGATTGGGTATTAGCTAGGTTTATGGAAGCTAGTGAGAAAAGACATAATAATGCAATTGATGTGACATTGAGAAATCAACAGGCATCCATATTGCACATAGAGACTCAATTTTGACAATTTTCAAAACTTGTACAAGAGCATTTACTTCCTAATAATTTCGAACCAAAACCTCAACCACATGTGATGGAAATATCTATTGGAGAAAGAACTATTATTGAGCCTTTGGTTATCCTTGAAATAGCTACGACCTATAGATCACCGTGATCAACAGCCGAAAGAAGTGGATGAAGAAAAGAAAATTTGATCTGCTCAGTTCCCACAACGTGGTGAGTATGATGTTATGTCATGACAGCTACACGGAAATTCTAAAACACCACTTGTTAAGCCATATTAGCTGCCACTTCATCACCCGTCTTGAGAAAGGCAGAAACCGTTGGAGCAGGAGCATAAGAGATTTATGGATCAAGTGAAGAGAATCACGATTAACATGCCATTCATCAAGGCAATTGCCAAAATTCCAGAATACACAACGTTCCTTAAGGACCTTATTAGTACTCAATAGGAATTGGAGGAGGTGTCTGAGGTTGTCCTTAATGAACAGTTCTCGGTAGTAGTAAGGGAAGGACTACCTACGAAAATGGGAGATCCAGTCCGATTGACGAAACCTTGTGAATTTGGCAATGCAACAAAAACGAATGTGCTAGCCGATTCAAGAACTAGAATAAATTTCATTCCATTTTCATTATACCAAAAGCTTAATTTATCAAAAATGAAGACTACTAGAATGACTATTCATATGGCGGACCGATCAATCACCCACCCTCGAGGGATTGTTGAAGATTTATTAGTAAAGGTTTGGAATTTCATATTTCTGATAGATTTTGTTGTTCTTGATACGAAGGAGGATGAGAACTTTCCAATCATTCTTGGGCGACCTTTCCTAAGTATTGCTCATGCCTTGGAAGATATCCATGATTCCAAGCTTACGTTACAAGTTGGAAATAAAGAAATAACCTTCGGAGTCAATAAAAAGTCCATAACTTTGAAGCATAATAATGATGAAGTTTTCTTTATGGAAGAAGTAGATAAGGAGTTGAACAAGGAGGATGAAATTGGGAAAGAAAAAGAAGAGCATGATGAGTTTTTGGAATTGCAAAAGATGATGGAAAAAGAGTTATTAGCTTGGGACAAGCCTTTGTCAAGAAAAGAGGAATTAAGGGGATGAAGAATAGGAGATTCGTGAAAACAAAGAACCTACTCACGAATATATAGAAGTTGATGTTGAAGAGCTATCACAGCATGATAAAAAAAGGCATATCAGTTGGAGAATCAATTCGAGGGATCAAGCATAATCACAAAGAACATGCCATCCCGAGAAAGAAGGACAATTCAAAGAAAGAGTACAAAAATAAGGGTTGTTGGGTACAAACGAAAAAGACTCGAATTGAAGGAGAACGGGGAGATTCCGCTCCCAACTGACACAACATAGAGCGGAAGGAGTCAGGCTCACGACTCCTACAAAATAA
This sequence comes from Lactuca virosa, assembly GCF_052849685.1. Classification (NCBI taxonomy): domain Eukaryota; kingdom Viridiplantae; phylum Streptophyta; class Magnoliopsida; order Asterales; family Asteraceae; genus Lactuca; species Lactuca virosa. Next base: position 183,697,863 of record NC_136428.1, read on the forward strand.
GCGCTTTAGGAGGCATAACATGTTTGCTTTGAATTTTCTTTTCCTTATCTTTTAGTTTAATTTCCGAATTTCGTTTAATTTTGTTTAAGATAAATTGTTTTCTCGTCTTTAGTTTCTACTTCATTCAAGTGTGAGGTCATTAGAGCATGTTATGGTTTTATTATAAAGAAAATTTTAAGAAATAAACAGGTTTTGGGGGTTTTAAATTACACCCACGACGTGGTTATCTCTTGCCCACGACATGGGAATTCGAAAGAGTCCTGATCCAGAACGCGTTTTTACCTTCACGACGTCATCGTCTATGTGTCACTGTGACGAAATGGGGAGACCAGAAAGAGGCAGTTAAACCCTAAAATATGTTCAGTTTCTATTCTTTAAACTAAATCACGATAAGAACTCTTCCTTTCTTACCACATACTTCCAATCTTTGGAAAAATTGCCTACAACTTCCAAATTTCGTGTTTAATACACTTCAAGGTATGATTTCATTGATCTATTGCACTTAATTTTTCTTGGATTCACTTGTTTTGAACATTAAGTGCCATTATAGGGTTAGATTTGTCAAAAATTTTGAACTTTTACTGCCAAAATGAAGAATGCATATGTGATGAATATGTTTAGAATGGATTTTATACTGAACCCTATGCCTTTTGTGGAATAACTACGGTCAAAACAAGTCATGATTGGAAGAATTCTTTCATGACGGTCGCGACGACGTGATGAACCATTTTCCACATCATGAAAATTAGGTTCATAGACCAGTTTGGCTTCTTTTTTGCTAAGATGTTGGGTTTGTTTTGTGTTTTGTTTGTTTATTGATTTGTAGTACTATGGGTCTAGAAAGAGAAAACCAACAACCACAATGAGATGTTTCCAATTTACACCCGTTTTACCAATTCTCTCAAAATACGTTGCAAGATGTTTTCAGGACTTACAACGACATGTTTGGATGGTTTCGTAACAAGGATTTTGTTAATTCACTTGTTATAGATTGGGCATGGTTAAGAAGTATTGGGATTATAGATCGGGTGAAGCAATATTTAACCAAGTTATATGTCGGGGGAAGATTTTCATTCACATGTAACACATGGAGGAACTTATTTACCATTAAAGAACCCATCTATAGGGATTTATTGGTCGAGTTCTTTGCTACCATTCACTTTGAATAAAAAATGTACGATCCACACTATGGAAGGGCACCTGCATTCCGACTTGGAGGGGAATACCGGGAATGTAGTTTGGTGAAATTTGCATGGATAATGGGCCTATATGGGAGAAATGAAGCAATGTATCAGAAATTTGCTTTGTTTTTATAAGCTTCTTCTTGGGATCTTTTAGTGGGGGTCCAAGATTTCGTGTTTTGGCAAACAATTGCAAATAGGATGTATGACTCGAAATCTTCACAAGAAAGTTACATCTGGTTTCCTATTCATCGCTTTTTTCATCGTCTCATCACCTTTAACATCAACCATAAAAGACATGGTGACAAAATTATGAGCCAAAATATTTTCTACCTATGGAGCATTATTACACCTAGAGTTGTTTGCAATAATCTGTATATGTTGGCCATATTTTTTTGGAGGAAAAGCGATGAAGTCAAGGGTAGGAAGTCCTATTACGGGAGGACATTTTGTGAACCAACTTGCAAAAGCGTATGGTATTTTGATCTCGTTCATCGTTTGTTCTTTGACTTTTATTCCAATAAATGATCTTACCATCCATTATTTAGAGATGATACGAGTGGTAGTAAACATGGGAGGTGGGTACGGGACACCGACAAATGACCCGGGGTTACTGATTAAAGGTGTAGAGGAGCCAAGGCCACAAGGGCGATGAAATGTGCGACCAAGAGGTGGGAAACGAGCCGACCACCACCACCACCACAAGATATACCAATAGGAGGCGTCCATGTTGACCAATTTCAAAATTACGTTGGTATGTATTTGGATAATCTTCGTGGGGGAGTAAACTATATTGGTCAATCTATGGACGTGCTATTCTCAAACTTGCACGTTGAGCGCCTGGAACATTTGCCACAACAATTAGCTTATATTCCGACATGAGAAGAGTTGTGGGCGGCTGGTAATTATGGTGTCAGGATGACTGGAGCATGAAATGATGATGAGGAGTGACGTTTATTCTTTACTTTATTTTGTTATTTTCTTTTATTTGGTTTGTTTTCATTTAGATTATTTCTATGGTTTTTTTTATTTTTGTGTGTTTTATTTTGATTTGAACTATGTAACTGATTGATGATGTTTTCTTTTTATTACTCTAGAGAGTTTCTTTTATTTTTGATTGCATAGAAAAAGGGTTTAACTTTACACAGAAAAAACCATGAGCGTTTGAAGATTATAATCGAGAACCCCAACTTTTGATAAGTATTGGGTGTGTATCGATTCTTTTAGAGAATTTGAGCGTTTCTACAAAAGAAGAAGATTTAGACAGAGCATAATGCAGTTTAGAAGTGAAATGAAGAAATATCAAGAATTGCATATTTTGGCAGAAGTTGTTTCTTGAAATCATCATCAGTTACCACAATGTGGCCAGCCTTTTGTCACGTCGTGGTGTGGCATTCCAATGCGGTGGCAGTTTTCGGCGTTTATATACCCACGACGTGGTTGAAACTTTCCCACGTCATGGAAACCCAGTAGATCGAGATTTGGATACTCAAAAACTCGATCCCACGACGTGGTCAACACTTTCCCACATTGTGGCAAATGAAGATCTCATTATTTCAAAGTTTTTTGCACCACCTTTTCGAAGTCGAAGTTCTTGGTCTTATTTATCTGGCAAATTAAGCAGCATTGGTCTAGTTTCCAGCAATTTTAGAGATGCTAAGCTTGCCCTCAAATCATATTCGATCTCACCACTACTACTTCATAGGATTCTGTACCTTGTTTCCCTTTTATTGTTTTTATGTGATATATTTGTTTTATGCATACAATGAGAGTATTGTATGAAATAAGTTTGGAGGTATGGGGTCGAAAAAGGATTTCAAGCATTAAAAGTTATTATTAGAAAAATGCTAGATTTAAAAATAAAATTTAATTATATAGACTTGTAAAAATAGTCTAATTTTGAAAATCTAGTACATTTTAAAATTTTGATATTATTGTGTTTGGACTAGTTTGCTAATGTTGTGCAAGATTATTCAAGGAGAACTCTAAGATTTAGTTAAGCTAATTTGTTATAGTGTATTGGTGACTCCTAGTTCTACTGAAATCATGAGACAAAAATACGAAATTGTGTAATTTGAGGGGCATAATATGTCTAGCATCGTGTACTGAAATATATCCAGGAAGATTTATGTAGTCATTGCACTCTAAACTAATGCCTTTAACCAATAAGGGCTTAGGTTAAGTTCCATTTTTTAAGCTTATGTTTTTCTTTTAGGTTTTTAGTTGAGAGAAAAAAATGAGTTATGCAAAACAAATGTTGTCAAAATTTTGAGTGAATAAAAGTTATCAAAGTATGAAGATCTTGAAAAAAGTGAAGAATAAGGCAAATTGCCAAGGGATTATTTGTTGTAATTTTTCTTTTTAGGTTATTTTACCCTATGTATGCTTGGGAACTTAACAAAAATACCTTAGGGTAAAGAAAGTTTTCTGAGGATGTATTCGGAGGGATGCATAAAATGAATGTTGTTCAAAATATGTGGGAAGTGTTTATGAGGATTGTGAGTATTTAGGCTTGGGAAGTACTGACGAAAAATTACACACGAATACATGCATTGAGGCGATGCGTAATTGGTGAGTTTAAATTGGATTGTTTTGTGTGGTATTAGTATTTTATGTTTTACGTGATGTATTAAAATAAGTTTTGCTTAAGGGCAAGAAGAAGACAAATGTGGGGTATTTTGATAGTGTCATATTTATACACATAATCATGCTTTATTTTAATACATTTGAGCTATATTTTGGTTAAATACAAAGATATTTGGTACTTATATAGTTTAAATTCTTTTTTATAGTCTAAATGGACATTCTCAAGGAAAAAGAACTAAAACTGAAGAAAGTTGGAAACTTGGAGGTTGGAGCGTACATTGAGAGGAAAAGAGAGAAAAAAATCGAGGCTATTGAAGTTACCACATCGTGGACAATTACATATCACGACATGGCGATGGGAATGTTCCTGAATCCATATATGAAGAGTTTCCCACGTCGTGGACATATGTTTCTCAGGACATGGCGACATGTCCAACATAGAACCATCTCCAGACCTGCATGGAAGCCTTGGCACATACATATCAAAATCTTCTCCCACGATGTGGTGACCCACTTGCCACGACGTGGAAGCTGAATTAAGAAAAGTATAAATTGTGAATTTTAGGTCGAAATTAGAGATATTTTCTATAGAGTTGTGATTAAAAGGTGATAATACCCTTCTGGGAAACTTTGGAAGGCAGAATACGATTAGAGATCAAGTGTTAGAGAGATTGGAGAAAGCATTCAACATTAATCATTCGGTTTGCCTATATTTAATCATGTTTAACCTGGTCCACTATTTGATTATAAGTTTTACTTTTGTAATCATGGGCTAATACCCTTTTACTTTCATTTAGATCAGATGAACCCTAATAGTATGAGTTTATTTCTATTTTTTTATGGATTATTGAATTTGCTTTAGCTTGTGTTTGATAACTCACTACCTAGTATGCTAAAGTTTCAATCTTTATTACTTAGCCTTCAAGTTTTGTGTAGGTAGATGACCAATTTGATTGAATGAACATGTTACCTAGTTTTTTATGACCATTAAATTACTATAGCTAGTGATTGACCAAATCCTAGATTAGCTGATAAGTTAGTTATTTTAACTAAGCTAGAGAGCATTATTTTACCAAAATATGTTCTTTGGATATTTGTCTTGATCATAAATAATTAATCCTTAGATTTAGCATTCATAGCCCAAAATCTTTATAATCAATTAAGTGCTCAACTTATGCATGACCATTGCCTAGTAGTTCATGAATTGGTGAATACACTAAGAGATCGTACCAAGACTTCTAGTAACATTAAATTTGGTAACCAATTAAAATTAATCCATATATTGAAATTAACGATGGGAAAAAGGGTTATTCGAAGCTAAAAAGAAGTATTTTTATCTCTTGATTAAAAATCTTCTTTACTCATTTTCTTTAGTTTTAAAGTTTTCAGTAATTAATATAAGTTAATATGATCTTACAAAATCAGATAAATCCCCCAATTTTTAGATGTTTTCTTAGTTTAACCTTTAGCTTTTGTTTTCTTAACTAGAATATCGTTCCTTGTGATCGACTCCTTACTTACTCTACTTTACTCCTACGCAACTAGGTATACTGCCTATTTGTGTTATAGCAGAGTCGATTAATTAGAAATATAAATTTAGAGCTTTTTAATATATATATATATATATATATATATATATATATATATATATATATATATATATATATATATATATATATATATATATATATATATATATAACACATCACCTAGCATATATCAATTTATGAACTTTAACTACAATGATCATGTAAATTAAGAACACCAAATTGATTTTAAGATATATTTGGATCATGAATTATTAGTTCTGAGAATTATATATATCTATGATCAATACAAATAATCAAGCACATATTATGATGTAATAATGTTCTCTAGCATAGTTAAAGCAATAGATTTACTACATATTCTAAGATTTGTTCAATCACTAGCTCTAGTAATTTAATGATCATAAAAAACTAGGTAACAAGTTAATGCTATCAAATTGGTCATCCAAATACACAAGACTTGAAGGAAAGAAAATAAAGATCGAAACTTTAACATGCTAGGATAATGATCTATAAAATACAAGCTAAAACCAACTTCAATAATCCATAAAAATAGAAATTAACACATAGTTTTGGGTTCATCTAATCTAATTGAAAGTAAACGGTTTTTAGCCCATGATTACAGCAGGAATACACATAATCAAATAGTAATCTAGTTTAAAAATTGTAAAAACTAGCCAAATCGAATGATTAATGATAAATCTTTACTCCAATCTCTCTAAATCTTGTTCTTCAATCGAAATCATACCTCCAGAGGTTCTCTCAGAGGTTTTTGGATGCTTTTCGTCAAATAAATCAGCAGCTCTTCCTCATATTGGAGCTATTAATCGATATTTATACTTGCCAAAAATTTAGCTTCCACGTTGTGGTTATATGCTCACCATGTCGTGGAAAACATTTCAAACACGTAGGCTGCAAGACTTCATGCACAAACCAAGGAAGCTTTTGGACCTGATACGCCACCACGTCGTGGAAATGAGAACGCCACACCGTTGAAAACATTTTATGCACACTCCTCTATTTATCTTTCCTCTTGATGTATGCCCCAACCTCTAAGTTTCTAGCTTTGTCCAGTTTTGGTCCCTTTTCTTGAAAATGTCATTCTTTAGCTACAAAAAAGGATTTATACTTTATACGTACCAAATATCTTTGTATTTAACCAAAATATAACAAAAATGTATTGAAATAATGCATATATATATATATATATATATATATATATATATATATATATATATATATATATCAATATCAATTTCATATAAACATAATCACATCTGCTGAACCTATCAATATATATGGTGTAGTAGCATATGTCATCCTTTGTGGTGGATTTGAAGGTTCCACACGCATTAGTGTGTACAACATCCAACCAACCTTTATATCCATTATATGTCCATATGAATGGTGACTAATTCGTATTGCCAATATACAAGACTCGCATACATCATTTAAGTCAAAGTCGAATGATTCCAATATCGATCCAATTGGAGCATGGTGATGTGATTCTTACTTATGTGCCTAATATGATCATACCACAAACGCGATCATATTTAAACTATTAGAAGAATCAATGTTCAGGTCATCATTGCTATTATTAGAAACACACACTACAATTTCATGAATGCCAAATGCAAGAAGATGTTTTAAACATAAAACAACCATGTTTATAAACTAGAATTGTAACCATTCAATTATCAAATGAAATTGATATTCATGTTTATGCAATACATAAAATGAAATTTTTTTTTTCTAGAGTAACAACAAATAACTACTTTATCCTAACTCCATTACGAAGCACAAGCTCGAAATCCTTAATCATTGGGACATGCAACATTTTTCCATTCCCATGATTGGATGCAGCCAATTTGATGCTTAACTTCCTTCTTTACTTTAGATCCTACAATGTCATCAAAATGTGATTACCACATCATTCATCAAGGAACCATAAATACATGTATTTGAAGTTTAATTATTCAAGTACTTGATGTAGAGTCAAGCATTTGACTTTACCATCTTAATAATCTTGAAAGTACTTACGACAACTTCATTTCCTATGATCCTTGTCTTTGCATTAATTGCAACTTCCCTCTTTTGAATCATGGTTGCATGGAATAGATGACACACCAATTCCATTCCTTCATAATGGGAAGTTTCGATTGAAATTGTTCCTTTCCATTTAGGATTTGAATGTTCTCTCTTCATTCCACCAACATTCACGAAGGCGATAACTGGAATTGGATTAGAAATCTAATTCCTTGTCAGTTTCCTCGATTTGAAGAAGTTTTAAGAATCAATGTTTTTCTCCATACTATTTATATGATAAATCAAGTCGAAATTATCACAAGAACAAATGAGAGATCCAAGCACAAGATCTATAACAAGACTCTTGTCAAGGTAACGCTGAGATTCTTGATTTTGTCTATGTAACTCTCATTGATTACATATAAACTTTTTTCTTCAATCTGAATGCAATTAGGAACTTTTTACGATTTTCAATCCCACTTGCATTGCCTTTTGGTGAAACATTTCACTCGATTGCAAATTCATTTCATATGTTCACATGTTCACAAAATCCTTTTGGAACATAGAGGACATAGACCTAATGATGCAAGAGGCCTTATTTGACAAATCTACATTTTATGGGAATAATAAATTATTCCAAATTCATGCATTATTGATTTGAAGGGACATAGACCTAATAACTTTCACAATATCAAAATTGTGGAAGATTTCATAGCAAATGAGCTATTCCCGATAGAGAACAAAGAGAAGCTAAAATTTTGAATGTAAGAGAGTGGGTGGGAGATGATTCCATATAACCTAAGAGAGAAAGCTTAAATAAGTCAATTCAATCTTTAATTATTAACCCAATTTTAAATTAAGGCTAGGATCCATACATATGATTCATAACATGAAAAGGGCTGACGTAATCACATCAAGAATCTATTTTAGGTAGGTAAGGCACTCTACCAATTTCAATCACAATAAAACTCCTAGATATTTTAAGATTCATTGTACAATCAATTATGTGTTGAATTATGCTCTTTGATTTGTGATTGTGATGTTGAGGATCACAAACAAGATGTGAATAACCATGCAAACCTGCATGACATCCTCGAAGTCGTTTATGATCTCATATTGACATGTCGGTTAACCACATACGCTCCATCAAGAACCATAAATGTCGAGTATGTGTCATCATCTTATATTTTTAGTCCCACATTAGCGTGTCGGTTAACCACACACGCTCCACTAATGACTCATAAAGAAATGATATGTGTTTTCATGGAGTAGCAAACAATTTCACATTTCTCCTAAAGTAACTAATGTGGGATTTTATGCAAGGTTCTAGTACTTTATACATTATAGTTTTAATGTGATTAGTGTCCTATCAAACCTGTTCGGCTAACGAGCCTCCATCACACAAAGAATCGGTGGGTGAAAATGACACACATTCAAAGGTCATTTTATAGGTCATTTCCTTATACCTCTCTTATAGTGTGGCTTTGTAAATGAGGCCTACTAGCGATGTCATATAATTTTAGTTATAAATATAGTATTATACTCTTATACATATGTATAGGGTATATTTTACAACTTTTTCAAAACACAAGGTTTAAATTTAATTATCTGAATTAACATTAATTAATTAATCTTTTAAACAAACTTTGAGTTTAATATTCATCTTTTAGTTAGAGCATTAATTAAATATATTAAAATATTTTTAAGGGTAATTGAATTCCATTTAATTATCTTATAATTAAATATTTAGTTTCGTTTTCTATTTATTTCCTCAAATTCGAATTAGGTTTTATAATTATCTATCATTAGTAGTTCAGATTTTAATCAGATAAAATAACAGATAATGACTAATAATTAACCTACAATTCGAATTAGGCAAGCAAATCTAAAAAATCTGAATTAATCAGAAGACGCGTCACATCTATCCCTAGGCACGGTACGTCTTGCGATTAACATGTTTCCTTTTATCGTTTTCAATTTTCATCTTTATGCACCAATAATTGAACAAGCATGGCTATGATACCACTATTGGGATTTTTAGGTTATAAATTTCATGTAACACCCATAAAAATCATGCCAAATTTGAACTTTTAAAAACATTTCAAAATCATTCAATCATTACAAACTTGTTTTCAAAATGTATAATATCAGAGCTTTCCCAGAAACATAAACAAAACATGAGGAGCTGTACGATCACGCATTTGTCTTCCCGCGATCCCCTGATGTACCTGAAACAATAAACTGAAACTGTAAGCCCGAAAGCTTAGTGAGTTCCCCCAAAATACCCATACACATAATAATACACATACAATCATAAACAAGATACTATAGATACAATTAAGCATCGGGTTGGAATACCCCAGGCCCTCAACCATCCGATTGGAATGCCAACATACTATGGGTCCAATCATCCTCAGGATGGAATACCCCAGGCCCACAACCAACAGGTTGGAATGCCCACATACTATGAGTCCAATCATCCTCGGGATGGAATACTCATGGCCCACAACAAATAGGTTGGAATGCCCCGGTCTATTGGCTTTCGCACAAAACAGATAAGCCTCAACCGCCAAACAAACATGTGCACATATAACAGATAATCACATAACAGTCTATAGACAAACAAATCGATCTAACAGATCATAACAACATAGCAACATCCTATCTACCATGATAGTGATCTAACGGATCATAGCAACATATAATATCCTATGTACTAGGATACTGATCTAACGAATCATAGCAACATATAACATCCTATCTACCAGGATACTGATCTAACAGATCATACTTAGCATAACATATCAGGATTACAATCCAAAAAGGGCCGGCCTTGGTGCCTTAGACCCTTGAGTATAGTGATGAAAACTCACCTCGCAAGCAGTGTCGAAATGCTATAAATCTCTGACTGATATCTCACCGGGAATCCTGAACTATCACATAATAAATACTAAGTTAATACCAAATATAATCTTCTTGACTAAGTGTCCACACAACTCATTAAGTCCATCCTCTTTATTCGGCCAAGCCCAGTACCTAACTTGAAAGTCCATTTATAAAGCCCATTATTGGCCCAATTTACCAAATTGGGCCCAACTCCCTAATTGGGCCTAATCCCAATATCCATTACCAAAACATGACCCAAAACATTATATTCAACAAGTCCAGCAAAGGCCCAAACCCAATTAGTCCATAACCAGCCCAAAACTTGAAGCCTAAATCTCAAAGGCCCAACAGAGGACATATGTGGGGCGTACTCCTCTGGTACGCGGGGCGTACTCGCTCAGATGTTGACCACCATCGGGGTGGTTTACCCAGTACGCTAGGCATACTAGATTTACGTTGGGCGTATGCAGTGTTTTGCCAAAATCTTATTAAGTGCTTAATGGCTTAAGCACTTAAGCCCTAACTTCAGATCCAGAGACCTCACGTGCCTAGTACCCATAAAGACACGAACTTTATCACTTTGAATGTCCATAAAACTCTTAATACTTGGTCTTAATCCATTAAGACCTTCTTATTCCATGCATAGGACACATTCAACTATTGGGACCTCATTTTTATCACTTAGGACCCTTTGTACGGTCTGGAAGGACAATTTATTATGGCCAAGAAGCATCATGCACCATATTGGGGGTTTTAGGACAAGAAATGTGCCAAGAACCTAAATAATACAAGATCTACTCAAAATAGTTGCGAAGCTAGAAGCTTTTTACCTTTTGGAGTTCCTAAAGCACAAGAAAACTTCAGATCTACAAGCTGGCCTTCCTTCTCCAACTGCTTGATGCAATGACTTCACCTTTAAGAGATTCAAAACACACACTAACTCACACTCACACACAAGTCTAGGGTTTGGGACGTTTCTGAAAGATGGAGGCTGAGAATGATGAGAGAAAATGAGCCATAAGGATGTTTATATAGCCTCCAAACCCTAAATATTAGGGTTTCATCCTGACATTCGTACGCCCAGCGTACACAAGTTTACGCCCAACGTACTAAGGCAGACCTTAATACGCTTAGCGTACACTTATGTACGCGCAGCGTACTCCTTCTTGGCCCAAATGTTGCAACTTTGGGCCTTAAACTCATCTTGACTCTACAGTTCCAACCCCAAGTACTATAAATGACAAGGTAATGATAGATGAGGGTTCGGAAATACCTGCAAAATCTTGGGATGTTACAATTCTCCCCCACTTGACCTAGACTTCGTCCTCGAAGTCTGCTGCTGTAAATAGATCCGGGTAATGCTCCCGCATCTCGGACTCGGGCTCCCACGTCCACTCGGATCCCCTCCGATGTTCCCACTGTACCTTTACCAAAGGTATCTCCTTGTTCCGTAGAACCTTCATCTTCCTCTCTAATATGGCCACGGGCCTCTCCATGTAATTCAGGCGCTCATCGACCTGAATTTCATCCAATGATACTACTGCCTCTTGATCCATAACACACATTCGCAATTGCGAAACATGGATGGTGATGTTGATCCGACTAAGCTCCTCCGGTAGCTCTAACCTGTATGCCATCTTGCCAACCCTGGCAACGATCCTTAACGACCCAATGTATCGGGGTCCCAATTTCCCCTCTTCCTGAATCGGATCACACCCTTCCAGGGTGAGACTTTCAGGAGTACCATCTCACCAACCTGGAACTCTAACTCAGATCGGCGTCTGTCGGCGTAACTCTTCTGCCGACTCTGAGCAGTCTGCAGTCGCTGCCTAATCTGCTGAATCTTCTCGGTAGTCTGCAAGACTACCTCCGTCCGTCCCATCACTCTGTGTCTGATCTCACCCCAACAAACCAAGGTGCGACATCTCCTCCCATATAATAGCTCGAAAGGCGGGGCGCCAATGCTGGAATGATAGTTGTTGTTGTAGGCGAACTCTACAAGGGGTACGTGGGAATCCCAGATTCCACCGAAGTTGATGACACACGCCCTCAACATATCCTCGAGGGTCTTAATGGTCCGCTCACTCTGACTATCGGTCTGCAGATGAAATGTTGTGATAAAGTGCAGCCGCGTGCCCAGTTCCTCGTGGAACTTCTTCCAGAAACGGGAGGTAAATCTAACATCCCGGTCGGAAACAATGGTGACCGGAACCTCGTGGCGAGCGATGATCTCTCGGACATACACGTCGGCCAACTTCTCGGCCGATGAACTCTCCCGTATAGCCAAGAAATGGGCACTCTTGGTCAATCGATCCACGATGACCCATAGAGCATCAAACCCCTTCTCCGTCCTCGGCAGCTTGGTAATGAAATCCATTGTGATCTGTTCCCACTTCCACATGGGAATCTCCAGGGGCTGTAGCTTGCCATGCGGCCTCTGATGTTCAGCCTTGACCATCCTACAGGTCAAGCACCTCTCGACGTACCAAGCGATTTCTTGCTTCATGCACGGCCACCAGTAACTCAAACTCAAGTCTCGGTACATCTTGGTGGCCCCCGGGTGAATGGAGAAGTGAGACTTATGGGCCTCCTCCATCACTGTCTGTCTGACTCCACCAGACATCGGAACCCATACCCGACCGCATCGGGTTAATAATCCCTGACTATCCTGCACAAACCGGGTCTTCTCACCCCTAATCCTCTCTAGTTTCCAGTTCTCTGGTCGCATGCCCTCAACCTGAGCAACCCTGATCAAACCCACACGCGTAGAATCCACCGCTATCCTCATACATATCGTTAGGGTGGAAGACCCACCTGACTTGCGGCTCAGAGCGTACGCCACCACATTCGGTTTACCGGGGTGGTAAAGGATCTCGCAGTCGTAGTCCTTGACTACATATAGCCACCTGCGCTGTCTCATATTCAGGTTCAACTGATCCATGATGTGTCTCAGGCTCTTGTGATCCGTGTATATGGTACAACGGACCCCATAGAGGTAATGCCTCCAAATCTTGAGAGCGAAAACCACCGCTCCCAACTCCAGATCATGCATAGGGTATCTCGTCTCATGCGGCTTCAACTACCGCGATCGTAGGCTATGACCCGTCCTCTCTGCATGAGGACCGCCCCCAACCCTGTGATGGACGCATTACAAAACACAACAAAATCCTCAACTCCCTCTGGGAGAGTCAAAACTGGAGCCTCGTGTTGGGTTTTGAGCATTCTAACACTCCTATGGTGTACACGAAACCCTAGAAACCTTGGATCTATGGTTTCTCTATTATACATGCAAACTTTCATTTTTCCAAGGTTTCATCCTAACTAGCATATGATGGGGTATATGTAATATAAAATTCTAGTAGAATGACATACCTTTCTTGTAGCTTGGATTCCTTAAGACTTTGTGAGCCTAGCACCCCAAATGTGATGCCTCAAATGCTTCACACAACACCACCAACAACTTGGAATAACTTGAGAGAAGATTATTATGCACCAAAATCGGCTAGCCCTCACTAGTATCTCTTAAGTGCCGATTTTACAAGGATGAGGCTTCTTTATATAGTGTGCCTATTTGGGTTACACCATGTAACTCATGTCCTTCCACATTCCTCATGATCCATGGGTTTTAACCTCCATGGAGTATCCATGGGTCTAGGCCAACATGAAGAACTATGGATCATAAGCCCACTATATCAGAATGAATGATTTACCAAATCAATCCTAATTTATTTAATTAGTCTCTTTTGATCACAAAATTAATTCCAAACTAATTCTTGATCAATACTAATTAAATAATTCATATTAATATATTAGAACTTATAATATATTAATAAACCATAAATATCCTCTTCTCACAAAAGTCTATCCAAATTGCTCCGATGCCATGCAACCCAAATGGACCATGCTAAATCGGGTCAAGTACATACCAAATATACTTATGGATCTAGACACCTTATCCAACAGTCTCCCACTTGGATAAGTCTAATAACTATAGCTGCAAGTACGACTTCAGGATCCGACCAGCAATCGTAGCTCTTAAAAGTCTCGTGGAACTAAGTTGTGCCATTTTAGATAAGTGATCATATAATCCTCTATTCTCAAGATATCAGTCGGATAAATACATGGAAAAACGTCGTACTTTTTGTCCAGCAGTTTGTTTCCCGATTTCCGATTTGTTTGACATAGAACTTAATCGAACACATCAATTCAGTTCTGACCGGGCCCGACACATAAGTCAAAACAAAATCATCGAGGGGCCCAAGATATCGCTTTTAATCCTCCAAGGACGAAAAGGAAAAGATAAACTTCGACTCATATGCTTGTACTAACTAATCATCAAATTGTACACAACAAAACGTTATAACATCAAGTTACTGATGCGTTTTCATACTATCAATATACAACCAACTCATAGTCAACAACTCATATCTCTTGGTTTGAAGACTTACATGATATTACCGTCTCACGATCACTCGAGATAAATTCCATGAAGTGATACAAGTGAGCGTGGGTTGAATCCAATACTCAGAACTTATGAGCACTCACGAATGTTGCAGCAACAATTGCTATGTCTAATACAATTCAGACAAATCTACAAACTCAATTCGTGACAGTCTTGATTCAATACCTACTTCCAACGTATGATCGACTGTGGATAGTTTGAATAATATAATTATTCTTCAAGTCAAAACATGCAAAATGAAAGAATAGTAAATGACTGACACAAGACGGTACTATACTAGTAAATAAAAACACCTTTTATTTAAACATCAAATGTCAATTACATTTCAACTATTACAAGTTTCGAAAGCTATCTAATTACTAAAACTAATATCACTGCGACATCCCCGTTTTCACGGCCAGAAAAGACCGATTTTGTTTATGCTTTATAAAAATCAGAGTACTTCTTTTAATAAAAATATTGCGGAATTTGTTCCCAGAAAAACATGATAAATGTATTATCAAAGCATTTTCGAAGAAATGTATTTTATTCATTTTAAAACTTTGGGATGTCATCGTCAATACAGAAACATAAGCATAAACAGAACTTACATTCATTTACACTAGTGATCTACATCTCTTTTAATCTCTCAGTGTACAGTGGCTTCGTATCGACACCTGTGATACAAATAAGCTTGAGTGGGTCAGGTTGGGAAACCTGGTGAGTACATAGGGTTTTCAACCCACAATAATATAGTTAATTTGTTTCTTCACATAATACATGTCAAACAATTAACCCGATTGCCCATCCCCATTTTCTTCATTTAATATTCCTTAGAGAATTATCTTAAAGGTCATCTCCTATATCGTATTTACCTTTCATCTCTTTACATCACATTTCCTTATATGTTCGTTCCTAAGGACTTTTCCTAAGGATCATTGTCTACAACGCATAGACAGTAATGATTCGGGGATTACCCCCTCAATACGCGCTTAGTAAGGGTTGGAGTATCATCGCATGAATACGTAGTTACAACATCGCATAAACTCGTAATTCATAGTAAGGGTTAGAGGATCATCACATGAATACGTAGTTAAAACATCGCCTGAACTCGTAATTCATCACCTACAGGTTATGAGCCTGCTGGTGTTTCCACGGGGTTGTCTAGAATAGTCTGTGGTCTCCATCTATACTCTAGTAGATGACTACATCTCCACATTGTCGGACAAGGTTATGGTATCTTTCCTCCTACATCACCGATTCATCATCACCTATCTATCCTCACCTAATTATCATCACCTTCCTATCATCACCTATCTCTCATCATTTTATTTTATCACACACCAACTATTTCATCTACCCATGTTTTATCCCAACATATTTGTAGATATAAAATAAATATAGAGTTTGAATCATATAAAACATGTATAAAATCATTCATCCAACATAGACAACAAGTATTCAGATAATATGCACACATAGCACGTAACTTATATAAAATACTTCATATCTATGTGTAAGATGAAAGTAACTATGCACTCACCTGGTAAGGTGGTGACTCGGTACTCGGACAGCACTTCGTTATCTCAAAACGATTTTCCCTTGACAAAACCTAGTATCAATACCACTAAGGCTTAGTCTAACGTTAACTGCGACTAATTAATAGTCTACCTATTATTACTTATTATATAAGCGTTAAAAAATACTTATATAACCCATAATAATAGCCCAAGTTCTTATTACAAGTTCCTAATAACGTTACTATAATTAAATAAAAGCTGTATTAAAAATAGTGTAGGCGTAGCTCACTTACAACGAGTTTTATAGAAAACCGGGATTCGCTTGGAGCAGCGTTTCTGAACCGAAAGACCTTTTTTCTCGGGACTCCGGGATCCTCGGGGCTTCCTTCGGGTGCTAGGGGGTTTACCTAGACTTTAGGGGGCTTAAGGGGGCTAGAGAGAAGTTCTAGAGAGAGAAGGAGAAGATGGGAAGGTGTGAGAATGAATGGAACCCGTCACCTCTATTTATAGGCTGAATTCCTGATGGAATCGCCGAGTCGGTTCACTGACTCGCCGAGTCAGTGCCATGTGTCATCACCTGATGGCTTTCCTTGGGGAGAAAGCCTTGGACCATATTCAACCACGTCACCCATTTTGTAGCAACACCATGCCGACTTCTAAACCCCGTAACTTTCGCATGCGAGCTCCGTTTTCGACGATCTTTTTTTCCACGCGTAGGTAAATACAAGATCTACAACTTTCATTTAGACTCCGTCGGCTAAGTCGACCGATCTTAAATTTAACAGTAGGAGGAGATTAGACTGTTAAATGACCACGAAGAATTCGTAACTCCTTCATACGGACTCCGTTTTCGTCTGTCTTTTTACCATTGAGTTCCTATTAATGAGATCTTCAACTCTCATTTAGGTTGCGTAAGCCAAAAACCTCTCGAACTAAACTTCGAGTATCGGGCCGTGCACTGCTACGCCAAATCTTAGAAAATTCATAACTTCCTCATACGAAGTCAGATTTGGGCGTTCTTTTTATGGACGCTCTCCGTTTAAAATATTCTACAACTTTTTTTTAGATTGCTAAGGCTAGAAATCCCTCTATAGTAAATTCACTATTTACGTTTCCCGGTGCCGTGTCGGTTTTGCCGTAAAACTTCGACGGGCCATAACTTCTTCGTTATAACTCGGATTTCGACGTTCTTTATATGTACGAAACCCTTGAGCCATATTCTACAACTTGGTTAAGATTATTTATTCTAAATAATATTTTGTCGAAAAGTCGTTTTCGACCCCTATTATCTCTAAATTGACTAGCCCGGATCTACGGGCGTTACAATTATCTTCCCCTTAGGATGATTTCGTCCCGGAATCATCGACGAAACTGGGCTCATATGATGACTCCATACGTTATCTCTTCATCCTAAGTAATAACCGTAACTTTGATGTTTCTTCGAACGCGTATTTAACTCCTGATCTTCTTGACTACAAGTGGTGCTTGATCTTGCACCCGTTCTCTATGTCTTGTTAGACTTTCAATCATGACCTTCATGTAACAACCTCGCTCTTTATTAGAGAATCCTTCTTCTTCTTAACAAACTTAAGTTAAGTTTATCTTATTTCCACGATAGACTGATGGGTCACGTCCTAATGAACTCTCATCGTATGTTGCAACGCTCAGACTCGAGTCTCTTAGAGTCAAATTCTGGAATGGAATATATCTTCCTTCATGTTCTAATGTGAAATAATCACATTTTAAAATGTAGCATTTATAGCTACCAGCTTCTTTAACTAGCGCGATACTTCTATTGATCGCTTCGATTATCTTTCACTTCAATCTTCTGGCTTAAGTCAGATGCTACATCGAACTTGGTTCTCTGAACCACGTAACATACTCATCTTAGTCGGACTCGATTTGATATGATCACTAGCGTCAAAATAAAAATCATCTTCTTAATCATTACCGAAACAATGGTAACGACATACTTGAATAAAATGAAATCAATTACTAGCTTCTTGGTAACCTTGTGACTTTCCCTAATCCAAGTGTGAGTCCTGTGCTTCCGGTAGTATAGGCCTCTACTACCATTCACACCTACTCATACTCGTCCCAAATATTGTATCGCAGTACCCAAGTTCTTATTTCTTAAAAGCACAAAACAATTTAACACATACGAATTTGTCCAAATAATCATAAATATTTCCCTAGACCCTACTAGGACTTCTTCCATGCGTATCTTCAATCATCAATTTTGTTTCAACTCAGTTAGTGATAGAAATGTCAAACGATGGGATAACTTCATGGATTATACAAAAAATCTTTCTTTCCTCCAAACAAAAGTGTACTCCACCCATAATAGATGTATTATTTACTAGACACATTCTAAAGGTAAGATACCTCTCTTACGGTATCTTCCGATAGGTTTCATTCACTATCATAAGACGTTTCGTTTCCTTTATTTACTCAATTCTCTATGAGTCTTCACCATGACGTTATTTTCATGGAAGCATGCATTCAGTGCATCAAGACGAGAATATAGACATAGAAGATTTAGACGCGTAATCCTTCTTATTACTGCGAAAAGTTACATGCCTGTTCTAATACCGTATTTAAACGTTTATAAATCTGAACACATAAAATTTCCAGATCCGGTCGGCTACAGACCATAGATCCGATCAAACAATAACATAAAGCATCAAAAATCATTTAGCACATAAAAGCATGTTAGGTATTTTCCCTAAATAAGCTAGTGCTTGCGTCTATTTAGGTGTACTACCTACAATATGTTACACACACTCCTCACAATCATCGCTTAGCATTCTAAGTTTAAGTCTAGAAATAAATCCTTATTCCTAGTTCGCTTAAACTAATGCTCTGATACCAACTGTGACATCCCCATTTTCACTGTCAAAAAAGACCGATTTTGTTTATGCTTTATAAAAATCAGAGTACTTCTTTTAATAAAAATATTGCAGAATTTGTTCCCAGAAAAACATGATAAATGTATTATCAAAGCATTTCCGAAGAAATGTATTTTATTCATTTTAAAACTTTGGGATGTCATCGTCAATACAGAAACATAAGCATTAACAGAACTTACATTCATTTACACTAGTGATCTACATCTCTTTTAATCTCTCAGTGTACAGTGGCTTCGTATCGACACCTATGGTACAAATAAGCTTGAGTGGGTCAGGTTGGGAAACCTGGTGAGTACATAGGGTTTTCAACCCACAATAATATAGTTAATTTGTTTCATCACATAATACATGTCAAACAATTAACCCGATTGCCCATCCCCATTTTCTTCATTTAATATTCCTTAGAGAATTATCGTAAGGGTCATCTCCTATATCGTATTTACCTCTCATATCTTTACATCACATTTCCTTATATGTTCGTTCCTAAGGATCATTGCCTACAACGCATAGACAGTAATGATTCGGGGATTACACCCTCAATACGCGCTTAGTAAGGGTTGGAGTATCATCGCATGAATACGTAGTTACAACATCACCTGAACTCGTAATTCATAGTAAAGGTTAGAGTATCATCACATTAATACGTAGTTACAACATCGCCTGAACTCGTAATTCATCACCTACAGCTTATGAGCCTGCTGGTGTTTCCACGGGGTTGTCTAGAATAGTTCGTGGTCGTCATCTATACTCTGGTAGATGACTACATCTCCACATTGCCGGACAAGGTTATGGTATCTTTCCTCCTACATCACCGATTCATCATCACCTATCTATCCTCACCTAATTATCATCACCTTCCTATCATCACCTATCTCTCATCATTTTATTTTATCACACACCAACTATTTCATCTACACATGTTTTACCCCAACATATTTGTAGATATAAAATAAATATACAGTTTGAATCAATTAAAACATGTATAAAATCATTCATCCAACATAGACAACAAGTATTCAGATAATATGCACACATAGCACGTAACTTATATAAAATACTTCATATCTATGTGTAAGATGAAAGTAACTATGCACTCACCTGGTAAGGTGGTGACTCGGTACTCGGACAGCACTTCGTTATCTCAAAACGATTTTCCCTTGACAAAACTTAGTATCAATACCATTAGGGTTTAGTCTAATGTTAACTGTGACTAATTAATAGTTTAGCTATTATTACTTATTATATAAGCATTAAACAATACTTATATAACCCATAATAATAGCCCAAGTTCTTATTACAAGTTCCTAATAACGTTACTATAATTAAATAAAAGCTATATTAAAAATAGCGTAGGCGTAGCTCACTTACAGCGGGTTTATAGAAAATCGGGCTTCGCTTGGAGCAGTGTTTCTGAACCGAAAGACCTTTTTTCTCAGGACTCCGGGAGCCTCGGGGCTTCCTTAGGGTGCTAGGGGGTTTACCTAGACTTTAGGTGGCTTAAGGGGGGCTAGAGAGAAGTTCTAGAGAGAGAATGAGAAGATGGGAAGGTGTGAGAATGAATGGAACCCGAAACCTCTATTTATAGGCTGAATTCCTGATGGACTCGCCGAGTCGGGTCACTGACTCGCCGAGTCATTGCCATGTGTCATCACCTGATGGCTTTTCTTGGGGAGAAAGCCTTGGCCCATATTCAGCCATGTCACCCCTTTTGCAGCAGCACCCTGCCGACTTCTAAACCTCGTAACTTTTGCATACGAGCTCCGTTTTCGACGTTCATTTCTTCCACGCGTAGGTAAAAACAAGATCTACAACTTTCATTTAGATTATGTCGGCTAATTCTCGACCGATCTTAAATTTAACAGTAGGAGGAGATTAGACTGTTAAATGACGACGAAGAATTCGTAACTCCTTCATACGGACTCCGTTTTCGTCTGTCTTTTTACCGTTGAGTTCCTATTAATGAGATCTTCAACTCTCATTTAGGTTGCGTAAGCCGAAAACCTCTCGAACTAAAATTCGAGTTTCGGGCCGTGCACTGCTATGCCAAATCTTCGAAAATTCATAACTTCCTCGTACGAAGTAAGATTTGGGCGTTCTTTATATGGACGCTCTCGGTTTAACATATTCTACAACTTTTGTTTAGATTGATAAGTCTAAAAAGCCCTCTATCATAAATTCACTATTTACGTTTCCCGGTGCCTTGCCGGTTTTGCCGTAAAACTTCGAACGACCATAACTTGTTCGTTATAACTCGGATTTCGGCGTTCTTTATATGTACGAAACCCTTGAGACATATTATTCAACTTGGTTAAGATTATTTATTCTAAATAATATTTTGTCGAAAAGTCGTTTTTAACCCCTATTATCTCTAAATTGACTAGCCCGGATCTACGGGCGTTACATCATCCTTCAGCCTAATGCGCCTCGCATGTTGTAAATGCTTAACCATAAACAGTCCCTTCATGAGGGGATCTACTGGGTTCTCATCCGATGATACCCTGTTTTCCATGAGGATTCCTTCTTCTATTCGATGTCTAGTGAAGTGGTGTTTTATGTCGATGTGCCTGGATCTGTCGTGATCCCTTGGTTCCTATGCTAAGGCAACTGCACTTTCGTTATCACAGAAAATCTCCATAGGCTCCTGTATAGCTGGTACAACTCCAAGGTCTCCAATGAAGTTCTTCAGCCATATTGCCTCCTTCGCCGCCTTGCTTGCTGCTATATACTCTGATTCGCAAGTTGAATCAGCTACTGTCTCCTGCTTGGAACTTTTCCAAGTAATTGCTCCTCCATTTAGGGTAAAGACCCAGCCCGACTGTGAGCGGAAATTATCCGTGTCTATCTTAAAGCTAGCATCACTATAACCCACTACTCTCAAGTCATCACTCCCACGAAGGGTAAGGACCCAGTCCTTAGTCCTCCGCAGGTACTTGAGAATGTTCTTCACCGCAGTCCACTGAGCCTTGCCCGGATTCCCTTGATATTTGCTGACCATGCTCAAAGAAAAGGCCACATCAGGGCGAGTACAAGTCATAGCATACATGATCGAGCCTACGGCGGAAGCATATGGTACTCGACTCATCTCAGCTATCTCAGCCTCTATACTCGTGCTATGAGTCTTACTCAGTTTGGCGTTACTCTGGATCAGAAAGTCATCTTTCTTGGAATCCTGCATGCTAAATCTTTTCAGCACCTTATCCAAGTAGGTATTTTGACAAAGTCCAATTAGTCTCTTACTCCTGTCTCTCAATACCCTTATCCCTAGGATATAGGCAGCTTCTCCAAGGTCCTTCATAGCGAAACACTTCCCAAGCCCGGACTTAACCTCCCGCAAGGTTGGGATGTCATTTCCTATGAGTAGTATGTCATCCACATATAATACCAAAAATCTAACGATGCTCCCACTAACCTTGACATATACACAGGACTCATCCTCGCTTCTCGAAAAGCCAAACTCTTTGACTTTCTCATCGAAACAAAGATTCCATCTGCGAGATGCTTGTTTCAATCCATAAATGGATTTCTCAAGCTTACACACTCTATTAGGGTACTTAGCATCGACAAAACCCTCTGGTTGACTCATGTATACATCCTCAGCCAACTTTCCATTAAGGAAAGCGGTTTTGACATCCATTTGCCATATTTCATAATCATGAAATGCAACAATGGCTAGCATAACCCTAATAGACTTAATCTTCGCTACTGGTGAGAAGGTCTCATCATAGTCAACTCTTGTAGTTTGAGTAAAGCCCTTCGCAACCAGTCGCGCCTTATAAGTGTGTACCTTCCCGTCCATGTCGGTCTTCTTCTTGAAGATCCATTTGCACCCGACTGTCTTACGATCCGGTACATTATCAACTAAGTTCCAAACTTGATTGTCATACATGGACTGAATCTCGTTGTCCATAGTCTCCTTTCATTTGGCAGATTCAAGGTCTGCCATGGCTTCCTTGAAGTTGTTTGGTTCATCCAAATTTATCAGTGTACTATCACTGATAAATGCATCACCTTCTGTATTAATATGGAAACCATAATAAAAATCAGGTGTGCTCCTAACTCTTGTGGAATGCCTCAGAGGTACGGGCTCATCAATCAGGTCAACAGGAGTTTCCTCCTCAGGTTGATTGCTAGTGTTTGAGGTTGCTTCATCGCTTGACTCTCGAATTTCTTCAAGGTCAATTTGCCTCCCATTGTTTCCTTGGCTTTTGAATTATCTCTCACGAAAGATTCCTCTTCTCGCCACGAAGACAACATTGTCACTCGGTCTGTAGAAGAGATAACCAAAAGATTTTTGTGGGTAGCCGATGAAAATACACCGCTCACTTCGAGGTTCGAGCTTTTCGTGAGTATCACGCCTCACGAAAGCCTCGCAACCCCAAATCTTGTTGTGGTCTAAAGTGGAAACTTTCCCAGTTCACATCTCGTGAGGTGTTTTGGAAACCTTCTTGGTAGGGACTAGATTAAGGATATGGGTGGCAGTCTCTAAGGCATACCCCCAGAATGAGATTGGCAACAAAGCTCGACTCATCATGGAACGAACCATGTCTAACAAGGTTCGATTGCGCCTCTCAGCCACACCATTCAGCTGTGGTGTCCTACAAGGTGTCACTTGTGAAACAATTCCACATTCCTTAAGACAATCAAGGAATTGGATACTAAGATACTCACCACCTCGATCGGATTAGAGCATTTTTATCTTCCTGCCCAACTGATTCTCCACTTCCTGTTTAAACTATTTTAATTTCTCAAAGGTTTCTGACTTATGCTTGATTAAGTAGATATAGGCATAACTACTGTAATCATCAGTAAAAGTCACATAGAAGCGGTTAGCATCCCTTGTGGCGGTTCTGAAGGGTCCACACACATCTGTGTGTCTGAGGTCCAACAAACCTTCACCCCTAGCACAAGTACCAGTGAAGGGTGACTTAGTCATTTTTCCAAGTAAACATGATTCGCAACTATCATCTAACTTTAACTCAAATGACTCCAAGACTCCAGCCTTTTGGAGTTGGCCTATGCGCTTCTTGTTGACATGTCCAAGACGACAATGCCACAAGGATGCCTTATCTAAACCAGTGGAAGAATCAATATGCAATACATTATTTCCTAAGTTGTCTACAACCGACACAGTTTCATATACACCATCACACGGTAATGCTTTAAAATAAAAAACACTGTTATAAAAAGTATTAAAGCCATCACATTCACTATCAAATGAAAAAGTAAATCCTTGTTTGTACAAACCATGAAAGGAAATAATATTTCTCGCCATTTCAGACGAGTAACAACATTTATTCAAATCTAATATTAACACACTACTAAGCAATAAAGAATAAACTCCATTATTGGTGGCAGGTGAAGCTTTCCTATTCCTCATGATCAAGTTTATCTTCACGTGCTCCACATCTTCACTTCTTTTTAGGCTCTGCAAATCAGAACAAATGTGAATTTCACACCTTGTATCAAGGACCCAAGAATTAGTATGTGGTGGGTTATTTGACAATATAGTGTAAATACCTGCATGGGTGGGTTTCACTTTCCCATCCTGCAAGTACTTGGGGCAGCCTCGCTTCGAGTGCCCTTTTTCCTGACAGTAGAAGCATTGTGCATCCTTCGGGTTGGAAGAGGGAGTGGCAGAACCTCCTTTGGTTCCACTCGAAGAGGAGCCATCAAGAGACTTTCCCTTGGTACCCTTTGAAGGGGTCTTCCTCTTTTTCCCTTTAACTTGCCCGATTGCCAGAACATGGGCGGTGGTAGGAGTAGTAACAACGACTTTACCTTTTAGACCAGTTTCGGATGTCCTCAAAAGTCCTTGAAGTTTGTTAAGTGTGACCTCCTCCTTGTTCATAATGGAGGTAAGGAGTGCAGTATCATATCAATAGCCAATTCCTCAGGGAAGTTCACATTCAACTTTAACAACCTGTCCATAAACCTTTGCATCTTCTGCAAGTGGCCCGTGATGGGTTCACCATCCTTCATCCTGGTTATTATCATGGAAGAGATGATTTCATACCTCTCTTGACGAGCACTCTGATGGTATCTTTCCATAAAGTCCTGGTGCATCTCAAAAGGGTAGAAATCTTCATAGGATTTATGGAGTTCTGCTGTCATTGTGGTAAGCATGATACAAGCTACCTTGGTGGCATCCTTCTCATGTGCCCTAAACTCAGCAATCTCCTCAGGAGTAGCAGAAGACTCATCGATTTCCTTTAGCTCCTTGTCAAGGACATATTCCTTGTCCTCATAACGAGTGACCATCCTGATATTCCTAATCCAATCATTGAAGTTGGAACCATCAAAGATGACTCTCCCACAAAGGTTCATGAGAGAGAAGGAGCCATTAGGGTTTGAGTCATAAGTATTGTTGGAATACATCTGAAAAGAAATAAAAACAAGTTTAGATTAGATAAAGAGTCCTTAATAAGACACCCAAAGGAAATATTAAAGCTAGGACCCAACACAATATTTTATAACTTGTTAGAGGAATGTCTTAATCCAAGCTACCAAATATTTAAAGGTAGGTAAATGATGATTTACCAATTCCACCATGAAAACGAAATAGATTATTAGGTTTTAATTGGATTGAAACTCCTAGATCTTTTTAAGATTCATTGAACAATTCAATGGCATGTTTAAATCTCGATTATGCCCTTCAAGTTTGTGACTGCGATACCGAGGATCACAAACAAGGTGTGAATAACCATGCAAATTAACTTGGTACTCTTAATTTTGTCACTTAATCGATGTGTCGGTTAACCACACACGCTCCACCGATCTATGATAAACCTTAAGCCACCCTTTTCCACCCTTGTTAAGTCCAAGTTAGTGTGTCGGTTAACCACACACGCTCCACTAACGACTTTAGCAAGGTGCAAAGTGTAATTTCATGGGTCAGCATCAAATTCACATTTTCCTAAAGTAACTAAGATTGGGAATTTATAAAAGGTTTAGTTACTTTATATTTATCATTATACTTTTAATGAAAATTATAGTATTTGTCCTACCCGTTTGGCTAACGACCCTCCACCAATCAAGGAAGCAGTGGGTGAGAGTGGACACCCATTAAGCTGCCATTTTATAGGCAACAACCTTATACCCCCTTATGGACCGGCTTCGTGAATGAGGTCTACTAACCTTAAGACTTACTTGATCTTATATATATATATATATATATATATATATATATATATATATATATATATATATATATATATATATATATATATATATATATATATATATATACTAGTAGCGTACCCGCGCGATGCGGCAGCGCCAGATAATTCTTTCGACACATAGTTTTCGTACGACAATTAGTTTCTTCTTCTTGTTAGATAGTTCGTTTGATCTCTTTGGTAGATTTTTGTGTCTGATAGTTCTTTTCGGCGAATAGTTTCTAGTTAGGTATGTAGATGCAGCAACAACAAATAATTTTTTTTCGGTGATCAATTTTATACCAGTAAGTTGTTTCGGAATAAAAATAAAAGTACGTTGCTATTATGTGTTGAGAAAAATAATTTCATTTTTGAGTGAAATCAAAAGCACATTATTTTTTCCATTGGATGACGAATAATTTCCAATCAGTGTTATTTTATTTTTAGAATCATGTTATATTCAAAAATGAGTTTGCAATGTATCCGCAATAATTAGTTTTGTTTTGTCGATTAGTTTCTTTTCAATTGTTAGTTGTTTATGAATAATGATTATCATTTTTTTTGAACGGCCAATAATTAGTTTTTCTCCTCTCTCAGGGATTGAACCAAGGACCTCCTCTTAGTTGTTAGTTTAACATCTCCTTCTTAGCCAAGTGGGCTAGCCCCAACATGTAACAATTATCATTTAACATTACAGTATAAAGTATGTATGTATTTAAAATAATTCTATTTATTATAATGTATAGACAAAAATAAGAATATGTTTCCAACACTTTTACTAAATAGAATAATATAAATATGTTTTTTATTATATATTAAGATAACAATATAAATACGTTTTTACAATACTTTTAAAAAGTAAAGATAATAAAATTTGGTTGTGCTATAAGTACTCCCCTTAACCATATTTACCCCTCTAAAGTCAATTACATCAGCTTTTTGACATTTGATTAGACATCATTTTCTTTTCTTTTTTGTCTTTTGTTGTTTTTTTTTCTATTTTGTTTTTTTTTGTATTATTAATTCTTTTTTAATTTATATTATTATTATTATTATTATTATTATTATTATTATTTTATTATTACTATTATTATTATTATTATTATTATTATTATTATTATTATTATTAATTTCGCACAAAATATTAACATTTATAAGACATTATAAATTCAAACGACTGTATAAAATTGGTTTTTAAATATTTTTTATATTTTAATATTAATATTATTACTGTTATTATTATTATAAATTTCGAACAACATTTTATAAATCGGACATTATAAATTCGAACGACTATATAAAATCGAAAACATTGTATAGTGTTCGACTAAATGTTTTCAACCCGCATAACGCACCACGCAATTGTAATATCGTACCAATTAATATTGGTAATTAATAGGGAAAACTTTGCTTTTGTTCCGATTTTATATAGTCGTTCGAATTTACAATGTCCGATTTATAAAATGTTGTTCGGAATTTATAATAATAATAATAATATTATTAAAATATAAAAAAATTTAAAACCCGATTTTATATAGTCCTTCGAATTTAAAATGTCGTCCAAATGTTAAAATTTTGTGCAAAAATTATAGCAATAATAATAATTATATTCAAACATAAACACAAACATAATAATAATAATAATAATAATAATAATAATAATAATATAAATTAAAAAGAATTAAAAACAACAAAAAAACAAAATAGAAAAAAAAATTAGGATGGTGGAATTGAAAAAGAATGGGTACTTATAGAAAACTCCAATAAAATTTTTGTTGGATCGTCTCCATGAAAGAGATACTCTCCTGACCTTATGAAGACAAAAACTACATCAAACTTGTACTATATATTATAAGAGCTTATCTTGGGAAGATGTGATTATGCTATAGGTTTTTTTTTTTTTTTTTTTTAATATTTTTGTCTTACGATTAAATCCGTTTTTCTTTTCAATTTGTATGAACTTATCATAGTGCCTCTTCCATCTTTAGATTGTTTCAAATCACGTCATTATGCTAGTAGAATACCCGCGCGATACGGCGAAGCCAAATAGTTTTTTTCAATCTATGGTTTTCATGCGGCGATTAGTTTCTTTTACGCATCACGTAGTTTGTTCCAGCCTTTTGGTTGATTGTTTTGTATCATATAGTTTCTTTTGCCGAATAGTTTCTAGCTAGGTGTCTAGCTGCGGGGGTCGAATAGTTTCATTTCCAGTGTCATCTATTATTCTTTTTTTTTTTACTTTACGATTATACGGTAGAGATGTACTTAATAAGAAATTAAAAAAATATCGAAAATACAACCTGTTTTGGAAAGGAAACAATAAATTTGCTTTCAGCCAAATTATTATTTTTTTTAAATAAAATTATGCTTCCTTTTTTACTTAATAAAAGTTTGTAAATAGTTTGCGAAAAATATAAAATTGTACTTTTATACTTCTTGTTAAAAATAAAAATACATTATTATTTTTTGATTCAAAGTAAAGATAACTTTTTGTTTTGATTTATAATAAAAAATTCATAGGCTTTTCTATTTAAAAAA
The DNA here is from genome assembly GCF_052849685.1 of Lactuca virosa. Classification (NCBI taxonomy): domain Eukaryota; kingdom Viridiplantae; phylum Streptophyta; class Magnoliopsida; order Asterales; family Asteraceae; genus Lactuca; species Lactuca virosa. Next base: position 183,726,650 of record NC_136428.1, read on the forward strand.
TAAAAGTTGCAAGTAAATGATTATCCGAAAAATTATTTTCAATTTCGTAATAATATATGCTTAAGTTTAGATCTTTTATTTTTCATTTGATTAATATTTACCGGGAGTTCCATTTAAAAATAGCAAGGTTCTAAAAAGCTCGTCATGGCTCCGCCATGGCGTGCCATGGCTCCAAGGCTTGTATGTGTCGCCGAACTTTACCAAAACGCCATCTTGACTCATATATGTGTATAAAAATGAATAATAGTAAAAAATACATATAAAAATATGAATTATATATAAAATTGTCGCCTTAAGTCACGCCTTACAAACGACGTGGCTCGCCAAGGCTCGGAAAAGCTTAAGGCTTGACATTGCCGCCAAGTCACGCCTTACGTTATTTAGAATGTTGAAAAATAGATTATACTTAATTTATTTATTTATAACATGATAATTTCTTTGGATTTGGTTATGAAATTTTTATTCATTTGAAAATTTAGTTATCATATTTGATTTTATTTTCCATAAATCACAATTTAAAAAGAGGAAAAAACACTCGAACATCAATTTTTTAAATTATTGTTTTGTTTATTTTGTTTTAAAAATACAATTAATTGTATAATATATGAAACTAAATGTAAAACATCACATGAAATATATCATATTGTTTCATCGGTAAATAGTTTCTATTGTTTTAATTTTTAATTCATTAAAAAAATTATAAACTAATGATAAAAACTAAATCTAAAGGCCAAGTATGTTATTTATGCAAACAGTGGAAAAGAAAAAAAAATACATCAATATAATACATATACCCATATACCCTTATGAGCAAACCTAACCCTAATATCATTTCAGCCTCCATAACCTGAGTCGCCTCTCTTTAATACTACACAAAACCAACTGCACCTCCACAACCGACGCAAACATCCACTTCACCGTAGCGCAACTGCCTCCGCTGGATCTGTAACGACTGTCACCATCCATTTTCCTTTTCCATTTAGTTCATACTCCTCTTTGTGCATTTTTAAGATGAAATCAGCGAGATAGAAATGATTACTGAAGTCGTCGTTGCGGCTGACAGTCATCTGTATCTCCTTCGACTCCATTACAACTGCCGCCACGAAAGTCTCTCCGACATCTCTGTTTCTGAACCTGTAACCCATCTTCCATCTTGATCTTCACTCTGCCAGATCTGTTCCTATGGGTTCTCACCACAATGGGTATTTTTCTGTCTTATTGTACTTAGCTCTACTTTTTGAAGTGGTCAATAATCGTTTTTATGAAGTTTGTTTCTTGTTTTGTATTTGATTTAGTTTGCGTTGTTTTGTATTTTGATGAAATGCAGATTACTCATGTATATCTTATTTGTAGAAACAATGATCTATTTTCGTATTGATCTTCATGTAAAGATGATTTTGTGGTTAATACAAGACCAAAGTGTTTTTTTATTTATATGTCAGTTCTGAAAATTTTCAAAATATTCTCTAAAGCCACACTCAAGAATAAATACAAATCCCATCTTTTGTTCTAGTTTTTAAAACCCAGATTTGTTTGAACATTTGTATTTTTTTAACTTAATATTTTAGCTCTTCAATTTTTTGCAGTGCGGGTGGCTCACGACCCTCGATGCTAAATATCACTTAAAATCGTTAGACGATTAATTTATAAAGTCAATTTTGCTGCCAGTTTTAACCAAATAACTAAAAACAAGACAATTTTTTTATATAAGCATAATCAACAAAGCAAAAAAAAATTAGAAATTTATAAGTAAAAATCAGCCTATGGATCTTGTAAATTTTGTTGCTTTCTTCCAAACAATGCAATACATTTAGAATGAAATTTATATCTAAGTACTTTGGTCTTCTTTTGAAGTACAAAACAATATTTCTTTTTGCTTAATTCAAACCTGTAACTATTTCATTCATACAGAAAGAGTAAATTTTGAAGAAGCTCTTGATAATGGAAAAATGAAAACACACAAAATGGTTGTGAACGCAAGATGCAGTAATGTAGGTGTTTGTATATGTGACTATGAGCTGCACATCAGTGATTGTGAAAGTGAAGTTGGAGGTTTGAACAGTGTATATACTTTTGAGGGAGGGAGAAAGAATGAGGATGTTGCACAATAAGTATAATATTAAATGAGTCTCTTAAATAGGAGCTTTTGGAATCTGATGTTGTAAAGAAATGTATTTGATTGGTTGTTTGTATTTCACACGGATTGCAATATATGAAATCTGCACCATTTATTTTGAAATCAATGGTTAAGATCATCACCTGAAGCACTTAGTGAAGATACTTATTTTATAGGATTTTTGCTTGTTTCTGATTGGTTTCGAGCTATTCACAAGGATTTATCATCATGATAATTTAACCATTCAAATTAGATCTAAGGGCTGAAAGTTGATCCCCTTGTTTTTTAAGACATTGTCTTAAAATCTTAAGGGCCCACTATTATATATCCTTTATAAGATGGTATATATATATATATATATATATATATATATATATATATATATATATATATATATATATGATTAACTTATAATATTATAAAGTATAAGAGTTGAATTTTAAACTTTTAAAATTCTAGGGATTGGAATTAAAGTTTTCTAAAGTGACTTTACAAATTCCAAAACTTTAGGGCAAGTTTTGAAACTATTCAAAACCTTTCATTTCTATAACTTATGAGTTTTAATGATTTTAATGAAAAGAATCTTGGAATTCCATAACTTGAGGACAAGTTATGGAGTCCATTAAAATGCATTTAGATCAACAATTAAACTAACAAGCATGTCAAATAATTTCTATGATCTAACAAAACTCATAAGCATGCATAATTCATATCAACAATTTTCAAGAATCATATGAACTTAATATAAAACTTGAAACTTTGACAATTATGTTTGAAATTGGATAAGCACAATCATTACCACACCAAAAACAGGTTTAATAATCTAAAAACAGTTTAGGGTAATGATGCTAGTCCAATTCCAACATTAAAACTCGAAATTCTGCACTCTGGGCCTCCTACTCGTCGAGTGCATGAACCTACTCGACGAGTAGGATGAATTTTCACATGGACTCGTTGAGTCCCCCCAACGGACTCGGCGAGTTCACTGAACAGTGAGCAAAAAATTGATTTTTCAGCAAGTTGCATCAAGTATAATTGAAAACAAGCCTAGGCTCTGATACCACTGTTGGGTTTTGAGCATTCTAACACTCCTATGGTGTACATGGAACCCTAGAAACCTTGGATCTATGTTTTCTCTATTATACATGCAAACTTTCATTTATCCAAAGTTTCATCCTAACTAGCATATGATGGGGTATATGTAATATAAAATTCTAGTAGAATGACATACCTTTCTTGTAGCTCAGATTCCTTAAGACTTTGTGAGCCTAGCACCCCACATGTGATGCCTCAAATGCTTCACACAACACCACCAACAACTTGGAATAACTTGAGAGAAGATTATTATGCACCAAAATCGGCTAGCCCTCACTAGTATCTCTTAAGTGCCAATTTTACAAGGATGAGGCTTCTTTATATAGTGTGCATATTAGGCTTACACCATGTAACTCATGTCCTTCCACATTCCTCATGATCCATGGGTTTTAACCTCCATGGAGTACCCATGGGTAACCACATGGGTGTAGCCCAACATGAAGAACTATGGACCATAAGCCCAATATATAAGAATGAATGATTTACCAAATCAATCCCCATTTATTTAATTAGTCTCTTTTGATCACAAAATTAATTCCAAACTAATTATTGATCAATACTAATTAAATAATTCATATTAATATATTAGAACTTATAATATATTAATAAACCATAAATATCCTCTTCTCACAAAAGTGTATCCAAATTGTTCCGATGCCATGCAACCCAAATGGACCATGCTAAATCGGGTCAAGTACATACCAAATATAGTTATGGACTTAGACACCTTATCTAACACCTCGCACAAACTCTGTCGGAGGGTCTCAAACGCCCTCTGCTGCTAAGGGCCCCACCGGAAATCCACCCCCTTCCTCGTCAGACGAGTGAGGGGTACAACAATCTTGGAGAAATCATGTGTGAATCTCCGGTAGTATCCTACTAACCCCAGAAAACTCCTGATGTCTGAAGGAAATTTCGGCACCTCCCACTGTATGACTGCCTCGATTTTGGCTGGGTCGACCAAAATCCCCTCCTAGTTAACGAGATGTCCGAGGAACTAGACCTCTCGTAACTAAAACTCACACTTCGACAACTTGGCATACAACCGTTCCCGTCTCAGAACTCCCAACAACTCCCTGAGGTGCTCCTCGTGCTGCTCTCGAGTCTTGGAATACACCAAGATATCGTCTATAAACACAATGACCGAGCGGTCAAGCCTCTGTCTGCAGACCCGATTCATCAGGTCCATAAATACTGTTGGCGCGTTGGTGAGCCCAAACGACATCACCACGAACTTATAATATCTATAACGAGTCTGGAACGCGGTGTTCTCCACATCCTCCTCTCTGACCCGGACCTGATGATATCCTAACCTCAAGTCTATCTTGGAAAACCAAGATGAACCCTGCAACTGATCAAAGAGATCATTTATCCTCGGGAGTGGATAACGGTTCTTCACCGTCAACTTGTTGAACTCCCTATATTCTATGAACATACGGTGCGAACTGTCCTTCTTCCTGACGAAGAGGATCAAAGTTCCCCATGGAGAACTGCTCGGTCGAATGAACTGCTTACCCAACAGTTCCTGCAGTTGTGATGACAGCTCCTGCATCTCGGGTAGCGCCAAACGGTACGACGCCTTGGCGATAGGGGCCACACCCGACACCAGGTCGCTCCGGAACTCGACTTGCCTCTCTGGAGGTATCCCTGGTAACTCCTCCGGGAACACATCAGCAAATTCCATGACGACTGGAACCTCTGAAACTGGAATCTGATCCCCGGCCCGCGTATCCACCACATACGCTAGATAACCTACACACCCGTGCTGAATATACTGTCGAGCCCTGGCAGCTGAACAAAACCCTGATCCCACTCTGGTGCCCTCGCCATATACAATCAGTTCTCCCCCACTTGGGGTTCGAACTACTACCCGTTGACCATCGCAATCAATCATGGCACCGAAACGACTAAGCCACTCTATCCCCACAATCACGCACACCTCCCCCATGGGAATCAGAATCAAGTCTATCGGAAAGGATACTCCGAAGATCTCCAACTCACATCCTCGGTAGACCGAAGAAGCAGAAACACTGTGTTCGTTGGGGATGGAAACTCGCAACGGACACTCTAACTCGCCTACTGGCACACTGAACTCCCTACTGAAAGTCTGAGATACAAACGACCGACTCGCCCCCGAGTCAAATAAAACCAATGTAAGTAAGGAGTTCACTAAAAATGTACCTAACCACAGGTACAAAAGATAAGCATAAAACAGATACAATAAAAGAAATAGAAGATAGAAACATACCAGCAACCACGTCCAACGCTGCCCTGGCCTCCTCGGCAGTAAGCTGGAAGGCATGCCCCTGAGCCTTCGGAGGCTCTGCCTTCACTGGCCTCCCATCCGCAATCCTCAATGTAGCCGGCACTGGAGCCTGCGCCGGCTTGGCGGCTATTAGAGGACATTGTGCCTTCATCTCGCCCACCTGCTCACAATGATAACAAAGTCTGACTCCGAGAGATGGAGTCTGTTTCCTGCAATCCCTGGCCAGATGGCCCTGCTTGCCACATCGGTGGCACCCACTCCCTGATCGGCACGTCCCTGAATGAGCCTTTTCGCACTTTCCACAAGTGCGGCCTCGCTGTCCCCCAGTCGTGGTATCAGCGGTCTTAGACCGCTTTGGCGCCGGCTGCAACTGTGTCGGGGCCTGCCACTGCTCCCTCAACTGCAGCTCAATCTCTAACTTACGTCGTCTCGCGACCTCCTGTAAACGCAGAAGAGTATCACATCGCTGGGTAAACACAAACTGACGGCTGTCAGTCTTGAGCATGCTCAGATAATGTGTCATCTGATCCTGCTTGGGAGCAAACTCTGGCAGAACATCGCCCTCTCTGTGATAATGCGGCTGATCTCCGTCACCGACTTCCCATCCTGTCTCAAACTCAAAAACTCCTGAGCCAATCGTTCCCGCTCAACCCGTGGAATGTAACGGGCGCGGAACATATCCCTGAACTGCTCCGAAGTAACAGCAGCTCTCTGATCATCAGTGTACGACCCAATCGTCAATCACAACCAGTCCTTGGCCTCGGACCTCAGCAGGTTTAGGGCACACCTGACCTTCTGGTCAGTAGGACACGACCAAGTAAAGAAGCACCCCTCCACATCAGAAACCCACCCTATAGCCTTGATAGGGTCATGAGTCCCATTAAAAGTAGGGGGCTTCGTGTTATCAAAGTCCCTGTACTGGAAGCCCTGACTGGCTCCTACTCCTCCTCCTTCCACTGTTATAGCCGATGTAGCTGCAACGGCATAATTCTCTGCAAGGGTTGTGTATCGCTCGTCGAAGTACTCAGCCATGGCAGTCTTAATAGACCCAAACATCTCTAGCAGTTGTGCTCGGAAAAAAGTGGAAACCTCATCATGCAGGATCTCTCGAATCCTGGCATCTAGCTCGTCTGTCCCCATCTGCACCACAGCCTCAGGTGCTGCTGGCCCCTCCTGGCCTCCGTCTCCTAATCCTGATCCTGACCCGGATCCAGTCACAAAGCGTCTCGTCATCACCATACTGAAAACATACCAAAAGATATCAGATAATCCACATAATAATTGGGGACCAACTTCCAACTAAACCCTAGGGGTTGTGACTTCCTTGCTACGTGTATGGGTCCTGTGCTTTCAGTAGTGCAGGCACATACTACCTTCCACACCTACCCATATTTGTCTCAAATATCACCACAACGCCCTAACAATATACATACACCTGTTGGTCACTCAACCTCACTTCTAGAGGAAGGCTAACTGTCTCACAACTGACCTACCGGCCTCACACAACCCACCCATCCATGAAACTTCCACCAACCCTGCAGCACTAGTGTATGCTAGCCATACATAACGCTAGACCCTATAGACTTTCGAATATCTGATCCTACCCTAAGTCCCTAATCAACAAGAACAGAACATAAGGCCAAATCAAACATTCTCGGGCTATAAGATCTTAATTATGTGCAGCCGTGATACATACACAAGCAACTACAGTAATGATGTCAATCTCATATAAGGAAGACCCTAGGCTAGTAGGCATCATGTAATCAGGAAATTCTATCATGCAATTCTTGAAGATCCCTAGCCTAGTGCTAGCATGCTGTTCTAACATATCATAACATCATATAACCGTATGGTATTTTGGGGTCTGCATACTGGCTCCGGCTGATCGTACACCCTGCATCCTCCTTTTATCATTTTTAAAACCATTTTAAAATTATTTCGAAAATCCTTCCTTGGTTTGAGACTGGATTCACACGAATGTTCCTCCAATTCACTCAAACCAAGGCTCTGATACCAACTTGTAACACCCATAAAAATCATGCCAAATTTGAACTTTTCAAAACATTTCAAAATCATTAAATCATTACAAACTTGGTTTCAAAATGTGAAATATCAGAGTTTTCCCAGAAACATAAACAAAACTGAAACTGTAAGCCCGAAAGCTTAGTGAGTTCCCCAAAAATACCCATACACACAATAATACACATATAATCATAAACATCATACTATGGATCCAGTCAACCATCGGGTTGGAATACCCCAGCCCCTCAACCATCCGCTTGGAATGCCAACATACTATGGGTCCAATCATCCTCGGGATGGAATACCCAAGGCCCACAACCAACAGGTTGGAATGCCCACATACTATGATTCCAATCATCCTCGGGATGGAATACTCATGGCCTACAACCAATAGGTTGGAAATGTCGCGGTCAATTCGCTTTCGCACAAAGCAGATAAGCCTCAACCGCCAAACAAACATGTGCACATATAACAGATAATCACATAACAGTCTATAGACAAACAAATCGATCTAACAGATCATAACAGCATAGCAACATCTTATCTACCAGGATACTAATCTAACGGATCATAGCAGCATATAACATCCTATCTACCAGGATACTGATCTAACGGATCATAACAACATATAACATCCTATCTACCAGGATACTGATCTAACAGATCATACTTAGCATAACATATCAGGATTACAATCCAAAAAGGGCCGGCCTTGTTTCCTTAGACCCTGGAGTATAGTGAGGAAAACTCACCTCGCAAGTAGTGCCGAAATGCTGTAAATCTCTGACTGCTGTCTCACCGGGAAACCCGAACTATCACATAATAAATACTAAGTTAATACCCAAAATAACCTTCTTGACTAAGTGTCAACACCACTCATTAAGTCCATCCTCTTTATTCGGCCAAGCCCAGTACCTAACTTGAAAGTCCATTTATAAAGTCCATTATTGGCTCAATTTACCAAATTGGGCCCAACTCCCTAATTGCGCCTAATCCCAAGATCCATTACCAAAACTTGGCCCAAAACATTATATTCAAAAAGTCCAACAAAGGCCCAAACCCAATTAGTTCATAAACAGCCCAAAACTCGAAGCCCAAATGTCAAAGGCCCAACAAAGGACGTAGGCGGGGCGTACTCCTCTGGTACCCGGGGCGTACCCGCTCAGATGTTGACCACAATCGGGGTGGTTGACCCAGTATGTTGGGCGTACTGGATTTACGCTGGGTGTACGCAGTGTTTTGCCAAAATCTTATTAAGTGCTTAATGGCTTAAGCACTTAAGCCCAAACTTCAGATCCAGAGACCTAACGTGCGTAGGACCCATAAAGTCACGAACTTTATCACTTTGGACGTCCAGAAAACTCTTAATACTTGGTCTTAATCCATTAAGACCTTCTTGTTCCATGCATGGGACACATTCAGCTATTGGGACCTCATTTTTATCACTTAGGATTCTTGTAGGGTCTGGAACGACATGTTATTATGGCCAAGAAGCATCATGCACCATATTGGGGTTTTTGGGACAAGAAATGTGCCAGGAACCTAAATAATACAAGATCTACTCAAAATAGTTGCGAAGCTAGAAGCTTTTTACCTTCTGGAGTTCCTAAAGCACAAGAAAACTTCAGATCTACAAGTTGGCCTTCCTTCTCCAACTGGTTGTTGCAATGACTTCATTTTTAAGAGCTTCAAAACACACACTAACTCACACTCACACACAAGGCTAGGGTTTGGGACGTTTCTGAAAGATGGAGGCTGAGAATGATGAGAGAAAATGAGCCATAAGGATGTTTATATAGCCTCCAAACCCTAAATATTAGGGTTTCATCCTGACATTCGTACGCCCAGCGTACACAAGTTTACGCCCAACGTACTAAGGCAGACCTTAATACGCTTAGCGTACGCTTATATACACGCATCGTACTCCTTCTTGGCCCAAATGTTGCAACTTTGGCCCTTAAACTCATCTTGACTCTACACTCCCAACCTCAAGGACTCTAAATGACAAGGTAATGATAGAGGAGGGTTCGAAAGTACCTGCAAAATCTTTGGATGTTACATTTCACATAACACTTATGGATACATACAACCTAAAAAAAGGATCTATGCCTTTTCACTATTAATAACAACATACTTTATGAAACAAAAGTTGTAACCTAAGGAAATAGAAAACATTAGATTAGAATACGTACCTTTAACATAATCATATATGTCAAACTTCTTTGATCTTCAAAGTCCAAGGTAAGCAAGCGCAAATAATATGAACGCCTCTAATGGATCACATCCAAAACCCTATAACACTAGAAAGACAAGAGGGGAGAGTTTAAAGCAAGAGAATATCGTTTTCCACCTTCTAGGTATGATAAGCCACAAAATTTAGGTGTCTAAGGTTCCTATTTATAGTTTACGTAACTTGCAGATAAATCCAGATTTAAACAGTTAAATATTAGATTTAATCTCAGTTGATGAAACATATAAAGACTGACATTCTCTTTGGGACAAAGTTGCTTTTGGGTCATATTGTGTTCTTCATCTTTCATTATCGTCGCAATATAAAGACATCCTAATGTTTGCCCACCTCCCATTTCAATAGGGGTGGTTAGTGTATATGTATTTTGTACCATCTTTGTATTTCTTGTATTATTGACCTTTTATGAATTCGGCCCACCGCCCACATCCTTATATAGCCCGTTTGGTTGCCTTTGTAGTAATTACAATTTATAAATATGTTTAACTAAAAAGGGTAGTTTAGTAATTTACCTAATTGTTAGTTAAGTAAGTTATTCGAAGTAGTTACAGTTTATAAATATGTTTAGGGTAAATAGCACAAAAAACACTAAGTTTACACCAAAAGTCTAATTTGACACTATGTTTTTTTTTGTCTCAAATTTGACACTGTGTTTTCCAATTTTTTTACAATTTTGATTACTTGACTGGTCAACTTGGTTACCTGCTAACGTGACATGATGACGTGTCGGTTTTGATGACATGACATGCTGACGTGTCAAAATTGATTTTTTTTTCCACAAAAGAGACTAAGTTTTCACTTTTTTTTTTATTTTGACATTAAGTTAAATTTTTTCTTTCAATTTTGACACTTTGTTTAAAAACCATATATTTGTATAATAACAAAGTCTTTTTTTTACATTCAAACCATAATTTTATATATAAATATATGTATTAGTTATATAAAAACCATATTTTATATTAAATACAAAACCTTAAAATGAGTTTGGAGATTTGGAGGCGTGTAGTAGATCAAGGCCTAGATGTCAAGTTTGCAACCCATGAAAGTTTTGCATCTTATTCGAAGCTTATGGTTAGTTTGGTTCTCATGATATAACTAATGCATAGTTATAATTATGCTTTAATTGTAAATAAAAAACGCACCTTGTATATAAATAAAAATGTGATTTTTAAACAAAAAAAATGAATTTATACGTTTTAAAACGTAATAAAAAATATATTTATACGGTTTCAAAAGGAAAATGGTCAAAATTGAACAAAATTGGAAAAATGATATTCGATTTGGAACAAAAAAAAACAGAGTGTCAAAATTGAAAGAAAAAATTAAATTAAGTGTCAAAATCGAAAAAAAAAGTGAAAACTTGTTGTCTTTTGTGGAAAACAAAATTCAATTTTGACACGTCAGCATGTTATGTCAGCATGCCACGTCATCAAAACTGACATGTCATCATGCCACGTCAGCAGTTAACCGGGTTGAACGGTCAAGTGGTCAGAATTGTAAAAATTTGGAAAACAGAGTGTCATATTTGATACAAAAAATAACACAGTGTCAAATTAGAATTTTGGTGTAAACTTAGTGTATTTTGTGCTATTTAGCTATATGTTTAACTAAAAGGGTACTTTAGTAATTTACCTAATTGTTAGTTAAGTAAATTGTTAGAAGTAGTTACAATTTATAAATATGTTTAACTAAATGGGCTTTCGACATAATAGTCCTTAAGTTTGTCAGGTTTTGTTGGTTTTGTTGGTTTTGTCCCTGTGACAATTTTTTTTTCCTTAATGTCCAAAATTTGCCAAGTTTTTTTCATTTTTGCCCTTGCTACCTATAATAGTAGGTGTCCAGGCACAAAACCGACAAAATCTAACTAAATTAAGGGCTTTCATGTCAAATTTGGAAAACATAATTAGGATAAAAACATATAAGATTTGTAAACTTAATGGGTTTTTTTGCAAATTTGAATAACATACTTAGGGTAAAAACATAAAAGATTTGTACAAATGATAAAAATGAAAAAAAGTTGGCAAATTTTGGACATTAACGAAAAAAAAATCGTCACAGGGACAAAACTAACAAAATCTGATAAACTTAAGGACTTGTATGTCAAAAGCCCTAACTAAAAGGGTAGTTTAGTAATTTACCTAATTGTTAGTTAAGTAAGTTGTTAGAAGTAGCATGTTCGTTTTTCCCCTTTTATCGAGTCTGTATATAAGCTGCAATTCAGTTCAATTAATGCAATTAATTGGAGCTCATTTCAATCTTGTTCAATGTCGTAATAGTACATATATTGGAGAACAAGATCATTTACCTTTATGGAAAAATATCCCTTATCATCACTATTTTGCTTTTAGTTACTGGGATGGTGTTAAGAGACAAGAAACAACCCACTTTCTAGTTTTGTTATGATTAACCCATAATGGATTTTTCGCAAAGAGCTTTGTCATAACCACACTGGACCCAAATTTATGTTATAAAATGATGAATATGTTTTTGTATTTTCTTATCGGAATTAATCTAAAAGTTAGCGTGATATAAACTTGTATAGATGGAAATAATTTGTAATGGAAATATGGAATTCTGTAGATGATCGTGAGACTGAGTTTTAATTCCCATATATATATATATATATATATATATATATATATATATATATATATATATATATATATATATATATATATATATATATATATATATATATATATATATAGAAAAGTGAATATACCCTTCAGCGTATATAAGCTTAAGAACCCAACCCACCAAAATACGTCGTTTTGTTTGATATATAGTCAATTATAATGTTCTTAAACTTCAACTCCTAATTTGATTTAATTTCAATATTTTCGAAATTTTACTATTTTCTTCCTCTTATATCACATCTTTTTGTCGAACACAAACTAGGCTATATATATTATAGTTGAAAATGAGAATTATGTAAGACGAAGATAAATGTGAAATTTATAAAAATCTTAGAAGTAAATCAAGTTAGAAGTTGAATTATAAGAACATTAGATAATTACAATGTATATATATGATACAAAACCACATAATATGATAAGTTTGGATACCATAGCTTATATACCTTTAAGGGTATATTCATTTTTCCCATATATATATATATATATATATATATATATATATATATATATATATATATATATATATATATATATATATATATATATATATATATATATATAGAGAGAGAGAGAGAGAGAGAGAGAGAGAGAGAGAGAAGGGTTCCCTTGACATTAAAAATAAAATAGAGATATTGAGATTCAACCTCAACCACATATTTTACATCTACCGTACTAGCCCTCCAGTGTACTGGCACGGCAGACATGTTATAATCATAAATGATTATATAAGACCGCCCGTTCCTTTCTCCTCCGCCACCATCCCCACCACCACAATCGTCATCGCCACCACCACTACCACCACCTCTGACACCATTTGACCCAATTACTGTCATCTCCGTCACTTATACCACCGCCACCTCTGCCATCACCGCATCTTCTGCTACCAACTGTCATAATCATATATGATTAATCAATCTGTGAAAAACGATATATGTATAATCATTTACGATTAGGCATACCCCACTACTACCGATACGCTGGAGCGTTAGAGCGGCAAATGAGAAATATGTGGCTAATGTTGAATCTTAAGAACTCTAATTTTTTTTAATCTCAAGTGAACCATCCCATATATATATATATATATATATATATATATATATATATATATATATATATATATATATATATATATATATATATATATATATATATATATATATATATATATATATATATATATAAAAGATCAAATGAGAACCCTAAAGGTTACAAACCATTTAAGAACATTTTTTTATTAAGGTATAACATAAGAAGTCACTTTCATCTTTTATTATTTCTGATCTACACACACTCACATGAATATCTTCTCTCTAATCTCAAACTTAAAGAACAAACATACGTTATCACCGGTTGCCACCTGCCACCACCCCCGTAGTGTCGCCGCCTCATGCCGTCGGCGAGCCGCCGCTGCGTCCTATCACCGGTGAACCACCGCCATTAGACCCACAAGCTTCGGTTGGCTCCAGATCTACAATTGCAGCTTCATATCTGCGATTTTTAGTTTCAGATCTATGATTTTCAGCTTCATATCTACGATTTTCTTTTTCGGATCTACGACTTTCATCTTCAGATCTATGATTTTTTTCCTCCAGATTTATGAGTTCTAGTGAGCGACATAACCATCACCATCATCCATCACTGGCAACACAAATCCGTCTTCCATGTCGTTAACCTACTACCAACGGAAACATAGATCTGATAAGATCTGAAAATACATCCATATCCACCATCAATAGCCACCTGGTCTCAGATCTGGAGTCACAAAGTTTTTTAGCATAACTTTCCCTCTCTAAAACGCAAAACATCTCAAATATGGTACGATTTGGTCAGATCTGATACCACCTTCATCACCATCAACTTCGTTTCCACCATCGATACCACCATTGATATCCACCACAACATCCTACTGTCGACATCACATTCAGATCTGGTCAGATCTGATGTATGTGGTTCGATTTTTCTAGATCCAATTTGTGTGGTGCTATTTTATGTATAGATCTGAAGCTATAACAGTGGTAACAGTGGCCGATGGTAGTTCTACCATCTTAGATATGTTCCAGCACTGCCACATCCTCCATCTCTTTCTATCTGATCTCTAATGAAACACATCAGGTATATCAATTTTTTTATTATTATTTTGCTTTTGTTAAGCTGTGAATTTAATGTTTTAATCTTTCATTTATTTTTTATTTTTGTTAATCATTGTTTTTTTCTTTTGTTAAGTTGTGAATCAATGTTTGTTTTCTTATGTTTTATAATATTTACATCAAGTTGTTCTTCATTGTTTATGTTTTATAGTTGTTATACTGTGAATTGAAATTAGAATGTGTTTTATTATGTTAATATTTTCTCAAATAATGTGAATTTATTTTTTTAAGCTGTGAATTTTGATTTTGAATGAGTGAATTTTGATTTTGAATGAGTGAATTAATACGTTTTTAAGTAGTGAATACTTTGAATAAGATTCCTAAACTGTTTTATTAAACTGTGAATGGGAGTCCTGAAATGTTTTATTAAACTGTGAATTTGTTTGATGCATACAAGACATTCGATAAAATGCTTCAACAAAATCAATCATGTTTTTAAGTTTTAAATACTGTGAATGGGAGACCTAAACTATTTTATTAAACTGTGAATTAAGGTCTTGAACTGTAAATTTTAAGTTGAGAATATGACTTTGAAGTATAATGTTTTGTATTAAACTTTGAAATTATTATTTATTAAACCACGATTTGATTGTATTAAGTTGTGAATTAAATATATTAAACTGTGAATTGATTGTATTAAGATGTGAATTTTTTTATTAATTAATTGTTTGTTTCTAAAATATAAGATGAAAGTAGCATTATATAGAGATCTGATTTAATCTAATTTTGAATAAAGTACGTAAAATTCAAATTGTGAAGATTTGTGTAAATAAATTTTGAAAGAAACATTAACCTATAGATCTAACGGTATATATGTAATTTTTAAGTTAAGAATATGGTTGTGAATATATATTTTTGTGCATTAAATTGTGAACTTTTTATATTTAGTTGTGAATTTTGTATGTTGAACTGTCAACTAATTGTATTACGCTATGAAATTTTAATGAATTTTGTGTTAAAATATGACTAATTTATGTATGAATGCTTGTATTAATTTTTTTGTGAATATATTTACTTTTTGTGTTGTATAAATATGCAAGAATATATTATTTTTTATGATTATTTTGCATTAAACTCTTAATTATAAAATTAATTAGTTTATTAAACTGTGAATATAATATTTAAGCTATGAATCCATGATTTTATATATAGGTCTAATTTGGAAGAAATGATAGTTGCGAAAGTGGCACATGTAGTTGGTGGCGGTGTCTAGTCGTTAGTAATGGTGGTAGAGTTTAGGTTTGACTTATTTGAATTTGTGAATTAATGTATAATGGATTGTATTATGTTGTGAGTTCATATATAAACTAAAAATGGATTGTATCAAGTTGTATATATTATATACATTTTGTGTTAAAATATGAATGAATGTTTGCATGTAAAAATTAAACTATGTATTAGTTAATTAATATGTTTATTAAACTGTAAATATGGTATTTAAACTATAAATATGTCTTTTACATGGTATATTTTATAAAGAAATCTATAGTTTAGAAAAAAAAATGAATTTTTTAAAGCATAAATCTATTTTTTTTATTAAAATTTTATATATATAGCTGCAAAAATAAAATGATATGTATTAAAAAGTATTACCAAACAAATGAAACGTACAATGGTTGTTCTATTAAGATGTGAATACGACCAGAAATATTATTGAATTTGGTGTTAGTCCGGCGGCGGTCCGAATATGGTCTGACTACTATCCAACAACAAGTGGAAACTAGTTGTAAACTAGGGAATGAAAAAGTTTCTTTAATATAATATTAATGTTTGATTTGTCTAAAATCCTCTTAATGAAAATATTTAAAAAATGGTTTTAGAGTTCTTAACCTTTTTGGGTTCTCAGTTGAACACTCCATATATATATATATATATATATATATATATATATATATATATATATATATATATATATATATATATATATATATATATATATATATATTTGACTTTAGAAAAAAAAAATCCAAACTTGTCAAAAATGACTAATTCTTTTTATAAAGGGGTGAATGTATTTTTGTGTGTGAATTTATTAAGGCTAAGGGGTGTGATCCATTTTTACCAATGTACAAATGTGTCACGTAGGCGTCACATCAACTTTCACATTTTTTACAATTTTCACCTACGGACTAGGGTGTGGTAAATGATGTACCTATGAGTTTTTTTCGTTCTTTTTTATTTTTTAATTTTAATAAAAAATAAGAACTTTTTTAAAAACCATACTAAAATTAAAAATTACATTTTAGAAATCCTAAAAGTAAAAAATAACATGAAATTAAAAATTACATTAAAAACCTAAAAATTTTTTTTAAAAAAAAACTAGAACAAAACATAACATCAAATTTTCATTTGCGGTTTAGCTTATATTTTCCGCGAATCGACTGCTTCACCGCTTTAGCCGTCTCTTGATCTTCGGCGTCGAGGTGCCTTACATCTTGCATTAACAACGTATACTCGGTGAGTCGGATGGTTTCAATCATATGTCTCTCCAAAGTTGAAATCAATTGTGTCATTTGTGTTATCATTTCTTCTGATCTAGCTGACCGCTCGGTTCTGACTGTAGAATTTGAAGATGTTGCTTTCCCTTCTCCTATTGCTCGAGCTTTTGTTTTGTCCCTTCCCATTAGAGGAGGAGGCAGGCGTATTTCTTCAATGTCGTCGTCATCATCATCAAGATGTCCGACTTCTTTTTGGTAGATTAGCAATTTCTTCATGTGTTGCAAGTTCCCTCCACCTAATGCTTCTTTTGACAACTTCACACACATGAATAAACTTAAAAGGCTTTAGCATATCATCTTGAAATGTAGCGTGTGTTTTTTTCAACAAACTCGCTTCACTTTCTCTGCTAGCCCATTGCTTTTCGAAGTTTGTGTAAATTCCATTCCCATGTGTGACGACTTTGTTCATAAAATTCCATTTGGAGTTACATTGGTCGGAGGTCTGATAATCTAGATTTCGACCCATTCCCTTACAAAAGCGCTCCATGATACGTAACCAAAACTGATTACGATTTTGACCCTTTACCGTGCCACCATCTTCAGATATGTCGACTCATGCCATTGCTAACTCAAAATCTTCTTTTTGTGTCCATCTTCTCGGATCAACCTTCCCTTTCTTTTGTTGTTGATGTTGGTGTTGCTGTTCTTCGTGTTCAGAATAAGAAAATAGTTCCGTTGAAGGTGTGAATGGCGGTTGGGATGAAAATTGGGTTTGAGATGGTTGGATTTGAGGTTGATATTGGAAATGGAATTGTTCGGGCATTTGCAATTGTGAATAATAGCTAGGAACGTCATCTATTTGTGGCCGGTAAGGTGGTGTGATGACGGATCGTAGCCGAAAATGTGAAAGGGTTGTTAACATTTTGGTTTCGAGCATTTTGTTTGGAAGAGTTTGAATTGTTGGAAGAAGACACTTTCAATGAAAAATATTTGTAGACAGTGTATAGTGTGGTGAAATTTTGAAAATTTGATTTGTATATATAGTAGATTTAAAAAAAAAAGGAAATTTGCCAAACTAGCCGTTGCCGACCGTTTGGCAAGGTTCCCTTCCACAAAATGCTATAAAATTTAAAATTTTACCAACTGTAGAAGACCGCCGGCGGTAAAACCACATTCACGGCGTGGTGTTCACCGACGGTGAAAGGGTAACACGTCGGATACCGCCGGCGACCCCATCACAGCCGGTGACCCCATCACGACACCGTGTAGCCTAATACAGTATCTTTAAAGTGTGTATTTTTCCAATACCAACTAAAATTGTACTTATGGATAAATATGTCTTTTTCAGTTTTAACTATTTAGTTGATAATAATTACTCAGAAACATTTATGCAATTAACTATAACTAATATTTTTTATTTTTTTTAATTTAATTTAATTAATTTTTTTTATTATTATTCTATTGAAAGTTGTTTAATTTAATAAATATTTACTATTTTTCTATAATTCTTTTTATGTCATTTTTCTTAACGGCTGGATTTTTATAAATAAAAAATAAAGCTAGCTAGAGGCTAGCAAAAAGAAATCGATCTGTACATGAGTGAGTTTTTCATCCATTTATCCGATACACTTTATATTTATTGTTTCTAGAACTATATCAATTGAAAGACAAAGAAACAATGGAATCAAATAACAAGTTTTTTCTAAAAGTTACGTTTCTGAAGACTTGAACATTCCGATAAGTCCACAACATACATATCAAAGTTAAGCAAACTGTATTTGTTATCAGTCTTCAAGTCTTCGGGAAAAAAAACTAGGATGCAAATTATCCAATGACACATAGAATCGAAGCTATCAAAAAGCAGGAATATCTTCACATATCCACCCACCAGCTCGACGCCAAACCTGCTTCGCCAAGGAACACCTAAAAAGAAGATGCAAGATATCCTCCGACATAGTACCACAAGACGGGCACAAAATAAACTCCAAATCAATCCCTCTGTCAACGAAATTACTTCTAGTAGAAGAAAGGATTAGCTTGAAATCTCTACCTAAAAAGGTTAACCTTTATAGGCACATTTTTATGTCATTTTATATTTCTCGGTTATCTTATCGGCTAGGATTTATCACATATTATCTTTTATCAACTCGTTTTTCGCCATCAGTTAACTTTTCAGTTAGTTTGCTAAAATGGATTCCCCACCGCCGATTGTGGCTCCTCGATATTGTGATGTTTAGGGGAGAAGGCTAGCATTTGGCGATGATACACAACAATCATTTTGGAACTATGATGATCACCCTTCTCCTAGCCATCTCTTGATTGAAACATTAAAGATTTGAACTTGATACTTCCCCTATAGTGTGCCCACATGTTACACGGTGAGTCACAAAGGTGATGGTTTCAGTTAAGTTGCTAAATATAGTCTTATTCGCCACTTAAGCAAGCCTTTAAATGGTTATGTCGACAAATCATTTTAAGATATTTACTTATGTCTATTTTCATCTCTACATTTGCATGTACAAACCCCTACGATGGGTGCCTGGCTATAGAGTGGAATTCCATAAAGCAGAACTGTAATGCCCTGTTTCGAATAAAGTCCTAATTTGAGGTTGTGGCCCGGAGAGCAGTCATCATAAGGATCATGGCCTTTATAAAGGTAAGATTTAGGCCCATTTGGATGTGGGTAATGGGGGTATGTGACCCAATAGCTCGGTTTGCACTTTGGGGTCAAGGGTGAAACGGGAATGTAGTGTTTCAGACTTCTTTATGAATTTTGGATTTTAGTTCGGTTGGGTTTCAGGTTAAATAAAGTTTATAGAAGTGTGGGGCTTCTCCTTACCTTTCCGTGGATATAAGGATCGTTGGAATCAGATTTATAACGAAGAAGTTATGGCCTTCGGAAGTTTCATGGTTTTCAGGCTTAGCCGAGTACACAGGGCATACACAAAGCGTACGCGGGGCGTACTAGTGAAGAAGGCAGTACGCAGGGCGTACCTTGGAGTATGTTGGGCGTATTGACCAGGATGGTCGCGAATGTTCTTCGGAGTATGATGGGCGTACGTCAATCAGATCAGAACCCTATTTTAGGGTCTTGGACCCTATTTAAACACCATATCTCATAACCTAACCCTAATATCTTCACCCTCCACCCCTCTAAACCCTAGTAATCGTCCTTAATCATCCATGGTGACATTTTGGAGCTCATGGAGTCCATTTTTTGAGTATTTGGTCCATTTCCAAGAAAGTGGAGTTGATGCAAAGATGGGGGGTTAAGGAGAAGCTTATGGATCTGGATTTTGTGACACATTTTCCGCTTAAGGAAGGTATAAAGCTTTGAAGTTGAGCACTCATCTCTTAGATCTACCATATATGGGTTTTGGTTCCTTTTTGGTCCTAAGGATGAAGCTTTATGGTTCAAATCCGATTCTTAGGCTTAGGGTTGCCACCCTTAGTGCTATTTGAGTCCCTAAGGCAAAAAGTTGCCATCTTGGAGGTCGTAATGGGTTCATGCAAGAGTTAGGGCCATTTTCATGGAAGTAGATTGCTATACTTTGAGTATTGGGTTCATGTGGGTCGTATAAGTCAGTAACTTTATGGATTAAGACGTTAAGTAGAACTCAAATCTGTAATTTGGTCCCTTGGTTTGAAGCATTAAGTGCTTAATAGAAAAAAGGACTTAACATAGGAGTACACTGGGCGTACAAGCTGGTACGCGCAGCATACAAGTCACGAACATGGTACACGCTGCGTACAGCTGAGTACGCCGTGCTTACTCAGTAAGAATGGGTTTCACATAATGGGCTTCGGGCTGGGCTGTTTATGGACTAATTGGAATTGGGCTTTTGCTGGACTCTATAATAAGATATTTTGGGCCAGGTAGTGATAATGGATCATGGGGTTAGGCCCAATTAGGAGGTTGGGCCCAATTTAGTAAATTGGGCCAATAATGGGCTTTATATATGGACGTTCAAGTTAAGGACTTGGTATTGGGCCTTGGCCCAATAATGAGAATGGACTTAATGAGTAGTGTGGACACCTAGCCAAGAAGGTTATTTTGGGTATTAACTTAGTATTGATTATGTGATAGTTCGGGATTCCCGGTGGGACATCAGTCAGAGATTTACAGCATTTTGGCACTACTTGCGAGATGAGTTCTCCTCACTATACTGACAGGGTCTACGGCACCAATGCCGACCCTTATCGGATTTGTATCCGGGTTATTGCATGTTATGATTATTGATCTGTTAGATCTGTATGACTAGCTGTACATGGTAGCTAGCATTTGGTATATATATATATATATATATATATATATATATATATATATATATATATATATATATATGTTGATTTACATCCTGGTAGTTAAGATGGTGATATGCTTAGGACCTGGTAGGTCGGTGTCCAGGTTTATAGGACTATGCTATGTTAGGGATCTGTTAGATCGGTATCCTGGTTATAGGATGGTTGTTATGTTAGAGATCGGTTAGATCAGTATCCTGATTATAGGATGATGCTATATTAGTGACCTGGTTAGGTTGGTATGCTGGTCATAGGATGTTGCTATGTTATTGATTTGTTAGATCGGTTTGACTGTTATGCATGCTAGCGTATGATAGTTATGTACACATGTTTGTTTTGGTTTGGGATAGGTTAAGGCGGTCCTGCTTTGTGCTGAAGGCCAACATACCCTGGGCGGACCGAATAGACTGCAGACCCGGCCAGGGTCCAGTCAGCCCGAAGGCCCAGCGAGCGGTCCGGATAGGCTGAAGGCGCTGCGAGGCGGTGCAGACGTGCCGAAGGCGCGGAAAGCGGTCCAGATAGAATCAAGGCCTGCGAGGCGGTCCAATCAGACTGAAGGTTCATTATGCATGCTCTTCTGTATTTGTTGATATGATATGAATATGGTTGTATGAGGTTGGTATTTTGGGGGAACTCATTAAGCTTTCGGGCTTACAGTTCCAGTTTATTGTTTCAGGTACATCAGGAGATCGTGGCAAGGCAAAGGCGTGATCGTACAGCTCCTCACTTTTTGTGACCTTGTTTCTGGGATATTCTGATATGATACACTTTGAAAACAATGTTTTGTAATGGTTAACAGATTTGAAATGTTTTTAAAAGCTTAAATTTGGCATGATTTTTATGGATGTTACAAGTTGGTATCAGAGCCTTGGTTTGAGTGAATTAGAGGAACAATCGTGTGAATCCAATCTCAAATCAAGGAAAGATTTTCAAAACGATTTCGAAATGGTTTTCAAAATAAGTAAAGGAGGATGCATGGTGTACGATCAGCCAGAGCCAGTAAGTAAACCACAAAATACCATAAAGTTATTTGATTAGGTGATATGTTAGAACAGCATGCTAGTACTAGGCTAGGGATCTTCAGCAATTGCATGATAGAATTGCCTGATTACATGATGCCTGCTAGCCTAGGGTTTCCTTTATATGAAATTGACATCATTACTGTAGTTGCTTAGTGTATACATCACGGTTATACATAATTAAGATCTTATAGCATGAGAATGTTTGATTTGGCCTTATGTTCTGTTCTTGCCTGATTGGGAGCTTAGGGTAGGATTGGACATTCGAAAGTCTATGCGGTCCAGCGTTATGTATGGCTAGCATACACTAGTGCTGCAGGGTTGGTGGAAGTTTCACGGATGGGTGGGTCGTGAGAGGCCGGGAGGCTAGTTATGAGATATTCAGTATTCCTCTAGGAGTGAGGATTGAGCGCTCGCTATGTTTGTATATGGTTAGGGTGTTGTGGTGATACTTGAGACAAATATGGGTAGGTGTGGAAGGTAGTATGGGCCCGTACTACTGAAAGCACATGACCCATACGCGTAGCAAGGAAGTCACAACCCCTAGGGTTGGGTTGGGAGTAGGTCCCCTGTCATCATATGGATTATCAGAGATCTTTCTGGTGTCTTACCAGAATGGTGGTTAAGAGATGTCTTGAGACCGAATCCATGTTAGGATCGGGAGTTGGCAGCCAGGATAGGACAGTATAGTCAGAGGACCGTGTCAGTGAGATCATCAGGTAGGAGGTGATCGGGGTTGTCCGGGGACAGTTTCCGGAGATGGTTGGGTCTATTAAGACCGTCATGGTTGAGTATTTCGACGAGCGCTATGTAGCCAGTGCCGAGACGGTTGTCGCGGCAGCTATAGCAGCTGTAATGACAACAGGGGGAGGATCTGGGCGTACTTTCCAGTACCGGGACTTGTTACAGGGACATATTCTGATGAGCAAAGGGCTGCAGTTATTTGTGATCAGGGAGATGTTCTGTACTCATTACATTCCGCGGGATGAGCGGGAGAGGCTAACATAGGAGTTTTTGGATTTGAGGCTTCAGGGGTTTTGCTCGAGGCCGGAATGCGAGACGTGGGGACTCCGGAAATGAGTGATGATTGTGTTCAGCTGGGGTTTTGCAGCTAGAAGTAGAATGGTTAATTGATGGATTGGAATGTCGTTTTATAGGGCAAGGATGGTGCCATTTCAGTCTTTCAAGCTCGAAGGAGTGAGCAGACTTGGGACCCTAGGATCAGCTTCTATTCTAGCTCGGGGTCAGTTAGTCGCAGGGGTTGGCGACACTATTCCAGCCCTGGTCAGCACGGGTTAGGGACTTTTTGAAAATAAAAATAAAAATTAGATGGAAATTACGGAATTACCCCCAAGGAACATCACCAGCAAGTAACCAATCTCCTTCTTTGTCTTGGTATGCGGCGTAAATATCTTGTGAGATCCGATTCGCATTGGATATCTTGTGTCGGGCGATCAGGAATTGATGGTACTACCTATTGCACTTCTGGGATTAGAGGCTATGTCATGGGAGTAGTTGTAGCCCGGTGTAGGGCAAAGGTTGCTTCACCTACTACAGTTCAACTGTGGATGATTGAGCCGGTGAGTGACTCCGGGTACGAGGCCCTGAATTGTATGATTTTTAGAGCCGAGAGCGGGAGAACTGTTGGAACACTTTGGGAAGAAGGGTATTATGTGGGAGGCCTACGGGCAGGATCCCACAGGATAGTTATTCGGCGTTGTCAAGATTCAGTAGTTCAGTAACCGTTATTGGTTGGCGGAGGAAAACGCCAAAGGAAGTAGCTCGTTGCTGAGATGTTAGTTGGGGCATCTATCTTTTGAACTTCAAGATTTCAGTGTGGGATCATTCAAGTATTAGGGACTGTTGGTTTCCCTGGGATTCAGGAAGTGTTCATCTAGTTATTAGAAGCATGTGATCATTTGGGGTTGGCCAGTAAAGGAGTACTAGTTTGAAAGGTCTGGTTGTCATCAGATCGATCGTTGGAAAGTAAGAAGGATTGGGAATTCTCAAATTTCCATGTATTATGAAGACTTAGTTGAATCTAAGTGGGGGAGAATCGACCCGGAATGCAGAAGCAGGATCAGTTTTGAAAATGGGATAAGTTTCACATCGTTGTCAGGAAGGAAGACAACCCAGGTGGCTGTTTGGTTTGAGGGTTGTGTGAGTTTGGAGTTCGGTAAACTCCCCAGCATGGGAATCGCATCTTCTCGGTGCTTGATAGCAGAATTTGGGAAATCAGGTTGGGAATTTTAGCCATGAATTAAGTTCAGTTGTGTGTTAGGTCGAGTCCGTGTTTGACCAGTATGGAAAGTGTTGTAAGACTGCGGGGGTAGTCGTAGCATTTACTAGCGATCAGGTAGTATGGAAAGTGTTGTAAGACTGCGGGGGTAGCCATAGCATTCACTAGTGATCAAGTAGTATGGAAAGTGTTGTAAGACTGTGGGGATAGCCGTAGCATTCACTAGCGATCAGGTAGTATGAAAAGTGGTGTAAGACTGCGGGGTTAGCCGTAGCATTCACTAGCAGCAGATAGTGCTTTAAGTGATGTATGTCTGTGGGTGTAGCCGCAACATTCGCTAGGTTGGTAGATAGTATGAGCGCGTTGCTAGGACGCGGAAGGGACAGTAGTACCCACCAGTTCGGGTGTAGCAGTGAGGATATGGAAATCCACGGATGGGTTATGGGTTTCCCCAGAGGGATTAGACCTGGTTAAGCCAGTGATAAGACTGTAGGAACGTCACTACAGTTATGAGGTTAAGGAAGCAATGGATTGCTTAAGGTTTATTGTGATGCAAGGCTACCATTGGTCAGGTGGCAATCGCTTTTAGCCGTGGATTCGGTAACCTTCGGGATAATCGTGGAAGTCTTCTCAGACTAGTTTTGTATTAGTAGAATCAGATCAGTCTAGATCGAGTATGGGCTTTGTGGCGGGTGAATATGGAGTCAGGGATTCCCAAATATTTGTGTGGTAGTGATTCTTCGCGTGTATCTGTGGGTATTCAAGGTGGCAATAGGGTTGGTTAGGTTTACGTTCTTGATCCGATCTGAGTTATAGTTGCAATTGGATCTAGAGTTCGACTATCATTCTATTCTAGGGTCATGTGCGACCAAGGGTTGTAGGATTTTGCTTGGATAGCAACGTGTTCTATAGGTGAATCTTGCATGGTGGGGATTTCAGCATCGTGGCACTGGTTGATGTTGTGAAGGACGTTGGTTAGGCCTTTTCTATTGGACAAGTTTGATAGTTTATTAGGAGCATTCCAGTCATAGGCTGTGGGCTTAGTGATCTTAGTAGTTCATTCTTTTATTGGAGCACTTTTGGAATGGGCACATTGTTGAGGTTCAGATGAGTGTTATTCGGCTGTGACGAATCAGGGGATTTTGGATGAGATCCAAGGATAGGTCCTTGGATTTCAAGTTATGGGTTAAACCCGAGTTATGTATATAGTGGTATTCCAATCTAGGGTATTCCATCGTGAGGATGACCGGACCCTACGATTGAGTGGACCTGACGTGTTTGGTATTCCAACCCGAGGGTTGATTAAGCCAAATATGTGCGTGATACGAGGGTATTCCATCCTAGGTATGATTGGACCCGTTGTAGGCATGCCTTGGTATTCCAGCCCGAGAGTGATTGGGCCAGGTATGAGTATTCGTGCTTGTGAGAGGATTGTTATCTGTATGATGGTTCGAGAGTTAAAGGAAGCACTGTCTTATCATCACTTAAGGGTTCTCCTCTCAGTTTCTCTCCCAGTGTTCATCATATCCTTGGAAATTTTGTCATCAGAATTAGTTTTCGCCAGAAGGGCTATCGAGTCGCTTTTGTCCAGTAAAGAGTTCTCGACAGTAGAGTATGATCTGTTGTTCTGTACTTTGGTAGGGACCTCAGGTTATTAGTAGTTGAGTAGCCAGGTGGGAGTTAAGTGCAATGAGTTCTGCAATGTTCCAGTGAGGGCGGTATGTTAGAGAGCCAGACCCTCTCGAGACTTAGGATTTCAGATTGAGTAAATGTGATCATATTGCAAGGGATTCATTTATCTTCAGGTTTAGAACTATGCGAGGGTTGGTTACGGTTACCTTGGAAAGGATGGGGTTATGCTTGGGATTATGTAGTTATTTTCTTTGGGTTGGAATTTTCTGTGGAGTTAGCCTCCCTAGAAGATCGTCATACATTATGGTTGTGAATGTGCCCCTCGGGATTTCGGGTTTCCAGGATTGGTAAGAAACGATTTTGAGGACGAAATTAAATTTAAGTGGGGGAGAGTTGTAACGCCCTGTTTCGAATAAAGTCCTAATTCGAGGCTGTGGCCCGAAGAGTGGTCATCATAAGGATTAGGGCCTTTATAAAGGTAAGATTTAGGCCCGTTTGGATGTGGGTAATGTGGGTATGTGACCCAATAGCTCGGTTTGCACTTTGGGGTCAAGGGTAAAACGGGAATGTAGTGTTTCAGACTTCTTTTATGAATTTCGGATTTTAGTTTGGTTGGGTTTCAAGTTAAATACAGTTTATAGAAGTGTGGGGCTTCTCCTTACCTTTCCGTGGATATAAGGATCGTCGGAATCAGATTTATAACGAAGAAGTTATGGCCTTCGGAAGTTTCGTGGTTTTCAAGCTTAGCCGAGTACACGGGGCGTACACAAAGCGTATGTGGGGCGTACTAGTGAAGAAGGCAGTACGTTGGGCGTACCTTGGAGTACGCTGGGCGTACTGACCAGGATGGTCGCGAATGTTCTTCGGAGTACGCTGGGCGTACCAAATGTACATTGGGCGTACGCCAATCAGATCAGAACCCTATTTTAGGGTCTTGGACCCTATTTAAACTCCTTATCTCATAACCTAACCCTAATATCTTCAGCCTCCACCCCTATAAACATTAGAAATCGTCCTTAATCATCAATGGTGACATTTTGTAGCTCATGGATTCCATTTTTGGAGTATTTGGTCCATTTCCAAGAAGGTGGAGTTGATGCAAATATGAGGGATCAAGGAGAAGCTTATGGATCTGGCTTTTGTGACACATTTTCAGCATAAGGAAGGTATAAAGCTTTGAACTTGATCATTCATCTTTTAGATCTACCATTTATGGGTTTTGGTCCCTTTTTGAGTCCTTAAGGTAGAAAGTTGCCATCTTGGAGCTCTTAATGGGTTCATGCAAGAGTTAGGGCAATTTTCATGAAAGTAGATTTCTATACTTTGAGTATTGGGTTCATGTGGGTCATATAAGTCACGAAGTCAGTGACTTTATGGATTAAGACGTTAAGTAGAACTCAGATCTGTAATTTGGTCCCTTGGTTTGAAGCATTAAGTGCTTAATAGAAAAAAGGACTTAACAGAGGAGTACGCTGGGCGTACAAGCTGGTACGCGCAGCGTACAAGCCACGAACATGGTACGCACTGCGTACAGCTGAGTACGCCCTGCGTACTCAGTCAGAATGTGTTTCGCATAATGGGCTTCAGGTTGGGCTGTTTATGTACTAATTGGAATTGGGCTTTTGCTGGACTCTGTTAGGAAGATATTTTGGGCCATGTAGTGATAGTGGATCATGGGGTTAGGCCTAATTAGGAGGTTGGGCCCAATTTAGTAAATTGGGCCAATAATGGGCTTTATATATGGACATTCAAGTTAAGGACTTGGTATTGGGCCTTGGCCCAATAATGAGAATGGACTTAATGAGTGGTGTGGACACCTAGTCAAGAAGGTTATTCTGGGTATTAACTTATTATTGATTATGTGATAGTTCGGGATTCGCAGTGGGATAGTAGTCAGATATTTACAGCATTTCAGCACTACTTGCGAGGTGAGTTCTCCTCACTATATATATATATATATATATATATATATATATATATATATATATATATATATATATATATATATATATATATATATTGATTTACATCCTGGTAGTTAGGATGGTGATATGCTTAGGACCTGGTAGGTCGGTGTCCTGGTTTATAGGACTATGCTATTTTAGGGATCTGTTAGATCGGTATCCTAGTAATAGGATGTTGCTATTCTATTGATCTGTTAGATCGGTTTGACTGTTATGCATGCTAGTGTATGATAGTTATGTACACATGTTTGTTTTGGTTTGGGATGAGTTGAGGCGGTCCTGCTTTGTGCTGAAGGCCAACATACCCTGTGCGGACCGGATAAACTGCAGACCCGGCCAGGGTCCAGTCAGACCGAAGGCCCGACGAGCGGTCCGGATAGGCTAAAGGCTCTGCGAGGCGGTCCAGACGTGCCGAAGGCTCGGAGAGCGGTCCAGATAGAATCAAGGCCTGCGAGGCGGTCCAATCAGACTGAAGGTTCATTATGCATGCTCTTCTGTATTTGTTGATATGATATGAATATGGTTGTATGAGGTTGGTATTTTGGGGGAACTCACTAAGCTTTCGGGCTTACAGTTTCAGTTTATTGTTTCATGTACATCAGGGGATCGTGGCAAGGCAAAGGCGTGATCGTACAGCTCCTCACTTTTTATGACCTTGTTTCTGGGATACTCTGATATGATACATTTTGAAAACAAGTTTTGTAATGGTTAATAGATTTGAAATGTTTTTAAAAGCTTAAATTTGACATGATTTTTATGGATGTTACAAGATCCAAGTTCAAACTCTAACGGACCCAAAATATTGATAGTATTTTATGATTTACCCATCAGCTTGTTTGGTTTACTATTTTTACACTTGCATGTAAAACACACAATCAAAGATGATTTCTTTTATTTAGTTCTATAAATTCAGCAGAAGAAATGTAGAAAGTTAGGGACAAAAGGGGAAGAGACATAAACAAAGGGAAATGAAATAATTATTAGAAGCAGAAAACATGGTTTGTTTGTGGCGCGGGTTAAGGTGTCACAAGCAAAAGTTAACTTTAATCTAATCATTTTTCTTCCTTTTAGTTCTTCATCATCAAAAGAGGAGCCACACCCAACTTTTATTTATATTTTATCTTTTTGACTTTTCTCAGTTTTGACAGCAACACTCGACCCTACTCAAATTAAGTTTCTGTTACGAAGATAAATTTGTATAATCATTTTGCAATGAACTTTTAGCAACTAGTAGAAATAGGACCATATGAAAATCTTTATATTTGGTAAGTATGCCTGAATGAACAGACTAATTTTAGATCCCGTTTTATGATAACTATGAGTTATTTTTTGTGGTAGTTTAGTTAAATTCTATAATGTTGTTGACGGTTTAATCAAATAAAAGGTTTCTAAAGTAGGCTTTTTTTTATTACTAAAAGGGTAAAGGCAATAAGAATGAACAAAACAAGGACCGAAAGTGTTTCCTCTCGGCCCCTCGCCTTACTCCAAAGATGGTTGTGAACTTGTGATCGTGTCGTGGTAGGACGAGGAAACTTAAATCAAAAGTAATATTTTGAATTAAAAAAGAATTTTATTACATAATCCATATAAGCTTTAACACGTAAAAAGTTGATAACAAATTATAAGGTGTGTTTATTTTGAATAGAAAGATATCCATGATGAAAAATGTTAAATTTATTGGTTTTTTTTTTAACGGCAAATTAATCTACTCGTAAAAGACCACATATGACTCCAACCAAATTGAACCCATGATCTTTCAATTGATAGAGTCATTCCTTACCGCTAGGCCAAAGACCCTTTAGTTTGTATCGTTTATTGTCGATATGTTCAAAAAGAGAAATATTATAATAAGTTTTTACACGAATATAATGAACTTTATTTGGATTAATTAACAAGATTGATAATTTTGAGATTGTTGCATCTACTCTAATTGTAACGACCCAATTTTTCCAATAAATTTTTTTTATTTTTAAATATCCAAAACATTTTCATAGAATATGAAATCTCACTGTCAATTCTTTTCAAAATCCATAACATCAACATTTATTTCAAATATCAGAGTGTCCCCATATAAAATGTCGGAGAGTGCACGTCGCGCCATCTAGCCTTGCCCTTGCCCTTAGGCTCCGAAGTACCTGAAACAATCAACAAAGTAAACTAATGCTTAGTGAGTTCCCGAGAGCATACCCCACATACCCCGCATAATCACACATAACCATACCAATCACATAAGCCATGCATATAAACATATAGGGATGCCGAGGGCTCCTCCTAGGGTCTTACACCAGGATGCCATAGGCTCCCCCACATGGTTATACACCTATGTGCCATGGGCTCCCCATGGTCTTTGCCTGGAATGTCATGGGCATTGTTGGGTCTAAAATATTGGCTTATACTTTACTTTTCTAGGCGTTAATAGTTTTCGGTCATGTAATATGTATTTGCGGTTGTGTTCACGACCCAGGTGGGTGTTTACGGCCGTGAACTGGTTCACGGTCGTGAACCTGTTCACTAACCATGTTCCATATAAATAGATGTCATAGTGTTAAGTGTACACGACAAGACAAGGAGAGTGTACGGCCTAGAGGAGAGATAGAGTGGAGAGCATATTGTAGAGAGAGAAAGTTAGAGAGAAGAAGAGTGTGTGAGAGAGAATCTTATGTGTTGGAGCATCAATCTTATTGAATACATCATAGATTCATCTTCTCCATCTTCTCTATTTTGATCCAGCACCATCTAATTGAGTGGGATTCCGCACCATCAATTGGATATGATTGATATACAAGCAGATTTGGGACTTTACGCTTGGTATCAGATCTTGGATTGTATCAATCATTTTGGCCAGATCTGGAGCGTATTTGATCTTATTTTTGAAGGATTTTTGCGTTTTTGGATAGCTCTTGGCAAAATAGGGGGGGTTTGTTCTTCGTGTTTTTCATAAAAACGAGTTTTTGATCGAGTTTTGGAGCAAAAAGTGGTGAAAAACGCTGTTTTTCACGTCATCTGTGAGGTGTTCATGACCTCTGAAGGAGGGTTCACGACCGAAGAAGCTTTCTCAGCCGAAGAAGCGTTTGCGGCTAGGGTTTCTCGGCGGCGGCCGTAATCACGAATTAGGTTTTCTCGGATGTTTACGGCTCATCAGTGTTCACGGTTAGCTTCGTTTGAGGTCCTCGTTCTCGGCCCAGCAATGTTTACGGCTCATCAGTGTTCACGGTTAGCTTCTTATAGAGACGTTAGAATGGCACAAGAAGATGATGGAGAAATTGCCAGGTATGGAATTGACAGAAAGAACAAAGAAGCTTAGGCAAGCTTGCTTCAAAGCTATTTATAAGAAGAGAGGACTTAACAATCCTTAGCCATTTTGTTATAATTAGTGGATTTTAATCTACATTGTATGTGTTTTTCTCTTGATAGTTTGATACCCTTTTTAGTTTCATTGTATGTGTTTGTCTATTGATTTTTAATGCAGAAAATTTTGTATAATTTGGGTATTATAGTTTGTATTATGTATTTAGCCATATTCTAGATTGCCGACACGACTACGCCGACGACTCTATACCAGAGGTCTATATAAATAGACTTATGAATTTAGTAGGAATAACTTGATTAAAATCTTGTGATTTGTTCCATGTCTGATCCACTCCTAAGATTCACTTGACATGCCCCCAGTTATGTGTAATTAAAATTTTATTAGACTGTTAATTACACATAACTTCAAGGTACACCTAAAGAATCTTAGAGTTACCAGTTGTAAATTGTTTGTAATACCAAGTAGTGAGATTCAATGAAATAAAATGCATGCCTATTTCATTGATAAACCTTTTAGTAAATATCCTTACCATTTATATACACATGTATAATTTCGCACTTTAGTGAACTATTCTTGGTGTTTCTGTTAATGTCTTGGAGACGGAGTTATGGTAGTGGGTAGAAGTAGGTTTTGTACGGGCGTTAAAATTTACACATCATGTTGCTCGTGCGAGAATAGGGGTAGAAGAGATAATTAATAGACGCCTAATCCTATAATTACTTATAGGGGTGATCCTTATTAGTTACGTCTATAATCACGTAGTGCATATCAGTTATACATAATTTGAGATAGAATAGACTTTCGAATAAATGACTCTACTCTAAGTCCACAACCAAACAAGGAACAGGAAGTAGAGCAATAGTCATAGATTCTGAGTCTATAATATCTTTAATTATGTATAACCTTGGCGTATGCACTCAGTTATCATAGGCCTACTAATAGAGGTCTTTAGTTTTCACATAAGTTGGTTATAGTATCACCAAATACTCCTATAGTATTTTTAGGTGTTTAGATTCGATTCTTAAAGTATTCCCTGTAGGGTGTAGTTAGGTCGTTAGATTTGTTGCCCATTATGACTATCCCCCAGTATATGCAAGTCACTCCTCGGACAGATATAGTTGATCAGGCTATATCCTTCCCAGACTTGATTTACATATACCAAGGCATACCCATAATGTACAACTCCTCTTCTTTTATTTTATGTTCTTCTAGTTATGACACTATATGAGCATGTATGCATGTATTTATACTTCTAATAAGAAACCATTCACTTTCTAAAAGTATAGTCATTTGAAAATGTTCAATCAGAGACTTTCAGTCCCAAAGGTGTTTATAGTTTGTATATCTTATGTGGTTCGATATACTGAGTTCACTATAAATATTGCTCTGATACCAATCTGTCACACCCCCAAACCAAGGATGGCGGAAACGTCCGGGGGTGGAGGACTTCATGTATAGTATCATAACAACAATTTCAATAGTGATCAAAGTAAACATAACCAACATAAATATAATTGAAAAAGTTACATCATTGTATGAATTACATGTTTATGAATCAATTACATTATGTTGATAAAATATGAAATGTTTGACGCCTTAACGTCCCATCCTCAAAAGCACTTGTTTACCTGTTTAGTGATTTCCTGAGAATACAAGTAGTTTTGAAAGAGTGTCAACAATTAAGTTGGTGAGTGCATAAGCTTTTGTATGTAGTTATGAAACCTTTTCTTGTAAAAGTAGTGTTCGTTCCAAAAAATCCAATATTTTCCTTAATGTGTAAATGTAGTCTTAAAACCCAAAGACCGAAATGTACAAGTAATTTGTCATATTTATAGTAAAACAATGCAAGTTTAAATCGACATAAACTCGTTTGATTTTAGTGAAATCCCCGTAAATTCTATGTTTGTTTATATTTAATGTGAGTTTATGAAAGCCTTTTCTTGTAAAAGTAGTGTTCGTTCCAGAAAATCCAATATTTTCCTTAATGTGTAAATGTAGTCTTAAAACCCAAAGACCGAAATGTACAAGTAGTGTTCGTTCCTTATAGTAAAACAATGCAAGTTTAAATCGACATAAACTCGTTTGATTTTAGTGAAATCCCCCTAAATTCTATGTTTGTTAATATTTAATGTGAGTTTATGAAAGCCTTTTCTTGTAAAAGTAGTGTTCGTTCCAGAAAATCCAATATTTTCCTTAATGTGTAAATGTAGTCTTAAAACCCAAAGACCGAAATGTACAAGTAGTGTTCGTTCCTTATAGTAAAACAATGCAAGTTTAAATCAACATAAACTCGTTTGATTTTAGTGAAATCCCCGTAAATTCTATGTTTGTTAATACCACATGTGAGTTATTATAACCATACTATGACCTAGTTGGCCTGAAACGACGTTCTTCAGGCGTCGGAAATGTTATGACATTTGTCACCCCAGACCTATCGGTCTAACTGTTGCATGCAGCTTAGGTGTGGGTTTGTCAAACCCAATATAGATCTATACACAAGTATCACGCTCTCCCTCGAGGAGACTTTGGTTATAATACAGGACTTATTTGTAAATTGAATCGAATGTCTCACAGAAGTCATTAACGAATTTACGTGTAGTGTAATGAAAACTTGGTACCGTATGGCCGTACCTTGCTTAATGAAAATATCATTTGTATAAATGTACCCTTTTTAAATGTATGTGTTATGTAATGTTTCATAAAGTCATTAAAGGAATTACGGGTTATGAAAACTTGGTACCGTATGGCCGTACCTTGCTTAATGAAAATATCCTTTGTATAAATGTACCCTTTTTAAATGTATGTATTATGTAATGTATCATAAACTATACCTATTATAGTTTATCAACCAAGGGTAGTACGTAGTAATGTATGCAAACTATATTCAAAATAGTTTATTAAATGTTTGAATGTATCGGTTGTACTTTGATTATAATCACTTGCTATTCTTTATATTTTATATGTCCAAATCCATTTGTAAACTGATGTGTGTCTAAATATTAAGATAAAATGTCATATATTGCAATAACATATAATCACATAAAGATATACACCTCGCTCAACATGTTACAAGGTGAAATGAAATTGACAGCAGCTTTTTGTTGAATACAGTTTCTGTTGCTGTTCTTAGAAAATTTATAGAAAAATCATCAAAGCTCTAAATCCAAATCCGCAAATTCTGAGAGTTTGGAATATGAGTCTAGTTTGTTCGTAAATTTTATCATGATTTTTAGTGATCTCTAACAGAGGTGAAAATGTTCATAATCACAGACTGGTCCGGGTTTGCCTCTGAAATGATAGGCAGTTTTGTAAAAATCACCATAAATTGTAGAACAATCATATTGAGATGTGCAAGTAGCCATTTTAAAGCTAAGAGTTTGAACTACTTGCACCTGGAACAGTTTTGAAAACTAAAATATTTAAGTTGACCAAAACAGTCCATGATCGAAGTTCATCTTTTCTGATGTAATCTGATAGAAAAAGTTTAATTGTGTTCTTGATGATTTTACTTGTATTCCCCCCTTAAAACTTAAGAAAAACATGTAAATGTAGGGGTATGAACTCACCCTATGTGGTTTCAGTGGATGAAAGTAAGAGAGAGGAAGTGTTCAACCCAAGAACACTAAGAAGATGTCTTGATGATTCGAGAATCTAACACCGAATAAGATGGAATTTGGGTAAGATATCAATGATTTGAGTAGAATGGAGTGTAATAATTATATGAATGATGAAGATACTTACTAATTGAAGAAAGAAATCCCTGGAGAAAGCCTTGAAGTTCTTGAAGTTGAGAGAAAAGATGAGAGAATTTTGGAGAGTGTTCTTTGGTTGCTAAGTGTAGAATGAAAGAAGTTAATGAGAATGAGGAGAGATGACCAATTCTCCAGCTCTTAGAACGTGGGAAGAGCTGGAGATTGGGTGTAAAGGTCCACTAAGGTGACAAGGGGTAGTGGGAAAGAGTGGCTGATCATAGAGTGAGGTGGTGGTGGTTTGCTTTTGTCATAAAATAAGGAAAAGCAAATATTCCCTCAATAATTAGTTCAACCACTAATTCTTTTAATATATTTTTATAAAAACCCTGGGGATTTATATATTTTGGGGCCTTAGTTTATAAAATAAAGTTTTGGGTGAAAATCCCACGTTAAAATAATGAAAAACGGAGTTAAAACGAAGTCGTAGTCGAAAAACCGGAAAACTTATGACACGCAAAAATGCATGTCGTCTTCTTTTATGACAGGGGCTTCCTTGATACTCATTGCGTGTCATCAACACGCGCGTCGTAAGGTTACGACAGACAAATGTGTGTCGTCTTCCTTTATGACAGGGACTTCGGTCCTGAAGCTTCAGTTTTGGGTCCTTAAGCCTATTTTACCCGTTTTTACCCCGTTTCAAGTGGTTTTTGACCCAGTTAAGGGTCGGGATGGCCCGAATGATTATAAAAAGTTAAAGGAACTTTTGAGAGAGATTTGGGAGAGATTCGGGAGAGATTTGGGAGAGATTTTAATAGAGAGAGGTTGAGTGAAAGAGATTGTGAGAGGTTTCGTTTGTGATCTTTTTGAGTGTCCGGCTTCGCAACGAAAGGTCCATAAACCCCGTTAAGCCATGATTTAGTATCTTACACAATCCCGATGATTGTGCAATAGTGTTTTATCGCTTTGGTTCGTTGTTTAGCACTGTTAAGGCTAAGGAAAATCAAACACATGAATTTTTCAAATGATGTTTTCTCATTCAAATAGCGAATTGTATAATGTAAACCCTAACATACAAGGGTTAATGGAGTTGACCAGTTTGACTTGTTGACTTTGTTTGACTTTGACTTGACCGAAATTTGACGGTTGTCACATCATCCCCCCGTTAGAGGGAATTTCGTCCCGAAATTTGCATTTTGACTGGGACTTCAAGAGTTTGGAAAAAGATGTGGAAAACTTCTCGTAGTACAAGAAATTGATTATGGTGAAGAACAACCCGCCTGATGTCACATGACGACCTTGGAAATTTCTTATTGTAACTTGAGCTAAGTCTATTTAAAAGGAGTTTATTGTTTTAGGATGATAGAGTATTATATGTGTGCTTTTATACTCCCTGTTTTATCCTTGGTATTACCACTATGAATATTTTATAGTTAGCGAGTTCCATCATTACGAATGTTTCAACAAATTTTGACGAAATTTGCATTATAAGTCCTACCAGTTCTTTTATAGTCGCTTGGCGTAAACTAGTCGTATATCATTAAGATTGCAAGGGCATTCGTTGTCACCACAGGTTTAATCTATTACGATGACTTGTTATCGCTATAGGTTTTTAACAAGAGCCAACGACATACCTATAGCGACACACAAGTCATAATTTGCATGTGTGAAGACTTGGAGTACTTTCTAATTGGTTCATGTGTGAAGACTTGGAGTATTTTCTAATGAAAAGTGTGCTACTGGGGAAATTGGAAACTGATATGTAGCTTCAAAGTCAAGAATATGCAGTAGGCATGTGATGCATTAAATGCATGAGGCACACAAGTCATCATTTGCAGCAACAGATACGTATATGTGTGTGAATTGAAGAAGAAGGTTACGGCTCAAAGAATATATATATTCATTTTCTCTTCATTTGTTAGATACACAATAACCATAACATCATAGACTATATATATTCAATTTCGTTTGTAATTTTCACTAGTTTATATTCCGCGAGTGTTACCGAAATCATTTATCAATTTTTCAGAAGTGCTTAACTTGTTTTGTTGCATTCCCAACAATTTGCTATTAATTACTTCTCCCACTTCACTTATATAAATCATCACATTCTTACCGCGACTTTTAACTTCTCCCTCACAAATGGATCCACCTGCATATCATCAAAACCCCATAGATGACCTCGATTGGTTTCAGTACTTTGATCATCAAGATCTTTTCAGGTATATATAAACGTCACTCATTACACCATCTTTCGCACAGAAAAGTGATTTTGTCGACATTGATCAAAACATGGTTTGGATTTGTAGGGATCAAAAAGAGTCTTTCATCGTGTTGGATTTGATTATCTTGAGTTTTTTTTTGGATTTTTACAGTGGTGACATGCTCGACCATCAAGATTACGAGTTGTCGGAAAAATTGCATGAAGTGCTCGATCAAAACGTTTCCACAGTACTTAACAAAGATCAAAACATCATTTCTAGAAATGAGTTTCACGATTTTGATCCCCTTGAAGACATAAGCTTATGGGATTGTTGGGAGGATGGTAATTTACCATTGGTTAGTTTCAGTGAGATTGTAAATCTGGTGGTGAGGCTACATGTAGTTCTAGTGCTGTCACCACTGATCACGGTGGCCGGAAGATGGCAAAGAGATTGAGACCATTGGAGTTTGAAGGGATAGAGAAGTACTTTGAGATGCCGATAATCATGGCAGCAAAGGAACTAGAGATAGGGTTAACAGTGTTGAAGAAAAGATGCAGAGAGCTAAACATAAACAGATGGCCTCATAGAAAACTTAAGAGCCTTCAATCCCTCATTCAAAATGCCAAGGTAAACTACAATAATAACCTTCTATACATTACTCATGCATGTATGCATGCACTTGGTAACCAAAGTAGTTTTGGTATTTTCTAAAATTTTAATTATTAGTTTCTTTATAACTAAACATAGGCCCTAGGCATATGCCACATTAAATCAATTGATTTACTACGATCTCCTGATTTATATTTATATAAACTTAACTCATTGTAAATTTTGTGAACTCACATGAAAAATATATTGCATCTACCTTTAAAAAAATTAGGAGTTGGGATTAAAGGAGGAGATAGAGACGTTAGAAGGGCACAAGAAGATGATGGAGAAATTGCCAGGTATGGAATTGACAGAAAGAACAAAGAAGCTTAGGCAAGCTTGCTTCAAAGCTATTTATAAGAAGAGAGGACTTAACAATCCTTAGCCATTTTGTTATAATTAGTGGATTTTAATCTACATTGTATGTGTTTTTCTCTTGATAGTTTAATACCCTTTTTAGTTTCATTGTATGTGTTTGTCTGTTGATTTTTAATGCAGAAAATTTTGTATAATTTGGGTATTATAGTTTGTATTATGTATTTAGCCATATTCTAGATTGCCGACACGACTACGCCGACGACTCTATACCAGAGGTCTATATAAATAGACTTATGAATTTAGTAGGAATAACTTGATTAAAATCTTGTGATTTGTTCCATGTCTGATCCACTCCTAAGATTCACTTGACATGCCCCCAGTTATGTGTAATTAAAATTTTATTAGACTGTTGATCCTAATGAGTCTACCCTAAGTCCACAACCAAACAAGGAACAAGTCCTAAGGCGGACTCACCATTTCTAGGTCAATCATTTCTTAATTACACATAACTTCGAGGTACACCTAAAGAATCTTAGAGTTACCAGTTGTAAATTGTTTGTAATACCAAGTAGTGAGATTCAATGAAATAAAATGCATGCCTATTTCATTGATAAACCTTTTAGTAAATATCCTTACCATTTATATAGACATATATAATTTCGCACTTTAGTGAACTATTCTTGGTGTTTCTGTTAATGTCTTGGAGACGGAGTTATGGTAGTGGGTAGAAGTAGGTTTTGTACGGGCGTTAAAATTTACACATCATGTTGCTCGTGCGAGAATAGGGGTAGAAGAGATAATTAATAGACGCCTAATCCTATAATTACTTATAGGGGTGATCCTTATTAGTTACGTCTATAATCACGTAGTGCATATCAGTTATACATAATTTGAGATAGAATAGACTTTCGAATAAATGACTCTACTCTAAGTCCACAACCAAACAAGGAACAGGAAGTAGAGCAATAGTCATAGATTTTGAGTCTATAATATCTTTAATTATGTATAACCTTGGCGTATGCACTCAGTTCCATAGGCCTACTAATAGAGGTCTTTAGTTTTCACATAAGTTGGTTATAGTATCACCAAATACTCCTATAGTATTTTTAGGTGTTTAGATTCGATTCTTAAAGTATTCCCTGTAGGGTGTAGTTAGGTCGTTAGATTTGTTGCCCATTATGACTATCCCCCAGTATATGCAAGTCACTCCTCGGACAGATGTAGTTGATCAGGCTATATCCTTCCCAGACTTGATTTACATATACCAAGGCATACCCATAATGTACAACTCCTCTTCTTTTATTTTATGTTCTTCTAGTTATGACACTATATGAGCATGTATGCATGTATTTATACTTCTAATAAGAAACCATTCACTTTCTAAAAGTATAGTCATTTGAAAATGTTCAATCAGAGACTTTCAGTCCCAAAGGTGTTTATAGTTTGTATATCTTATGTGGTTCGATATACTGAGTTCACTATAAACATTGCTCTGATACCAATCTGTCACACCCCCAAACCAAGGATGGCGGAAACGTCCGGGGGTGGAGGACTTCATGTATAGTATCATAACAACAATTTCAATAGTGATCAAAGTAAACATAACCAACATAAATATAATTGAAAAAGTTACATCATTGTATGAATTACATGTTTATGAATCAATTACATTATGTTGATAAAATATGAAATGTTTGACGCCTTAACGTCCCATCCTCAAAAGCACTTGTTTACCTGTTTAGTGATTTCCTGAGAATACAAGTAGTTTTGAAAGAGTGTCAACAATTAAGTTGGTGAGTGCATAAGCTTTTGTATGTAGTTATGAAACCTTTTCTTGTAAAAGTAGTGTTCGTTCCAAAAAATCCAATATTTTCCTTAATGTGTAAATGTAGTCTTAAAACCCAAAGACCGAAATGTACAAGTAATTTGTCATATTTATAGTAAAACAATGCAAGTTTAAATCGACATAAACTCGTTTGATTTTAGTGAAATCCCCGTAAATTCTATGTTTGTTTATATTTAATGTGAGTTTATGAAAGCCTTTTCTTGTAAAAGTAGTGTTCGTTCCAGAAAATCCAATATTTTCCTTAATGTGTAAATGTAGTCTTAAAACCCAAAGACCGAAATGTACAAGTAGTGTTCGTTCCTTATAGTAAAACAATGCAAGTTTAAATCGACATAAACTCGTTTGATTTTAGTGAAATCCCCGTAAATTCTATGTTTGTTAATATTTAATGTGAGTTTATGAAAGCCTTTTCTTGTAAAAGTAGTGTTCGTTCCAGAAAATCCAATATTTTCCTTAATGTGTAAATGTAGTCTTAAAACCCAAAGACCGAAATGTACAAGTAGTGTTCGTTCCTTATAGTAAAACAATGAAAGTTTAAATCAACATAAACTCGTTTGATTTTAGTGAAATCCCCGTAAATTCTATGTTTGTTAATACCACATGTGAGTTATTATAACCATACTATGACCTAGTTGGCCTGAAACGACGTTCTTCAGGCGTCGGAAATGTTATGACATTTGTCACCCCAGACCTATCGGTCTAACTGTTGCATGCAGTTTAGGTGTGGGTTTGTCAAACCCAATATAGATCTATACACAAGTATCACGCTCTCCCTCGAGGAGACTCTGGTTATAATACAGGACTTATTTGTAAATTGAATCGAATGTCTCACAGAAGTCATTAACGAATTTACGTGTAGTGTAATGAAAACTTGGTACCGTATGGCCGTACCTTGCTTAATGAAAATATCATTTGTATAAATGTACCCTTTTTAAATGTATGTGTTATGTAATGTTTCATAAAGTCATTAAAGGAATTACGGGTTATGAAAACTTGGTACCGTATGGCCGTACCTTGCTTAATGAAATATCCTTTGTATAAATGTACCCTTTTTAAATGTATGTATTATGTAATGTATCATAAACTATACCTATTATAGTTTATCAACCAAGGGTAGTACGTAGTAATGTATGCAAACTATATTCAAAATAGTTTATTAAATGTTTGAATGTATCGGTTGTACTTTGATTATAATCACTTGCTATTCTTTATATTTTATATGTCCAAATCCATTTGTAAACTGATGTGTGTCTAAATATTAAGATAAAATGTCATATATTGCAATAACATATAATCACATAAAGATATACACCTCGCTCAACATGTTACAAGGTGAAATGAAATTGACAGCAGCTTTTTGTTGAATACAGTTTCTGTTGCTGTTCTTAGAAAATTTATAGAAAAATCATCAAAGCTCTAAATCCAAATCCGCAAATTCTGAGAGTTTGGAATATGAGTCTAGTTTGTTCGTAAATTTTATCATGATTTTTAGTGATCTCTAACAGAGGTGAAAATGTTCATAATCACAGACTGGTCCGGGTTTGCCTCTGAAATGATAGGCAGTTTTGTAAAAATCACCATAAATTGTAGAAAAATCATAT
Organism: Lactuca virosa; assembly: GCF_052849685.1. NCBI lineage: Eukaryota > Viridiplantae > Streptophyta > Magnoliopsida > Asterales > Asteraceae > Lactuca > Lactuca virosa. The sequence goes on from NC_136428.1 coordinate 183,768,390, forward strand.
TGAGATGTGCAAGTAGCCATTTTAAAGCTAAGAGTTTGAGCTACTTGCACCTGGAACAGTTTTGAAAACTAAAATATTTAAGTTGACCAAAACAGTCCGTGATCGAAGTTCATCTTTTCTGATGTAATCTGATAGAAAAAGTTTAATTGTGTTCTTGATGATTTTACTTGTATTCCCCCCTTAAAACTTAAGAAAAACATGTAAATGTAGGGGTATGAACTCACCCTATGTGGTTTCAGTGGATGAAAGTAAGAGAGAGGAAGTGTTCAACCCAAGAACACTAAGAAGATGTCTTGATGATTCGAGAATCTAACACCGAATAAGATGGAATTTGGGTAAGATATCAATGATTTGAGTAGAATGGAGTGTAATAATTATTTGAATGATGAAGATACTTACTAATTGAAGAAAGAAATCCCTGGAGAAAGCCTTGAAGTTCTTGAAGTTGAGAGAAAAGATGAGAGAATTTTGGAGAGTGTTCTTTGGTTGCTAAGTGTAGAATGAAAGAAGTTAATGAGAATGAGGAGAGATGACCAATTCTCCAGCTCTTAGAACGTGGGAAGAGCTGGAGATTGGGTGTAAAGGTCCACTAAGGTGACAAGGGGTAGTGGGAAAGAGTGGCTGATCATAGAGTGAGGTGGTGGTGGTTTGCTTTTGTCATAAAATAAGGAAAAGCAAATATTCCCTCAATAATTAGTTCAACCACTAATTCTTTTAATATATTTTTATAAAAACCCTGGGGATTTATATATTTTGGGGCCTTAGTTTATAAAATAAAGTTTTGGGTGAAAATCCCACGTTAAAATAATGAAAAACGGAGTTAAAACGAAGTCGTAGTCGAAAAACCGGAAGACTTATGACACACAAAAATGCATGTCGTCTTCTTTTATGACAGGGGCTTCCTTGATACTCATTGCGTGTCATCAACACGCGCGTCGTAAGGTTACGACAGACAAATGTGTGTCGTCTTCCTTTATGACAGGGACTTCGGTCCTGAAGCTTCAGTTTTGGGTCCTTAAGCCTATTTTACCCGTTTTTACCCCGTTTCAAGTGGTTTTTGACCCAGTTAAGGGTCGGGATGGCCCGAATGATTATAAAAAGTTAAAGGAACTTTTGAGAGAGATTTGGGAGAGATTCGGGAGAGATTTGGGAGAGATTTTAATAGAGAGAGGTTGAGTGAAAGAGATTGTGAGAGGTTTCGTTTGTGATCTTTTTGAGTGTCCGGCTTCGCAACGAAAGGTCCATAAACCCCGTTAAGCCATGATTTAGTATCTTACACAATCCCGATGATTGTGCAATAGTGTTTTATCGCTTTGGTTCGTTGTTTAGCACTGTTAAGGCTAAGGAAAATCAAACACATGAATTTTTCAAATGATGTTTTCTCATTCAAATAGCGAATTGTATAATGTAAACCCTAACATACAAGGGTTAATGGAGTTGACCGGTTTGACTTGTTGACTTTGTTTGACTTTGACTTGACCGAAATTTGACGGTTGTCACATCAATCTTGTATTAAAACTGTCAAATTTTTGCGTGATCAAATCGAGTTAATAAAGAGAGAGAACGAGGACCTAAAATATGAAAAGTATGAACTTAAGAGAGACCAGAGACCATTAAAATAGAAATTAGAGGCCAAGACTAGAGATTTTAGGAAATTGCAGGAGGACTATAGCAACAAGTGTGAGAATTATAATTACATTAAGAAACAACTTGCCTCTGTGACTGTCGAGCTTGACATATTGAAAAACAAATTTGAAAATGCATATTTTAATTTCAGAAAATATGATGTGTCAAGTGAGGTAGTTGCATCCATGATAGAAAAGCAATTAAAATTCAAACATAATCAAAACAAGGGTGTAGGATATCACAGTGTACCACCTCCCTTTAATGACAACTATAACCCACCCCTTGAAACCAATGAGGAAGGGACACCTGCTCAGTTTGGCCCATTCCCTGAACCAGCTCCAGCTTCAGTTAAGACTGAACAATCAGGGCCAACTGAGCGTGTTGAGGTGAAAAATATTGATGTTTATACTTCATGTGTAGGTAATGTAGCGGAAGATGAGAACAAGAAGAACACTATTGAACAAACCAATGACTCCTTGAACTCTGAATCCGTTGCTTCTAATTCAGTTACCTCTAATACACCTGTTGTTAGTAAATACAGGGCACCAAAACAAGCAAATCAGAGTGCCTGCTGCAACTGTGTTTGTTGGAACAATAAGAGACAAGGAGAGTGTACGGCATAAATGAGAGATAGAGTGGAGAGCATATTGTAGAGAGAGAAAGTTAAAGAGAAGAAGAGTGTGTGAGAGAGAAGCTTATGTGTTGAAGCATCAATCTTATTGAATACATCATAGATTCATCATCTTCTTCTTCTCCTTCTTCTCTATTTTGATCTAACATCATCCAAATGATTGGGATTCCGCACCATCAATTGGATCTGATGATACACAAGCATATTTGGGACTTTATAGTTGGTATCAGAGCAAAGTTTTCACTGTGAGACAAGGCAAGGGCACACCACCAGGGGCAGGAAGAAACAAATTCACAGTGACGAAAAAGACATGTTTTCACTGTTGAACACCTAGACACATTGCCCGAAACTCTCCAAATCGCGCATACATTCCCTACTATGCACAAAGATGGCAGAACGCGCCAAGAGGGAGATACTCCAAAAGAAACCCTTCGAGGCCGTGTTCAAACAGTGGCGACTGGAATGCCATGAAGGGTAAGAATCAAATCCCAAGGCCAAGAATTCATCTCCCAAGGTCAAGAAGGGAATGCCGGTCAAGAAGCAAAATTCAAATTCATCTCGAAGACCGGCTTCAAGTTCAAAAGCAAGTACCGAGGCACCCATCCGATCCAACAAGAAATGGGTTAAACCCAATTACAGATGGGTACCAAAGGTTCAATCTCCCAAATCTCCTAATGCTTCTAACGTTTCTTCATCTTCTAATTGTGATAAGCAGGATATGTCGTGGGAGAGAGTTCCTTGCAAAGATGACAAAGGTCAACCTAGTTTCAAAATGGACTGGATTCCAAAGACCAACTGATCCCGCTCTGTGTCGGAGCATATATGGAGGCATATCATCAGACTTCGATTTGTTAGTAGTGGCTGTTCCAGGCACATGCTAGGAGGCATCTCTCAACTGTACAACATTCAGAACTTTTTTTGAGAGTATGTGTCCTTTGCGGGAAGGGAAGAGAAGAAGGGATCACACATGGGATTAGTGCTTAATGACGTGAAGAATTCTCGGATCTGTTCTGAGATTATGCGTGTTGTTCTCAGACCTTCTGGATGCAAATTCAATCGATGACTTACGGTTTGAGTTTTCTTCTCTATACTCCTGAGTTTATCTTCAACTGATTCGTTTTCAAAGACAATCTTTTACTTTCTTATAATTTTTGTTAGTAGGTATTGTTTGGGAAGTGATATCAAGAAAGTGATAACGGGCAGTCTAAACATGTGTAAGGGACTGAATCTGAATTGTCTAGACTCTGTGTTCAATGTGCTGGTAGGCATGAAGGATTTGACAGTATGGATTTAGATAGGATTGTTTGGACTGACCATACGACGCTCGGGTAGATTGAGCAGTGAGATAAACACGAGAACCTATGGAATACACTAAATTAATACGCGTCTAGAACTATGGTTTAACTTTTCCTTGATGTACGGACTTATGTCCTTAATTCTGGTTCTGATAGGGTGACTGGGGGTTCTGATAAAGTAGGTCTGTAGGAAATTATTTTCTTGCTTTCTATCTATCAGTCATATGTTGCTTCCTCTGCGTGATTGGAAGAGATCTGACCAGGAATGCAACATATGCAACTCTATTTCTACACACCTCCTTATCTGTGAAATTCTTTCTATGTATTAGCCATATGTTGTCCCCTCTGCGTGATCGAAAGATCCGACCTAGGACACAACATATGCACCCTATTATCTCTATAACCCTCTATCTCTGTTAGTCATTTGTTGTCCCCTCTGCGTGATTGAAAGAGATCCGACCTGGGACACAACATATGCACCCTTCTCTAAATCTAACTTCCTCCTTAATAATTGTTTACTCACTTAAAGTAAGGAGTCCTTAGGAAGTTCTTGATAACCAAGGTATATCGGGAAGTGGGGAGCACGTTCTAGTGCACCTAAAATTGAACCATTTAGAGGTTGTATGTGGATCTCACTGCTTAATTTAAGTGGACAAAAATACCCGTGGTCGTCGTCAGCTAAATGATATATTTGGAAAATTTTGTCGATATCCTTCGTGTTTAAGTGGACCACAATACTGACAATTATTTATTCATGAATGTGAAGATACTGATAAAAAAAGTTAAGATTGTCTCACAACTTTGATCCCAAATATTTTTGTTTTTGTTAAATTTGTTCATAGTTTTCCTCTATGCACAAATTTAGGGGGAGAATTAAAAAAAAAATTTAAAAATCAAACAAAAATCAGAAAATTCAAAAATCAAACAAAAATCAGAAAATTAAAAATCCAAAAATAGTGTTATTTCTATTTTATTTCTTGTTCAGAAAAATCAAAAATCCAAAAATATTTTTGTTTCCGTTTTGTGTGCTAAATTTTCTTTTAAGTTTTTTTTGTCTTGAAAAGTGAATTCAGATGTAGATGAGACTCATGGAGACTGTATCGAGATTTTCTGAGCCAAGGCTTCATCCGTGATCATCGAAGAATTCTCATTCGAAGGAGCAAGAAATGAAGACTATTCCTTCAACTTTCAATCTTTCAACCCCAGAAGCTAGGTGAAGCTGACTTCAAGATTATGTGACAGATTGCATTGAAGCCTCCTCAATCAATTTGCTGCTATCTATGTAGCTGCTGAAGTGATCCAGAAGATTCATTCTCTCTGATATTCTCTCTGAAGATTCTCAAGCTGAAGGCGCTGATTTTATAGAATCTTTTCAAGAAGCCTCCTCACCCAATGTGCATTTAATGCCAAATTCTGAAGAAAAGCCCAAATGCTCGAGTTGAAGTCATTTATTGAAGATTCATCAAGTTCATCTTGAAGCTGTGAATAATTTGAAGATTAAAGATGAAGCCAAGCTCACAGAATGAAGACAGAGACGAAAAGCCAGCTACATTCCTAGGGGGATTTTGTTGGGTCAGTTTGAAAAGAAAGCTATAAACCAAGGGGGAGATTGTTGGTTCTAAAATATTGGTTTATACTTTACTTTTCTAGGCGTTAATAGTTTTCGGTCATGTAATATGTATTTACGGTTGTGTTCACGACCCAGGTGGGTGTTTACGGCCGTGAACTGGTTCACGGCCGTGAACCTGTTCACGGACCATGTTCCATATAAATAGATGTCATAGTGTTAAGTGTACACAGCTAGACAAGGAGAGTGCACGGCCTAGAGGAGAGATAGAGTGGAGAGCATATTGTAGAGAGAGAAAGTTAGAGAGAAGAAGAGTGTTTGAGAGAGAATCTTATGTGTTGGAGCATCAATCTTATTGAATACATCATAGATTCATCTTCTTCTTCTTCTCCTTTTTCTATATTTTGATCTAGCATCATCCAATTGATTGGGATTCCGCACCATCAATTGGATCTGATTGATACACAAGCAGATTTGGGACTTTACATGGGCTCCCCCACATGGTCTGACATCCAAGTGCCATGGGCTCCCCGCATGGTCTTTACTTGGAATGCCATGGGCTCCCCCACATGGTCTGACATCCAAGTGTCATTGGCTCCCCCCATGATCTTTCATGAAAATATCACATAACCAATTAGCATGCTACATAACACATAACCAACTAGCATACCACATATCACTACATCAACTAGTGTACCGTATATCACTAAATGGGCCGGCCTTGGTGCCTTAGACCCATTGGTATGGTGAGCAGACTCACCTCTCAAGAAATTCTGAAATGCTAAGATAAGTCCCAACGCACAACTCCAAATCAATTGCCTAGAATCATGATGTGACTGACTTTGTCAAAATCTCGAAATACCAAAAATACCCTTAAAGTCAAATGTAGTCAACCCTGGTCAAAGTCAAAGTCAACAGTCAAGGTCAACAATCCATGTTGACCCAACTCGTCGAGTGCATCCACAAACTCGTCGAGTTCCTTCAGAACTTAGAAACCGTGAAAACTAGAGTCAACTCGCCGAGTTTCAAAATAACTCGTCGAGTCCATACAGTGTCCAGAAGATCGGGGAAAATCCTAACCACTTGTCGAGTTACCTCACCAACTCGCCGAGTTCACTTAGAATCCAAAAGCGGAAAAACCCTACTCAACTCGTCGAGTTGGCTAAGCAACTCGTCGAGTTCCTTCTGCCCTTTTCTCATTCAGGCGCTTTTAAGTGGAAACAAGGCTTGAAACTGTAGATCTAGTCATCTAGGGCTGAGATGCTACGTAAAGCTGCAAGCTTTACGTCCACGCATGGCATTAAGGGGGTTAAATTGCTAAAACAAGGCTTAACAAGGGGTTTAAGGCAAGGAAGTTGGCCAAAGCTTGAGTCTTTAGGCCTAAGGGTCCTAGTAGTATCCAGATCCGAAGTCCTAGCTTCAAGGCATGCTCAATACCAAGAATGACTCAAGAAGAAGCTAGACATGACCCTAAACTCTCTAATGGAAAGATCTACAAACAAGTGAACAAGGTAGTGGCTTTTTACCTTCAAATAGTTGCTACAACTGAGTAGATGCCGGATGTATAGACTCCTTCTCGTTCCAAGCTCTTAAATCTTCGAGTTTCTTCAAGAAATACACCAAACACACACCCTTTAGCCTTACACTCACTAAAAATGGAAGGTTAGCTCGATTAGGGTTTGTTTCTGGACGATAAGGATGATGAGGGGGGCCACAAATGAGCCATAAGTTCTTTAAATAGGGTACAAACCCCTGAAAATTAGGGTTTTCCTTTACAACGTCTACTCATCGAGTTGGGGCCTTCCAACTCGTCCATTAGACCTTAGGTCTCGCATCCAAAATGATCTATACTCGACGAGTTGGAGCTCCCCAACTCGTCGAGTTCCAGTATAAAACCCTAAAATCTTGAAAAATAAATGATACCTGAAACGGGCATTACAAATCTCCCCCACTTGAACTAGACTTCGTCCTCAAAGTCTGCTGACGCAAACAAATCTGGGTAGTGGTCTCGCATCTCGTCTTCTGACTCCCATGTCCATTCAGAGCCTCTTTGGTGCTGCCATTGCACCTTTACTAGCTTCACTTCTTTGTTACGAAGGACCTTAGTCTTCCTATCCATAACCGCAACGTGCCTCTCAATGTTGTTCAGGCTCTCATCCACCTGAATGTCGTCCAGAGAAATAACCGCGGCCTCGTCCGTGACACACTTCCGAAGCTGAGACACACGGAAGGTGTTATGAATCTGGCTAAGCTCGTCTGGCAGATCCAAATGGTAGGCTACCTTGACCACTCGGGCAGTAATCCTGAACGGACCAATATATCGGGGCCCTAACTTGCCCCTCTTCCGAAACCTAATGACACCCTTCCATGGTGACACGTTCAGCAGAACGAAGTCCCCGACCTGGAACTCGAGGTCCGATCGGTGCCGGTCATCATAGCTTTTCTGACGGCTCTGTCTGACTCGCAGCTTGTCGCGCACATGCTGAATCAACTCGATAGTCTTGAGCACCACCTTGGTGTTCCCCATGACTCGATGCCCTACCTCACCCCAGCAAACAGGAGTCCTACACCTCCGACCATACAACATCTCAAAAGGTGGTCGGTCGATAATAGCATGATAACTATTGTTATATGAAAACTCCGCTAGTGGGAGGTATATATCCCAACTCCCTCCGAAGTCCAATACGCATGCCCGTAGCATATCCTCAAGCGTCTGAATCGTCCGATCACTTTGGCCGTCTGTCTGGGGGTGCTATGCAGTGCTGAAGTGTAACTGTGTTCCCAGTTCCTCATGGAACTTCCTTCAGAATCTGGAGGTGAATCGAACATCGTAGTCCGAGACCACCGATATTGGCACCCTGTGCCTGACCACCACCTCTCGCACATAGATATCTGCCAACTTCTCAGCAGAGTTACTCTCAGGCATCGAAATGAAATGGGCACTCTTCATCAATCTGTCCACAATGACCCAAATGGAGTCCACGCCCCTCGTCGTCCTCGGTACCTTTGTAATGAAGTCCATGGTGATCTCTTCCCATTTCCAGATAGGAATGGGTAAGGGCTGAACCTTTTCATGAGGTCTCTGATGTTCGGCCTTGACCTTCTTGTAGGTCAAGCGCCGCTCCACGAACCATGCAATCTCCCGATTCATGCAGGGCCACCAGTAACTCAACCTCAGATCCCTATACATCTTCGTGGCCCCCGGGTGAATAGAGAACTTGGATTTGTGTGCCTCCTCCAAGATCTTCTGCTTCACACCCCTGGTTACCAGTATCCACACCCACCCACACTATATCAGAAGACCTCGACTATCTCGAACAAACAAGGGATACTGACCCTGAATCCGCTCTATCTTCCAATTCTCTTTCTTCACACCCTCCACCTAAGCTTGCTTGATCATATACAACAATGGAGAGATCACCGTCATCCTCAAAAAAATGTTCCCGATCGGTGCACTTGCCTCCTTGCGGCTCAAAGCATCGGCCACCACATTGGTCTTCCCTGGGTGGTAGAAGATCTCGCAATCATAATCTTTCAATACATCCAACCACCTCCTCTGCCTCATGTTTTGGTTCTGCTGATCCATCAAATACTTCAAACTTTTGCGAACACCACTGCCCCCAACTCCAGGTCGTGAGTGGGGTAGTTCCCCTCATGAGGGTTCAGCTGCCTCAAGGCGGACGCGATCACATACCCCCTCTGCATCAGTACAACACCTAACCCCGTGATAGACGCATCACAGTACACCACCAAATCATCCAACCCATCGGGTAGTGCTAAAATTGGGGTGTCACATAACCTCTGTCTCAAGGTCTCGAAAGCCAACTACTGGTCTGGGCGTCACCGAAAAGTCACATTCTTCTTAGTCAAACGGGTCAAAGTTACAGCGATCTTGGAGAAATCCTGGATGAATCTACGATAGTACCCTGCTAAACCCAAGAAGCTACGAATCTCAGATGCATTCTTCGGTACTTGGCACCGCATCATTGCCTCAATCTTGGCTGGATCAACCAAAATACCCTCTTGGTTGATGATGTGCCCCAAAAACCGCACCTCTCTCAACCAGAAATCACACTTTGAGAACTTGGATTAAATCATTTCCGCCCTCAGTGTCTCCAATACCTTCCTCAGATGTTGCTCGTGCTTCTTCTTGGTCTTAGAATAGACCAAGATATCATTGATAAACACCGGCCGATCCAACATCGGCCTATACACCCCTTTCATGAGATCCATGAACTAATCATCGATTCCTAATCCTCGTAGTGCCCGTATCGAGTCCTGAAAGCTGTCTTCGGTATATCCTCGTCCCTAATCCTCATCTGATGGTACTCCGACCGAAGATCAATCTTGGAAAACCAAGTTGCACCCTACAGCTGGTCGAACTAATCATCGATTCTCGGGAGTGGATAATGGTTTTTCACTGTTAGCTTGTTGAACTCCCGATAATCGATACACATCCTGTATGACCCGTCCTTCTTCTTCACAAACAAGATCGGTGCTCCCCACGGGGAACTACTCGGACGAATAAACCCTTGGTCTAGTAGCTCTTGAAGCTACATAGACAGCTCCTGCATCTCGGGCGGAGCTAGCCAGTACGGTTCCTTAGCTATCAGAGAGGCACCTGACACCAAATCAATGCGAAACTCGACTTGCCTCTCCGGAGGCACTTCAGGTAGCTCCTCGGGAAAAACATCTCAAAGCACCTGTACAACCGGTACACTTCCCAAATCCTTCGGGGTCTCAACCCTCGTATCCGAGATATATGACAAAAATCCCCAACAACCCTGCTGGAGAAGTCTCTTAGCCCTCGCCGCTGAACAGAGGGTTAGCTCCTGCAAGGCCCTCTCTCCATGAATAACCAGTTCTCCCCCACTTAGGGTTTGAACCCTCACTAGCTGGTGCTCGCAATCTATCATGGCCCCATTGGACCCCAACCAGTCCATCCTGACGATCACCTTCAACCCTCGCAATGGTATCGGGACTAGATCAACATGAAACCTCTCCGCAAACACACTCAGGAAACAGTCCTGATACACCCTCACAACACTCACAGTGCGGTCATCCGCAATATCAACCTCGAGCATGGAATCCAAAGTCCCCGATGCATCCCGGAACTTCTTGCTAAGCGCAAGAGATACAAACGATCGGGTAGCACCCGGATCGAATAGAACATGAGCCGACATACCATTGACCAAAAAGCTCCTTATACATGAGCACATATATACATATAAGCAATACAATCAATAACGAGCAGGAAAATAAAATACGTACTAGCCACAACGTCTGGCGTTGCCCAAGCCTCCTCGGTGGTCAACTGAAATACGCGTCTCTTCACCGTTGGAGCATCCGCCTTGGCAGGGATGCCATCAGTGATCCTTATTATGGCGGGCACAGGCGCCACCACTGCTCCTCCTCCTCCCTAAAACCTTGGACAATCGGCCTGTTTATGGCCAATCTGGTTGCACTAGAAACAAATCAAGCCCTTCTTAGGGCAATCCCTGCTCATGTGGCCCGACTGGCCACACGCATAACATCCCGAGCCTGCCGCTCGACAAGCCCCGGTGTTCGGTTTACCGAACTTGGCACACCGGTCACAGCCCTGCTTGCCTAACTGGAAGAATCTGAGGTCTTAAGCTTTTTATCCTGACCTACTGATGTTTGTGCCTACTCTGGCTTCCACTTGGTGCGGAACTCCAACTCCATCTCCCGCTCACGGGCCTTCTCCACCATCTCATTCAAAGTTTTTCACCTTGTAAAGCTCACGAACTCACAGATATCATCCCTCAGCATGGAATGATACCTCGTCCTCCTCATATCCTCATTTACAGCATACTACGGGATCAACAGTGCTCGTTCCCGAAACTTGGCGGTGATTTCCGCCACGTTATCGGTGGTCTGTTGGAGCTCCTAAAACTCCTTCACTAGCCTTTTCACCTCAATAGACGGAGCAACCTCAAGATCAAAGCGTCTGACGAACCCCGGCTGCGCCCACATGGGTAGTTACCTCCTCCCACCAATCCCTAGTTCGGTCCCTTTACGTGCATGAAGAAAACCCCTCCTTTGCCGCATCTGGGCAAGAGCTCGTACGCTGGGCGTTCTCCATGTCTGCCACCTAGTATCGGCTAACTATGGGATCACTGACCCCAAAGAACTCAAGCGCTCCACACGCCTTGAACTCCCGGAACGAGGGAGTTCGGGCCACAACCTGGGCCTGCAGCAATCTCGGCTAGGAAAGACCTGAGCCGCTCCTCCATGATCTGAAACATCCCAAAAATATGGTCCAAAAATTTCATTTTTAATTATTCGTAAAATCATAAATATCATAAATCATTTCATAAAACATAAGTAATATATCACAAAATCATCTTATCAATAAACTGTATCAAAACCATGTGCCAAAATATCGGAGTCTAAAACATCCCAGGCTTAACGAATGGTGTGTGCACTGCAATCATCCCGAGCCCTTCCCTTTGCTATCGGAAGTACCTGAAACCAAAACTGAAAACTATAAGCATGAAACTTAGTGAGTCTCCCCAAGCTACCCCATACCATACTAATAACGTATAACATGCAGCTAGGAGATACAGGCCTCGCCCACACTCAAGGAGATACAGACCCCCGCCCACGCTCGGCTAACTATGAGATACGGGCCTCTCCCACACTCAGCTACTTCAGAGATACGGGCCTCGCCTACACTCTGGTAACTAAGAGATACCAGCCTCACTCACACTGAGCTGGCTAGGAGGTACGGGCCTCGCCCACACTCCGTTATTTGGGAGATACGTTCCCCCGCCCACACCTCGCTAACTAAACATACATACAAGTATCACACATACAAAAAGTATAATCATAATCTACCAGTTCAATAACATACTCAGATATTACTAAGATACGGGCCCAGCCCACACTTAGCTACTAATCATAAACAAGTCTAAGATACGGGCCTAGCCCACACTTAGCTACTATATCCGGGCCGACATTGGTGCCTTAGACCCGTTACTACTAAAGGAAACTCACCTCTCAAGCTGGTTGCTGAAATCTCGAGTGAGGAAACTCTGATGGTTGCTCCAACGACTCCCTGGGTATCATTATCACAATAATCACTTAGCCAAAAACTGAAAACCCTTCAAAGGGTAAAATGACCGTTTTACCCCTGGTCAAAGTTAACATTCTGGTCAAAGTCAACCTTCTGCATTGACCCAGCTCGCCGAGTTGCTCCATCAACTTGCCGAGTCCTAGATCCTGAATTCACGATCTAACTCGTCGAGTCATCCCCCTGACTCGTTGGGTTCCTTGGCTACTCTTAGTCGCGATATGGCGAATCAACTCGTCGAGTCCCTTCACAGACTCGTCGAGTTCTACCTTAAGCTAAAACGGGACAACACGACCCAACTCGTCGAGTTCCTCTATTTGTTTGGCCATCTTAACAGATTAAGCCTCTGCTCTCCAAATCCAAAGTCCATACTTCATATTCATACTGGAAATTCCCTTTCAAGGGTAAAATTTCCAACTTTTCCCATTAATAATCCTTTTTAACGGGTTTAGATAAAACCCTAGTTCTTTTAGGACATATATCTTTGTCCAAAAGCTTTATTACTCCAACCCAAAGCATGAAAACCGATATCTAAGTCCTAGACACCAGAAGAACATGTAAAGGCTCAGACTTTCCTTCCATGCATGGCCTTTTGGGCATAAAAAGGCCACACTAACACCTTAGAGCTTGCATGGGGGCTTCAATGGCATAAAGTTTGCACCTTTATGCCTTAACAACCCTTAATGATCCCAGATCTGAAAGGATCCTTGCTTGGGACGTCCATATCCCAAGGGTGAAGCTTCTTGAACCAAAACCCTCAAAAGTGGAAATAAGGAGATCTAATGAATTAATGAACAAGTTAGAGACTTGATTACCAAAAAGTGAAGGGAATGAGATGTTGCTTATGGATCTACAATCTTCTCTTGGAGTCCTCTAGTTCTTCTTCTTCTACAAGCTTCAAATCACACAAGATCACTAAAAAATGGCTAACACACTCACACAATGCTCTAGGTTTTCTTGGATTAAGGTTTGGGGCATGGAGGCTGGAAATGAGGCCAAAAGGTGGGGATTAAGTTGCTTATATAGGGTGCAAAACCCTGAAATTAGGGTTTCATGCTGGCAGACCTACTCGACGAGTTGATGGTCTCAACTCGTCGAGTAGATGGCTTAAAACACGCGTCCAAAACTTGTTTCTACTCGACGAGTCTGCGGCTCCCAACTCGTCGAGTAGCCCTTCAAAAATGAATGAATTATAATTAAATGCGTACCAGGAAGCAGGCATTACAATTCTCCCCCACTTGTTTTAGACTTCTTCCTCGAAGTCTGTTGCGTCTGGAAACAACTCCAGGTAGTGCTCCCTCATCTCCTCCTCGGGCTCCCAAGTCCACTCAGAACCCTTGCGGTGCTGCCACTGCACCTTCACCAGCTGAACAACCTTGTTCCTCAAGGTTTTCGTCTTGCGATCCAGAATCACCACCGACCTCTTAATGTAGTTCAGGCTGTCGTCAACCTGAATATCGTCTAAGGGCACAATCGCTGAATCATCCACTAAGCACTTCTGTAATTGGGAAACATGGAAAGTGTTGTGGATCTGGATGAGCTCTGCTGGAAGATCCAATCGATATGCCACCTTGCACACCTAAGTTATAACCCTGAAAGGGCCGATATACCTGGGGCCCAGCTTGCCCCGCTTCCAGAACCGGATGACACCTTTCCAAGGTGACACCTTCAAGAGGACCATACCGACCACCTGAAACTCCAAGTATGTACACCGCTTGTCGGCGTAGCTCTTCTGCCGACTCTGAGCAGTCTGGAGCCTGCTCCAGACCTGCTGGATCCGCTCTATAGTCTTGAGTACTACCTCAGTACTCCTCATGACTCTCTGACCGACCTTGCCCCAACATATTGGGGTCCTACACATCCTCCCGTAGAGAATCTCAAAGGGAGGTCGGTCTATGCTGGCGTGGTACCTGTTGTTATACGAAAATTCCCCTAACGAAAGATACGTATCCCAACTGCCACCGAAATCTAAAACACATGCGCGTAGCATGTCCTCGAGATTCTGAGTTGTCCTATCGCTCTATTTATCTGTCTAAGGGTGGAAAGCGGTGCTAAAGTGGAGACGAGTGCCCATCTCGTCGTAAAACCGCTTCCAAAATTTGGAAGTGAAACGGTCATCTCAGTCTGACACCACCGAGCCAGGCACTGCATGTCGTGCTACTATCTCATGCACGTATATCTCACCTAGCTTCTCAAACGATATGCTCTCCTGGATCGAGATAAAATGAGCACTCTTGGTCAACCGATAAACGATGACCCATATCGAATCTACTCCACGTGCGGTCCTGGGAAGCTTGGTGATGAAATCCATGGTGATATCTTCCCATTTCCAAACAGGAATGTCTAGCGGCTGCATCTTGCTATGTGGTCTCTAGTGCTCGGCCTTGACCTTCCTGCAGGTCAAGCATCGCTCTACATACCATGCTATGTCCCGCTTCATACAGGGCCACCAATAATCAGGGCGAAGATCCCGATACATCTTCGTCGCCCCGGTAAGGAACCCAGACCCTACCATGCAGGGTCAACAACCCTCGGTTGTCGTAATCAAATGAGACCGTTCGGCCTACAATCCGCTCGCACTTCTGGCGCTCTTCCTTCAGGCCCTCGACTTGTGCCTCTCTGATCTGCTCCAGCAATGGACTAATCACTGTCATCCTCAAGCAAATATCTTGAATCAGAGTGGTCACTGCCTTGTGGCTCAAGGCATCGGCCACCACATTGGCCTTTCCCGGGTGGTAAAGGATGTCACAGTCATAATCCTTCACCACATCTAACCATCGACGCTGCCTCATGTTCAGATTCGGCTAATCCATGAGGTACCTCTGTTGGGTTTTAACCACTATAACACTTCTATGTTGCACATGCAACCCTAAATGCTTTGGATCTATGATTTCTCTAATTATACATGCATATTTTCATTTTCCAAAGCATTGTCCTAACTAGCATACAATTGAACAATTGAATGAAACAACTAGTTCGATGATTTACCTCTTAGAAGGACTTGTAGTTCTTGACCTTTGAAAGATTGAGCACCTCAAGTGTGAGGCCTATAATGGTTCACAAACACCAATATGCAAGAGGAGGCTTAAGAGAATAATTTACTTAGCTCAAAGAAGGTGCAACCGATTTTGGTTCATGAGGGTTCTATTTATAGTGTGGCAATTTCTAGGGTTACACCTTGTAAACCCTAATGACCCATGACTTTCCACATTCTCATGCTCCATGGATTTAACCTCCATGGACTATCCATTGATTAGCCCATCTAAATAATCATGGATCATTGGCCCATACTACAAGAATCATTGATTTACATAATCAATCCCCATATATTTAATAAGTCTCTTTTGACCACAAAATTAATTCCAAATTCATTCTTGATCAATACTAATTAAATAATAATATGATTTCATATTAATATATTACACTTATAATATATTAATAAATCATAAATAACCTTATTCCCAAAAGTCCATCCTATCAAAATGCACTGGTGAAGGCAACCCAAAAGGACCATGCTACAATCAGGTCAAGTACATCACAGTTATAGTTATGGGCTTAGACACCAAATCCAACAGTCTCCCACTTGGATAAGTCTGATAACTATTACTGCTAATGCGACTTCAAGATCCGACTTAGCAATCGTAAGCTTTCAAAAGCCGTTGTCGAACTCTAACCTAGTCAGTGACGCGTCTGTCACAACTAGCATTTTTTTGGCTAGGAAATTCCGTCCTCATGTAAACATCAACCATTATAAGGCTTGTGCTACAAACGTTAAGGTTTACATTATGGTTCCTAATGAACCATGCATTGTTATAATGTATCTCAAATCTCTCCCAAATCTCTCTATGTAGCTCAAATCTCTCCCAAATCTCTCTATGTATCTCAAATCTCTCTCAAATCTCTTTCAACTTTTTATAAACATCCGTACCATCCCAATCCTTTCCTTTGTTGAAAATAGCTCAAAACCGAAGGAGAAACCCCAAAAGGACCCTCTTGGTCCGGGGCCTTCTGAGTCCGGAACATGTTGATTTCGGACCTCCTAAGTTGAACCGGAAGATTTCGCATACTATGGACCTTCCTCACTTCAGAACACCTTCAACTCGGAAGGTTTCGCTCCGGAATCATTATCTTAGGACCATCTCGCACGCCTCGGAAGACTCCGCCCCGGATAGTCTCACACCTCAGAATCCTATGATCCGCTCCAGAAGCTGCTGACCCACTCCGGAATTGAGTAAATTACTTCGGATTCGCTCCTTTGACTCCAGATTATTGCCAACAACTCCAGAACTCCCTAATACTGTTTGAAGAATTATTGAACCTCTCAATTTTTAAAGGACCAAAAAGGAAATTTTTGGATAAACAAGGGCCTCTTTGAATATTTTCATTAATATAAGTCTAAAATGAACATTTTAGAAGAAATGGGCCATTTTCAATAATTCACCTAGTTTTGAACTACTTATGACACCTTTTGACAAATATGGGTCTTATTTGACGATCTATAAAAAGAAAGGTCATTTTTGCCAATATCGATAATATTGGATCATTTTTGATAAATATGATTCAATGTGGATTATTTTTCAATAAACAAAACAAAGCGATATACCTAGTCATCGAGCACAATTATTGTTATTTATTAAATAACGGATTTCATCGATTTGCACAAAAACCGGTTAATATTGTAGTCAGACACATCTCCAATGTACCTATATATATATATATATATATATATATATATATATATATATATATATATATATATATATATATATATATATATATATATATATATATATTAGTGTACGTTTAAAGTCCTGTAAAGAGTTGTAACCAGAGTCTCCTAGAGGGAGAGCGGGAATTTGTGTATAGATCTATACGGGGTTGACACCCCGCACCTTCGCTGTTCGCTACAGCTAGACCGGCTAGTCTAGGGTGACAAATGTCTTTAATTGATTTGGGCGCCTGAGAAACGCCAAGACAGGCCTCCGTCATATTAGTATGGTTATAACGGCTCACTTGAATATAATAATGTTATTTAGAAATTTATGTAAGGAAAACCTTAAAAATAAATTGGCAAATTGTGTTGACAGCCCCTATACATGGTAGTGATTGTCCACATTCGTTGTATTGATCGTCCACTTGCATTGCGCGGAATGTCCACAATCGTCTGTTGATTTCTCACACCTCTCCAGTCCTGGGGTTTTAAGACCACTATTTTGTATATCAGAAAATATAGGATTTTCTAGAGTAAACGATATTATACGATTTCGAAAACTATAAACTAAAACACACACCCAACTATACCTGATAAGAAAACAAGACTTACAACTATATTCCTTTTAGAAAACATGGGATTTTCTGGAAACTATTTGTTATTACTACTCAAAAGAACTATTCTCAAATACAGCTTTCCTTTAAATATTATAGTACTTTCCAAAAATCACTCCTTATAAAGACGAATAAAAAGTAACGACATGCATGCATATATCCATGATTTCAGAACGAGACTCCAAACGATTTTATAGAAAATATCGGATTTTCTGAATGTACAACGAGAACAATTCTAAACAAGTGTAAAGCTATTTTTATAAAAAAATGCTTATGAACTCACCAACTTTTTAGTTGACGCTTTTCAAAACGACTTGTATTCTCAGGGATCTAGTAAGCAGGTAATCACCACGATCGAGGATTGGCGTCGCTGCACTATGTTACTTCTACCTTTGTTATTTTGTGTTTAACTTTTGAACAGAACAAGTATTGTAAACAATATAAGTTTAATATTAATGTATGATGTTTGGATTTGCTATGTTTCAGTTATATTCAATTGTTATGATACTGCACAATGAAGTCACCCGCCTCCAGAAGTTTCCGCTGTCTGGTCCGGGGGTGTAACAGATTGGTATCAGAGCATTGTTTATAGTGAACTAGTATATCTAGCCATACAAGATATACAACTATAAATACAATGGGACTAAAACACTCTGACTAAAAGTATACTTTAAAGATATAAGTATTTTATAAAAGTATACATACTTACTAGCACAGTATCATGACGAGAAGAAAACAAAAGTAATTAAAGGTTGAACACTACAGCCAAACCTAGGCAGTTATGTAATCATATCTGGGATAAATATAGCCTGATCAACTATATTTATTTTAGATATGACCAACATGTGCTAGGGAGTGATGGTGGTGTTGCAACAAACCTAAAACGTACCAACGATACGTGCAAGAGAACATCAGAATCGAACATCAAGTTTAAAATACTATAGGAGTATTTTAGGATACCATAAACCCCCTACCCCACCACACCTAAACTTTCCCCGTATTCTTTATACCTCTATTCTCGCGCAAACAACATAGCTGAAATTCCTCACAAAGACCTCTACTACCCTGTCGCGGTAACTTGCAGATGGGTCAAGGAGGGACCAAAAGAGGTCCATAAGGAAAACCCAGAGGTGGAATCCTAAGGAATACCAACAGATGAATTATGAAAGGGAGGATTCTGACTGGGAGCCAAGCAAGGATGAAAGCGCCGAGGAAAACCTTAGCGAGCTTTACCCTATTGGGAGTAGGCAAGAGACCCTTTCACCTCTCTCTTCCCAGATACGTAAACATCCAATATAAGTGCCCCTGGAGTAGACATACCTAATAACAAAACAATACCCACGCAAAGACAAGCTTAGTGATTGACACCTACCAGGTTCAGGATGCATTCCCACAAAAGACAACCCAACTACCCACCTAATGGCCAACGATCCACAATCAACGTGCACCGTGCTCCAATACCCAAACCCCTCACAATTCAAGCACCACCTCTATTTGGGCCACAAGTGACCCGTCTAGACTCTCGATTTCCGACTCTCCATTGCGGACTAATGAATATCGAAGGCGAAGTTCGATATACAACAATGTAAACCCAACACCCCACAAGTAACAAGAACACCATTCCAAAGCCTTACGAAACCGACAAGTAGGACCAGAAAACTATGCGGACCATCTACACTCCTTGAAGGAAGAAATGGTCATCTGGAGACCACAAATCATTGTAATCAAGGCTAGGACAACCTTAGCAGCATAAGGAACAAAAAGGGGGCACTCATAACGTAAGTGAAATGGCCAAGCACTTTGTGCACCATATCGGGATAGGAGAATCACCGCACTACTCGCCTTAGGGTCATAATGTCTTTAAACGCAACCAGTGATAGTAAACCAAGAGGAGTACGCCCTCCAAGAACCCATATAACCAAATCCGCTAACTATATTGCTAACTATATCGCTACCATAACTGCATCATGGGGATGTAGGTCGACGCAATTAGCATCATGCACCAACACATTAAGATTATATGAGTAAAATCAATTAGAACTAACCACGATTACTTACAAGCTTACTTTTCGCGTGCAACAGAATCATGTCTTCTCATGTAGATAACCAGTACCCCGACGATACACCGGTACTACGAATAGATTCCGCCACTTTCCAAGCCACTGTAACAGCTGTCGTGGCAGCTGTCATGGCACACCTCAATGCCAATACCACATACGAAAATGGAAGCAGTGTTGGTAATTTCAACCGTAATAACAACCAAGGAAACCAAAGAAGTAAAACTCACCAATACACTCTAAAACCTAAACCTAAGAACAAGAAACGAATGTTCGGGAACGAAGAAGGAGGCAGTTCGACTCAGAGGCTTACCAAAAGGCAACAAGCAGGAGCAGTCCCTACCCCTACTAACCCTACTCCTCCCACACCGAGAAAATCATATCTTGGAAACTTTCCACCCTGAAACAAGTGCAAATACCATCATCTTGGAACCTGCAAAGAATTACGTTGCAATAGGTGCAACAAGCAGGGACATATCGCCCGTTTCTGCAGGACCCTGGTTCAATGCACCACTCCAACTCCCGAGGTTGAAATAAGTCCAGTATGTCACAAATACGGTACAACAGGACATTTCAAGAGGGATTGTCCAACAGAGAAGTATGACGGAGAGTTGGGGGAATCTGGTAATTAACACATGAGGAAGCAACAAGAATCCCTACGGAGAAATTTTGGTACGTTTCAAACAACAAAATTTAAGCCTCAAACCGTTTTCGCAAAGGGTGTTGTCAATTAAAACATAATCAAAATTTAATTCCCTATCCGAACAAATTACGAAAATCACAAAGAAATTAGAAATCCTTCCGGGGGAACCAACATGGTTCCGTGTAAAAGTTAGGGACACATATAATTAAGATTCTACGAACTAAGAATGTGCGATTTCGCCTTATTTTCTGTCCCTGGTCCGATTTTGAGTCAGGGTAGAACCACGCAGTCGATTATATTTTAAATACTAATTATGTGCGGTTATGTCACACCCACGATGATGGAGAAAGCTAGTAGAATTCAGATTACAAGTCCCGTCACCTTATATCAGAACTCTCGTATTACTAGAACACCCAACAAGCAGGAACAAAATAGACACAATAGTAACAACAAAAACGAAACCGGTAGTGATAAGAACATTAATGTATAACACCCTATCATTCCTAACAACCATTCCTTCCGAATCGACATAACATCTATTATAATAAGGAGTCCAGCGTCATCAATTGGCACAGACTCGCTTGATTCCCACCTTACAAACTTCGAGCACTGCAAAGAGACTTTCCACGTTACCTAATCGATTAACAAAACTCTTTCACCCTATAACGACAAACCCCTAGCATTCAGGCACAGGAGTACTTAGGTAGGAAACATCACGCTCCTTCCTAACCCCATAATAAAGATGGAAACAAGAAAAAGAAGACATGCAAAAGAATCCCGGAGATTCATAACTTCCCCCAGATATTCCCTGAATTCCTTTGGAAACCTCAACCATGTGCTAAGCCGGGTTGGAATCAACTCGACTCCTGGAACCATATCAATAACCAAACCCACGATACCACTTAGCACAATCACAAAAACAGATAGTGTCTAATAACAAGAACAATATAGTAGGTAAGGAAAAACATCAGACCAGGCCTCTAACCGCAAAAAGCACCCATCTGACTCACAAGGGGGAAAGGCGAATTGTCCATAGAACCACTGATTACTAATAAGTCAAACAAAACCCATACCCAAGGATCGATACTCCGTACCCCGAATCAGAGATTTGTTCGACCACCAACAAAGAACTGGCAGAGGCCGACTTACCTTTAGCTCGGAAGACCATAGGAAGAAAACTCCCAAGATAACCTAAGATTCATAAGGTCAACTACACCACACACAAACTCAACCTTGGTGACCATAGTGACAACTCTTAAGGCCCAGAAACTCTACTTCTAGGACACCAGGATCCCAATCCCTAGAAGGCCATTCAAAAATTCTCGCCAAGATAGGTCCGATAACCTATAGCCCCTGATTATCCTAAGAACTCAGCTTCATACACTTCACATTCCATGTATTCAACGCTCATAAGTGTCGGACCACCAAAGCTCTAGAAATCCCACTTGACGAGATCGAGGTAAACAAGAACCTGTACCCCAAAGATAAGTGTGTGTAACAGACATTGGCAAAGCTTGGGATACCCACCTATCCCTAATCGAGTACTCATATAACAACAGCCACCACTCGAGCATAAGAGTTTCACCCTTTGAGGCCCTGTGTGGCCGAAAGTGCGGATCATCCTCTGTTGGGCTGAAGTGGGAGACACCCAACTGGTAAAAATTGCAAACGCCCAACAGCACACACACTGAACCCGAGATTATTCGAGAGACAACAGAGAAGATAATCCTAATCAGAGCACGACTCCAAGCATCGAGGGACCAACAAAAGGGCTATGCAGGTAGTAGGCTAAAGCCTCTGGAATCCCAAGTAGGAGATCGGGTGTTATTAAAAGTCTTCCCTTGGAAAGGGATGATACGATTTGGAAAGAGAGGTAAACTAAATCCCCGATACATCGGACCATTCGAGATCCTTGCCCGGATCGGTTCGGTAGCCTACAAACTCCAACTACCCTCAGGACTCACTAATTTACACCCTGTATTCCATGTGTCGAACCTAAGGAAGTGTCTATCGAACAAAACCCTCCTAGTTCCACTAGACGAGATTGAGGTGAGCGAGAACCTTCTATTCGTCGAGCAGCCTATCAAGATTATGGATAGAGAAGTTAAGCGCACGAAACAAAGCTGCATCCCGATGGTGAAGGTTCGATGGAATGCTAAGCGTGGACCGGAATTCACTTGGGAACGCGAAGAACAGATGAAGCAGAAGTACCCACACTTATTCTCGCGTTCATGATCCTACCTTTCGAAAGAATTTCGGGACGAAATTCCCTCTAACGGGGGGATGATGTCACAACTAGCATTTATTTGGCTAGGAAATTTCGTACTCATGTAAACATCAACCATTGTAAGGCTTGTGCTAAAACGTTAAGGTTTACATTATGGTTCCTAATGAACCATGCATTGTTATAATGTATCTCAAATCTCTCCTAAATCTCTCTATGTAGCTCAAATCTCTCCGAAATCTCTCTAAGTATCTCAAATCTCTCTCACATCTCTCTCAACTTTTTATAAACATATGTACCATCCCAATCCTTTCCTTTGTTAAAAACAGCTCAAACCCGAAGGAGAAAACCCAAAAGGACCCTCTTGGTCCAGAGCCTTCTGCGTCCGGAACATGTTGATTTCGGACCTCCTAAATTGAACCAGAAGATTTCGCATACTCTGGACCTTGCTCACTTTGGAACACCTTCACTCCGGAAGGTTTCGCTCCGGAATCATTCTCTTAGGACCATATCGCACGCCTCGGAAGACTCCGACCCGGACAGTCTCGCACCTCAGAAGCATCTGATCCGCTTCGGAAGCTGCTGACCCACTCCGGAATTGAGTAAATGACTTCGGAATTCGCTCCTTTGACTCCAGATTTTTTCCAACGACTCCGGAACTCCCTAATACTCTTCGGACCCTCGCAGATTCCGGACTACACTCTGGATTTTTGTCCATTTCGGACCTTTTCTTCATTTTAGGAGATTTTGACGTCGGGAATCCCACCAAACTCGTATTTTCCATAACTTAGACCCCTTAAACCCCTATTTTATGCCAAATTTGATCATTTAAAATAATATTTAAGATTTCAAAAGATATTATTTTAAACCATAAGACGTGAATAAGACAAATGCCTTTGACTTTATGATGCAACATTTCAACCATTTCCAAGGTGTTCACGGGTAAACACGTAATATCCTCCAGGTAACCAAGCACACCTTATCACTCCCTTATCTTCTTTGAGCGTAAACCCATTCTTTATTTCCACCAAAAAAACTCATTTCACATTCTGTGAAGTCTTAAACTACACTCTAACGTATGCAAGTGCCAAGTCTCATTTTCTTCAAGCAGTTTCCTAAATCCTTGTAAGTATTTCAAGTCTTGGTTAGTAATTCTCCATATTATCTTGTTTAAATTCCTCATAGTTACACATGAAGTTATGTGTTAATATTCTTAGGAAGTTCCAAGGTTTAAAGAGTTGTCCAACTCTTCGAGTGTTAGGACTTGAAACCCCTCAACATCTAACCAAATCACCACCAAATCAAACCAGGGTGAGCTTCATACCCCTCTTTTGATGTTTTCATGGTTTTGGGGGAGGATACAAGTCAAGGGTCTTGTGAAATTTTAGTATAGTTGCTAGTTTATGCATGTATCTTATGATTGATGTGCTTAGAGTTATGAACTCTATATATTGGTTCAAGAACTCGAGATTTTTAGCAAGTCTCAAGTTTTTGAACTATATATCACAAAGTAGATGTTAGAAACAAAAACTAATATGTTTATGAAATATAAATCATAGATTGTTATATCAAGAACCATAAGGTTTTGCTTCATAAATTGTTTAAACAAGTT
Organism: Lactuca virosa; assembly: GCF_052849685.1. Lineage (NCBI taxonomy): Eukaryota > Viridiplantae > Streptophyta > Magnoliopsida > Asterales > Asteraceae > Lactuca > Lactuca virosa. The sequence continues at coordinate 183,792,463 of NC_136428.1, forward strand.
GTTAAACATAATATTTTGGAAATGGTTAAATTGAGGTATTTAATGATCTTTTGGGGACCATTTTTGAACCTCTCAATTTTTAAAGGACCAAAAAGGAAATTTTTGGATAAACAAGGGCCTCTTTGAATATTTTCATTAATATAAGTCTAAAATGAACATTTTAGAAGAAATGGGCCATTTTGAATAATTCACCTTGTTTTGAACCACTTATGACACCTTTTGACAAATATGGGTCTTATTTGACGATCTATAAAAAGAAAGGCCATTTATGCCAATATCGATAATATTGGATCATTTTTTATCAATATGATTCAATGTGGATTATTTTTCAATAAACAAAACAAAGCGATATACCTAGTCATCGAGCACAATTATTGTTATTTATTAAATAACGGATTTCATCGATTTGCACAAAAACCGGTTAGTATTCTAGTCAGACGCATCTCCAATGCACCTATATATATATATATATATATATATATATATATATATATATATATATATATAAGTGTACGTTTAAAGTCCTGTAAATAGTTGTAACCAGAGTCTCCTGGAGGGAGAGCGGGAATTTGTGTATAGATCTATACGGGGTTGACACCCCGCACCTTCGCTGTTCGCTACAGCTAGACCGGCCACTCTAGGGTGACAAATGTCTTTAATTGATTTGGGCGCCTGAGAAACGCCAAGACAGGCCTCCGTAATATTTGTATGGTTATAACGGCTCACTTGAATATAATAATGTTATTTAGAAATTTATGTAAGGAAAACCTTACAAATAAATTGGCAAATTGTGTTGACAGCCCCTATACATGGTAGTGATTGTCCACATTCGTTGTGTTGATCGTCCACTTGCATTGCGCGGAATGTCCACAATCGCCTGTTGATTTCTCACACCTCTCCAGTCCTAGGGTTTTAAGACCACTATTTAGTATATCATAAAATATAGGATTTTCTGGAGTAAACGATATTATACGATTTCGAAAACTATAAACTAAAACACACACCCAACTATACCTGATAAGAAAACAAGACTTACAACTATATTCCTTTTAGAAAACATGGAATTTTCTGGAAACTATTTGTTATTACTACTCAAAAGAACTATTCTCAAATACAGCTTGCCTTTAAAAATTATAGTACTTTCCAAAAATCACTCCTTATAAAGACGAATAAAAAGTAACGACATGCATGCATATATCCATGATTTCAGAACGAGACTCCAAACGATTTTATAGAAAATATCGGATTTTCTGAAAGTACAACGAGAACAATTCGAAACAAGTGTAAAACTATTTTTATAAAAAAATGCTTATGAACTCACCAACTTTTTAGTTGATGCTTTTTAAAACGACTTCTATTCTCAGGGATCTAGTAAGCAGGTAATCACCACGATCGAGGACTGGCGTCGCTGCACTATGTTATTTCTACCTTTGTTATTTTGTGTTTAACTTTTGAACAGAACAAGTATTGTAAACAATATAAGTTTAATATTAATGTATGATGTTTGGATTTGCTATGTTTCAGTTATATTCAATTGTTATGATACTGCACAATGAAGTCACCCGCCTCCGGACGTGTCCGGCGTCTGGTCCGGGGGTGTGACAACGTCCTTCAGATTAGGGATCATATACTTCATTGTTCTCAAGATATCGATGCAGACAAATACATGGAATATAGTCATAATTATTGTCCTGCAATTTTGTTTCCCGATTTCCGATTTGTCTGACATAGAACATAACTGAACACATCAATTTAGTTCTGATCGGGACCGACACATAGTCAAAATAGAATCATCGAGGGGCCCAAGATATCGCTTTTAATCCTCTTAGGATAAAAGAAACAAATAAGCTTCGACATTATATGCTTGTACTAACTACTCATCAAATCATGCACAATGACACGTTTTGTAACATCAAGTTACTGATGCGTTTTCGTGCCATCAATGCACAACCAACTCGTAGTCAACAACTCATATATCTTGGTTTGAAGATTATATGATATTATCGTCTCACAATTACACGTGATAAATTCCATGAAGTAATTCAGGGGAGCGCAGGTTGAATCCAATACTCAAATCTTATTTCAAGAGCACTCATGAATGTTGTACCATACTAATGCTATGTCTAACTCCTTAGACAACCTCAAGCCAACTCATGGCAGTCTTCATTCAGACTTACTTCCAACGTATGATTGACTGTGGACAGTTTGAATAATTATTATTATCCTGGAAGTCAAAACATAAAAAGTGAAACAATAGTAAATAATTGACACATGACAGTAACTTTACCTATAAATAAAACTCCTTTTATTCAATCATCAAATGTCAATTACAATTTAGCTATTACAAGTTTCTATTTATCTAACCACTAAAACTAATATCGTCCGTTAGCCCAATGCCCCTTGCATACTGCAAGTGCTTAACCCTGGTCAGTCCCTTTGTAAGGGGATCCGCTGGGTTGTCCTCTAACGATATCCCCTTTACCACGATGTGCCCTTCTTCTACTTGATGTCTTATGGAGTGGTATTTCTTGTCGATATGTCTATATCTACCATGATCTCTCGGTTCCTTGGTTAAGGAAACGGCTCCTTCATTATCTCAAAAAATCTCCATAGGCTCCTTTATGGATGGAATGACTCCAAGGTCTCCGATGAAGTTTTTCATCCATATCGCCTCCTTCGATACTTCACTTGCCGCTATGTACTCTGATTCGCACGCTGAATCAGCTATAGTCTCCTGCTTGGAACTTTTCCATGTCACGACTCCTCCATTCAGGGTAAACACCCATCCCGATTGAGAGCGGAAATTATCTCTGACGGTTTGAAAGCTGGCGTCACTATACCCTGTTACTCTCAAGTCATCACTCCCACCGAGGGTAAGGAACCAATCCTTAGTCCTCTGCAGGTACTTAAGAATGTTCTTAACTGCAGTCGAATGATCTTTACCAGGATTCCCTTGATATCTGCTGACCATGCTCAAAGCAAAGGCCACATCAGGGCGAGTACAAGTCATAGCATACATGATCGAGCCAACTGCGGAAGCATATGGTATTCGACTTATTTATGCTATCTCAACCTTTGTATTCGGACTCTGAGTCTTACTCATTTTTGTATTGCTTTGGATAGGTAGGTCACCTTTCTTGGAGTTCTCCATGCTGAAACGTTTCAACACCATGTCCAAGTAGGTACTTTGACTAAGCCCTATTAGCCTTTTACTCCTGTCTCTCAATATCCTTATCCCTAGAATATAAGCAACTTCTCCGAGGTCCTTCGTAGAGAAACACTTCCCAAGCCAGGATTTAACCTCCTGCAAGGTTGGGATGTCGTTTCCTATAAGCACTATGTCATCTACATACAATACTAGAAAGCTCACTATACTCCCACTAGCTTTGACATATACACAGGACTCATCCTCGCTTCTCGAAAATCCAAAATCTTTGACTTTCTAATCAAAACAAAGATTCCATCTGTGAGATGCTTGTTTTAATCCAGATGGATTTCTCAAGCTTACACACTCTATTAGGGTACTTTGCATTGACAAAACCCTCTGGCTGACTCATGTAAACATCTTCAGCCAACTTTCCATTAAGGAAAGCGGTTTTGACATCCATTTGCCATATTTCATAATCATGAAATGCAGTTATGGCTAGAATAACCCTAATAGACTTAATCTTCGCTACTGGTGAGAAGGTCTCATCATAGTCAACTCCGGGAGTTTGAGTAAAGCCCTTCGCAACCAGTCGCGCCTTATATGTGTGTACTTTCCCATCCATGTCGGTCTTCTTCTTGAAGATCCATTTGCACCCGACTGTATTACGACCTGGTACATTGTCAACCAAGTTCCAAACTTGATTGTTATGCATGGACTAAATCTTGTTGTCCATAGCCTGTTTCCATTTTGCAGATTCGGGAACTGCCATGGCTTCCTTGTAGCTATTAGGTTCATCCAGATTTACCAGTGTGCTATCACTGATAAATGAATCACCTTCAGCTGTTATATGAAAACCATATAACAAAGGTGGAACACTAACTCTACTGGAACGCCTGAGAGGTATGGACTCGTCTATTGGCTCAACCGGAGTTTCCTCCTCGGGTTGATTGCTAGTGTTTGAGGTTCCTTCATCGCTTAACTCTTGAAGCTCTTCAAGGTCAATTTGCTTCCCACTGTCCCCTTGGCATATGAGTTCTCTCTCGCGAAAGACTCCTCTCCTTGCAACGAAGACTACATTGTCACTGGTCTATAGAAGAGATATCCAAAGGACTTTTGCGGGTAGACGATGAAAATACATCGCTCACTCCGAGGTTCAAGCTTCTCATGAGTCTCACGTCTTACGAGAGCCTCGCAACCCCAAACTTTGATGTTGTCTAATGAGGGAACCTTCCCTGTCCACATCTAGTGAGGTGTTTTGGAAACCTTTTTGGTAGGGACTAGATTAAGGATATGGGAGGTAGTCTCTAAGGCATACCCCCAGAATGCCATAGGTAATGAAGCTCGACTCATCATGGAACGGACCATGTCTAGCAAGGTTCGGTTGCGCCTCTCAGCCACACCATTAAGCTGTGATTTCCTAGGCGACGTCAATTGTGAAACAATTCCACATTCCTTAAGATAGTCTAGGAACTTGATACTAAGATACTCTTCTCCTCGATCGGTTCGCAACATCTTTATCTTCTTGCCCAATTGATTCTCCACTTCCTGCTTAAACTCTTTGAACTTTTCAAAAATTTATGACTTATGCTTGATTAAGTAGATATAGCCATATCTACTGCAATCAACAGTAAAAGTTGCATAGAAGCGGTTAGAATCCCTTCTGGTGGTTCTGAATGGTCCACATACATCAGTGTGTATGAGATCCAACAGACCTTCACCCCTTTCACAAGTACCAGTGAAGGGTGACTTGGTCATCTTTCCAAGTAAACAAGATTCGCAAGTGTCATCCGACTTCAAGTCGAATGACTCCAAGACTCCATCCTTTTGGAGTTGGGCTATGCGCTTCTTGTTGAGATGTCCAAGATGACAATGCCACAAGCATTCCTTATCCAAATCATTGGAAGAATCAATGTGTAACACATTATTTCCTAAGTTATCTTAAACCATCAAAGTTTCATATATACCATTGCAAGGTAATGCTTCAAAATAAAATACACCATTGTAATAAGCATTAATAGTACCAACTTCATTATTAAAAGAAAAGGTAAAACCTTGTTTATACAAACTGTGAAAGGAAATAATATTTCTCGCCATATCGGATGAGTAACACCAATTATTCAAATCTAAATCTAAACCATTACTAAGTAATAAAGAATAAACTCCGATCTTGGTCACAGGCGACACTTTCCTATTTCCCATGATTATGTTTATCTTCCCGTGCTCCACATCCCTACTTCCTTTTAGTCCCTGCAAATCTGTTAGAAATATATAACAATCTGATTACCACGAATAAAAGGCTCGGTTACCAGTTCTGGGCGACATATATATATATTTAATGAGATTAGATGCGGAAAGATAAGAAGTGCGGAATAAATAAATATTGGAAAGCTATAAATGACTGAAAGCTATAAATGAAATAAATGACAGCATTTAAATGACATAAAGCGTTAATAAAATATATAAATATATATATAGTAGGTGGTGTTAGAATGGGACTTGTGGAACGACTGTTTTGTCAAGTTGTTAGTCAAATAAATGACTAACAGGCTTAGGGTTGGACTGGATCTTAATAGACTGTGTCTCTATTTGTTCAAAGTTCAATCCGGTAAGTAACAATAAGTTCTTTTTATGTAACAATGAATTGTTTACAAAACGATACAAAATACACGGGTAATGTTTTTTGTATGTGGGTATGGGTTTTTTTAAGGTGATTTGATGAGGTTGAAGTGGGTATTTGGAGAGTGGTAGAAGGTGTAATAAGGTTGTAGTTTTGGTGGTATAAGGTAACAAAGAGGGTGATGTTGAAAGAGCTTTGGGTGGTTACAAATATAGATTTTCGTAGTAAATCTCTCTGGATAGCCAATTCTCTCTCGCGTCTCTCTGGGGTTTGCAGTGGTCAAAAAAATCGAGGAAAATTCCTGGATGTAGGTAAGGTCCTGAATAATTTGCGGTGCAAATCTCTCCTGTATTATCTTGTTGAGTTGTGCTCGGTGAATTTTTTCTTAACTTGCAAATTCTGAAGTCGAAAAACAGCAAGGTGGTGATGGTTGTGGTGATTTGAAAGGGTTTTTGGAGGAGGTTTAAGGAGGGTATTTGGAGGGTGTTTGGAGAGTATTTTGAGGTTGGCTATGTGTTTATTCTTCTGGAGATGAGAGAGTAATAGGAGATATATTACAAGGAAACACAAAACACACACAAAAACTCATGTAAACATGCATCTATATATATGCAAAGAAATCAAGCAACTCTTGTTTGTTTAAGGAAAAGTAATGAAGTGATTGATTGCAAAGGTTGGAAGCACACATGATGTTTGGTACTTTTGCTTTTGTGAAGATTTCTTTCCAATATATATATATATATATATATATATATATATATATATATATGCATGATTCATGTATATATATATATATATATAATATATACATGTATATATTATATATATATATATATATATATATATATATATATATATATATATATACAATATATAAAATATATACATACATATATATATATATATATACAATATAATATATATACATATATATTTATATAATATATATATATATATATATATATATATATATATATATATATATATACACACACACGAACACTTGTATATATATATATATATCCAATTGTGAATTGAATTTCCATTTTTGACCCTTGAGGTTTTTAAATTCTTGACAATTTTAGTCTTGATTTGTTTTGTCTTCAAACGACCAAATATTGCGTCTATTTTTCCGTCTTTGCGTATTTCGTCTTTTGCATATTTTTCTATTTCATAATTAAGCACGAATCCACGCAACCTGAAATAACTGATAATATTTGTTAGATAATATAAAAAACAGTTCGTCTTATTTCAGTGATGATCACATACAAAAACATTTTTCAACAATTTCCCCCTATGTGATCATTGATGAAATAAGGATAGATATAATCACATTAACAGTTTTAATCTTGAAGATTTGGGATAAAAGTTTTGTCAATGAGAAGATATATATAAAACCATTGTAATCGTTTTGAAAGTTTGTGACTTGGTTTAACATATCTTATGTAAAAGATTTTCAGAAATTTGTTTCCGAATTAAAGTCTCGGGTTCGGTTATCAAAGGGTAGTCATATATGTATCTAAAGAAATTTCCTTAGATTTTATAGCATTATTAATGACGACAAGTGGTCTAACAGGTCGATTCAGATGAACGCTCATAGGTATAGCTCACACTTCACTTGGGTGTTTGGTTGTTCTGGCAGCAGAACAAGTTAATGATCACTAAAAATGAGTGATATCTCTCTCTGACGACTCACACTCATATTGGAGGTGTTCAGCTATGCTTTTCCTGTAAAGTCACTTAGTCTCATTATTAGATAATCAATCACATAAGACTGGTTTCGGCATTACTCAACGGGTTTCTTCATTCATGCCATTAAAGTTCACAATCTCTCCGTCGGGAAATACATGTAGAGGGGTTTAGTAATTTTCATAGTGCAGTTTGCAACTAAGATTCTTCAGTGATGAAGGCTACAGTATCCCGGGAAATCCATTGTTGTTGCAGCTTCTTCTTTGATAGTATCCTGTTTGTTGATCAATATCGATTTATTGTAAAAAGATATTTTGTTTTAGCATTGAGAATTTGCTACATTTGAGACCTTTTTAAGAGTATTTGACTTGAGTGATTGAGATATCTTCTTTTGTGAAAAACAAATCGCGGGATTTTATGATTTTTGTTTTGAAATAACCATTTGGTTGAAAGTTTGTTTGAAAATACCAAATATAGAATATTTTTTTGTTTTGTTTGGTATATCTTTATTGAATCCATTTGTTTTCTTGTTGATTTGTCTTTGAGGATTAGATGTTGATAGATATTTGTTTCTCCTTTGGTTTTCTTGTAAGGATATGTCGTTGTTTGCTTGATGGATCATGGGATCGCAAGTCTTCATTTTTGGTTGGCTTTTATCTAGGTAGGGATAGGTGGCATAAAAGACAGTTTGTCTAGTATGTAAGAAATGAATGTATCGTCCCTGGTCATTTTGATATCTAAGCAAAAATGAGACCGTGACAAGGTATAATTGGGTATACCTTATAAGCAATAGTGACACACCTAAGCTCACAAGAAATGAATTCCACAATGATTTAGATCGACGAGGCACAAATTCTCACATGGGTTTTTGTTTTCATCTGAACCTCCTAACCTTATGTCCCTTGATTGTTTAAAATCGTCAATAATGAAATAAAATCGAAGGAAATAAAGTTATATACATTATGAAAAGTAGGATATTTGAACCTTCACTCCAATTGAGAATCAATATGACTTAAAATCTTCATCGAGCAAAAGCATCTGAAAATTAAGTCAAGAGAAGATTAATCACAAGGTTCTATAAAAGCTTATTATGGCAAGTCTTTTATTAATTTTTTTTTTGAAGATTTGTTTTTCTGAATGTTTTTGGAAATATTGGTTATTTGAATGTTTTTGGTATTTTTTAAAAGGAAAGCAATTTTCAATTGTTTTTGAATTTTCCTTTTGAATGAAAGTAAACACACTTTTGTACAAACAAAAAGTAAAAGTTTAAGGATAGATGTTATCTGGATTTAACATTCCTAGACGGCCTAGGAAGTATTGAAACTTTGTTTCATCGAGAGCCTTAGTGAAGACATCAGCAATTTGATCTTCGGTGTTGATGAAGTGCAATTCGATATGACCCTTTTGAATGTTGTCTTTGATGAAATGATATCGAATGTCGATGTGCTTTGTCATGGAATGGTGAACGGGATTGTGAGAAATGGCAATTGCACTGGTTGAGTCGCAAAATATGGGAATTTGTGAAATTTTGAAGCCATAGTCTCGCAGTTGAGTTTGCATCCATATGACTTGCGAACAATAGCTGGCGGCAGCGACGTATTCAGCTTCTGCTGTTGATGTGGATACACAAGTCTGTTTCTTTGAAGTCCAACTCACTAGTCTACCTCCTAGGAATTGACAGCTACCAGATGTACTATTTCTATCTAACTTGCATCCTCCATAGTCTGAGTCGGTGAAAGCGTTCAGCTGAAAATCGGATTTAGCTGGATACCAAAGGCCAAGTTTGGGAGTGCCTTTTAGATATTTGAAGATGCGTTTCACAGCAACTACATGGGATTCCATAGGATTTGCTTGGTATCTGGCACAGACACATGTAGAAAACATGATGTCAGGTCTGCTGGCAGTGAGGTATAAGAGTGATCCGATCATTCCACGATATCTTTTCTGATCAACATGTTTGCCATTTAAGTCTGCATCGATTTTGTATCCAAAAGCCATTGGGGTTTTTGCGGTATTGGATTTGTCCATTGAAAAGCGAGTGAGTAGGTTTTTGACATAATTCTCTTGGTTGATGAAAATGTCATCAGTTGACTGTTTGATTTGAAGTCCGAGAAAAGTAGTCATCTCCCCAATCATGCTCATTTCAAATTTGCTCTTCATTAGATCTGCAAACTTAATACTCAAAGATTCATCAGTAGAACCGAAAATAATGTCATCAACATATATTTGTACGATTAAAAGATGTTTATTATAGATTTTACGAAAGAGGGTTTGATCGATTGAACCTCTTTTAAAACCTAATTCTTCGAGAAAGGTTGTCAATGTGGCATACCAGGCTCGGGGTGCTTGTTTCAAGCCATAGACAGCTTTCTGCAATTTGAAGCTGTGATCAGGAAATTTGGGATCTTCGAAACCTGGTGGTTGTTGGATGTATACATCGCGATCTAACTCTCCATGTAGGAATGCACATTTAACATCCATTTGGAATACTTTGAAGTTCTTATGTGCAGCATATGCAAGAAAGATGCGAATTGCTTCAATTCTGGCAACTGGAGCATATGTTTCATCGTAGTCGATTCCTTCTTGTTGTGAATATCCTTTGACTACGAGACGTGCCTTGTTTCGACAAACGATTCCTTGATCGTCAGTTTTGTTTCTGAATACCCATCTTGAACCTATAACAGAAACATCGGGTGGGGTAGGGACAAGATTCCATACGTCATTTCTTTCAAATTCTTCTAGCTCTTCTTGCATAGCTTTTACCCAGTCTGGATCTTTGAGAGCAGAATGTATGGTTTTGGGTTCAGTCATGGATAAGAAGGCTCCAAATAAACAATCATTAGAAGTTGCGGCTCTAGTTTGGATGCCTGAGTTTGGATCTCCGATGATTTGGTCAGTTGGGTGGTTTCTGGTCCATTTTATTAAGCGATTCTCTTCCGTTATAATAATTGGAATTTCAGTATCCCATTGTTCTTCTCCGGGAGTTTCAACTTGGAATAGGTTTGAAGGTTTCCTCATAAATGATGCATCGGGATTGTTTTGGATATTTGGGGATGGGGTATTTAAAGGAGGATTTGGTGTTTGTTCCAATGAAGAAGTATGTGTAGGTGGTTCCCCCTCGAATTGATCTGCATCATTTCAGTTTGTTTGTGGAGTTCCTTCAGTGGTTGTTCCTGTAGAATCAATAGAAGTAGTTAGAAGTTCAGAATTGTAAGCGGTTTTGGGTTGTTCAAAAAGTAAATCAAGATCGATTTCAATATCTCTGTCAGGAGAAGGTGTTTGTTGAATTGGATTTTGAAAAATATTATCGATCATTTTTGAACCAAAATGTTCACGATCCAATTTCCTGACATAAATTTCATCGAAATGAACATCGGTACTTTCTTCAATTACTCTGGTACGTTTGTTCAGTACTCGATAAGCAGCTGAAGAAAATGAGTAAGCAAGGAAAATTCCTTCATCCGACCTTCATTCAAATTTTGAGAGGTGGTCTTTATTGTTCTTTATGAAGCATCGACAACCAAAAATATGGAAAAATTTGATGTTTGGTTTTCGGTTGTTAATGACTTCATATGGTGTTTTATGAAGATGTTTATGGATTAAGGAACGATTTTGAGTGTAGCAAGCTGTGGCTATTGCTTCTGCCCAGAAGTATTGTGGCAGATCAGCGAAGATAAGCATTGATCTTGCAGCTTCACATAGAGTTCTGTTCCTTCTTTCGACAACGCCGTTCTGTTGTGGAGTGTATGGGGCTGAGAAGTTATGTTCAATTCCTTTGTCTTTGAGAAATGAATCTAGAGTCTTGTTTTTGAACTCTAAACCATTATCACTTCGGATTCTTCGAACAGGTCGTTTGAGCTTCAGTTCGATTTGTTTGATGAAGTTGATCATCTCTTCAGGTGCTTCTGATTTTAGTCTTAAGAAAAAGACCCAAGTAAAGCGCGAGAAACCATCAACGACAACAATAATATACTTCTTCCCTTGTATGGTTTGGGTTTTGGCAGGGCCACAAAGGTCTATGTGCAACAATTCTAGTGGTTCGGATACACTAGATTCTGAGATGCTTTTGTGAGTTGATTTGGAAAGTTTTCCTTTTTCACATGCGGCACACAGAGTTTCATTATCAAGCTTCAGAAGTGGCAGTCCTCTAACAAGATCATCGCCGATCAGTTTGTTGATGTACCCAAAGTTTAGATGGGAAAGGCGGCGGTGCCATAACCAACTGATATCTGCTGGGGCTTTTGATAGCATACATATATCGGGTTTACCATAGATAAGATCCATGTCAAGTGGATACATATTTCCGGCACGGTAAGAATCAACAATGATTTCTTTGGTTTTGGCGTCCATGATCAAGCTTCTTTGTTTGGTGAATAGGACTTCAAGATAGTTATCACACAGTTGAGAAACACTGATGAGGTTGTGTTTCAGGTCATCGACATAGGCAACTTTCTTTATGGTGAAGTTACCATTTGTTATGTTTCCATAACCCTTGATTTTTGCCGTCATGTTGTTGCCGAAGGTAACGTCTTGATTGGTTTGGGTGGGTTTGAAGTCACGAAGGTAGTTTCGGTTTCCTGTCATATGCTTGGAGCAGCCACTATCAATATACCATGTATCATCCTTGGGTTCTCCAGCATTAGATACCTGCAATTTAGACAGAAGATTTAGGTACCCAAATCTGAATGGGTCCTGGTTTGTTAGTTGTTTTTATTTTGGGTTTTTTGTTTACCGAACTTCTTGTAGCATTTGACTTCATATTGCTATAAGAGTTTGGTTTATAAGGATGGAATGGTTGAGGTTTGATTTTATTTATCAAATTTTCCCAAAAAGTGATTTGTTTCTGAAAATTCGTTGGTTGATAAAATCTATGATTTGGTGAATGATATCCTAGATGTGAAATTTTTTTTGAAAAGTTCTCTTCATATCTGGGATGTGATTGGCGGTCATGAAAGTTCATTGAATTTTTAAAGGTGATCTCTTGAAAGCGGTTTTCAAAAGGTTTTTGAAAAGGTTTTGGTTTTTGTTTGGAAACCTGTTTTTGAGGTATGACGTATGGTTTAACAGGTTTCTTTGGTTTGTTTTCAAAATCCTTTGGTTTGTTAAGTGGGGTTATGGTTGCTTCATTGGTATGTTTGATTTGGTTTGTTGAAGAACTAGCAGAGTTTGTTTCAGATTTTACAACTCTTTTGATAGACTTTTTGGAAACAGTGAAAGCAGTGTCATCTGGGCTACAGTTGATAACTGTTTCGTCATCTGAATCTTCCTCATTAGCAGATGTGAAAAGATCTGGAAGAGTGGATTCAGAGTTTTCACAAATTGTCATGTTTTCTTGTTTAGCTAGTTCATTTTCAAAGGATTCTCTTCCAATTCCTGGTCTGTAATTCGTATCAATTTTGCCAGTTCCTAAGGTGTTTGCTTTGGTGAAAACATCATCACTTAGTTTTCTAGCAATTTTGATAGAATTCATATTCCATATCAATCTTTTGTTTTCAGATTCAAGAAAATTGGTTTGGTTTAAAGAATCAGTCAGTTTTTCATTTAAAGTTTTGTATTTTTCAGTTGATTCTTGAAAGTTTTGTTTCAACTGAAGGATTTCCTTTTCTAAAACATCTTTTGTTTCAGAGGAAATGACTGACTGATTTTTTTGTTCCAAATCCTTTTTCTGAATTAGGGTTTGATTTTTTTGTTCCAAATCCTTTTTCTTTCAACGTCTCTTTCCAATTTGTTCTTTATCCTTGTTGATTCTCCAAATTTGAGTTGCAAGGTTTGTAACTCAGATTTGCAGATATCGGAATTGATCATTGTGTCATGATATTTTTTGAGATCAGCTTCTAGACTTTTCTCAATCTTGGTTATATGGGACTCAAAAATTGATTTCGAAAGACCAAGTTCAGAGATCATAGACCATACCTGTTCTATGACGTTTGGAGCTCTTGAAGGTCTATCAACACCAACTATGAAACAGAAGTTTGATTGTGTTGGTTCATTGTCAGCTTCGTCTTCAGAAGTTGGCCAGTATTCCACGTTTGGTTCATGGATTGCCATCAATGCTCTTTGCTTATCTTGATTTTCCTGTTTCTTTAATTCATCGGCTTTTTGAGCGTAGTATGCTGAGTCTTTGACTTTGGTTTTGTTTTTGGCTCGGCATTCTCTAACATAGTGATTAGTTCCTTTGCAGTTGTGACAAATGATCACTTCTTCATCACTGTCATCCTTTTGACTTTTAATCGGAAGTCTTTCAGGAGATTGAGTTTGGATTTGTTAGGAAGATTGGGAAGGGTTCTGTTGGAATCCAAAATTTTGGTTGTTTTGAAAGCCATTGTTTTGATTAGTGTAACCTTGATTTTGGAATCCTCTGTTTTGGTTTTGAAAACTGTTGTTTTGGTTATTGTTATGATGACTTGACTTGGGATTGTTTTGAAATCCCTGGTTTTGAAAACCTTGGTTTGAATTGTTTTGGAAGGAAGGTCTTTGAAAATTTTGTCCAAAATAAGGTCTTGGTTGAAAACCTGAGTTGTTTTGAACAGGTTGAGGTCTTGGTTGAAATCCAGAATTATTTTGTCCAAATGATGGTCGGTTTTGAAAATTTGGTTTAAAATTCGATTGACTGTGATTTGGAATAAATCTCTGGAGGTTTGTGTTTGCTACCAAAGCACACAGTTGTTGGTAGTCTGCTTCATCATTTAAATCAGATTGATCAAAAGAATTGTTCAAAAAGGGTTGGTTTTGAAAAGATGTCTGATTAAAATGATTGAAGTTTTGTTCATTAAAAGGTGTTTGGTTTTGAGAAGATGTGGAAACGAGAGCAAGTGGTCCTCCAAAAGCTGTAGTGGTTGGTGGGTCAATCGAGGATTCATACGATTGAAGTTCTCCATACAAATTGTATAAAGTTTCAGTATGAATGGCTGGATTTCCCTGAATGATGAGTTTAACCATCTTCCAGCTTTCGTAAAGATTGTTTAGAAACTTGAGATTTATCTCGTGTTGTGTCTTTTTGATGCCCAAATTGTTCATTTTTACCATGATAAAATTGAACCTATCATGAGCATCATGGATGGTTTCTGATGAAAGCATCTTGAAATTATCGAATTCATTTAAAACAGATGTTCTTTTGTTTCCAACAATTCTTTGATTTCTACAAAAACGATTTTTTAAATTTTCCCAGATTTGATTTGCAGTCAACAGTATTATGTCATCCATTTGACTTAGAATACTGTGGGGAATTCCAGACACAAGTTCCTTTTTGGCTTGGAGTTGCAGCCTTTTTTCGGTTTCAGCAAGAGTGGCTTGATTTGTAGCAAGAGTAGCCATATTTTCTGGAGTAATATATGTTCCTTCTACACAATTCCAGACATTTTCATTTATGGAGTTGAGATGAAGATTCATACGGCCAACCCATGAATTATACTCTTCGGGAATAAGTATGGGTGCCTGTGAACCAGATCCCAAGCTGTTAGCAATAGAAACAGAGTTCATGTTGGAGTAATTAGCAGAAGACATTTTTTTGTTTTGAAAGGATTTTTGAACAAGTGATATTAAAATGAAATTTTTAAAGAAAAACTTATGGAAGGTTTATAAACGCTAACCAAAAGTTTTCGACAAAAATTTCAAAGTAAATCACACAAGCTCTGAATTTTTTTGTTTAAAATTTTTTTTTTTTTTAATTTTTTAATTTTTTTTAAGGATTTTGAACAAGTGATATTAAAATGAAATTTTTAAAGAAAATCTTATGAAATGTTTATAAATGCTAACCAAAAGTTTTCGACAAAAATTTCAAGGTAAATCACACAAGCTCTGAACTTTTTTTGTTTAAGATTTTTTTTTTTTTTTTTTAAATTTTTTAAAATTTTTTTTAATAATTTTTTTAAGGATTTTGAACAAGTGATATTAAAATGAAATTTTTAAAGAAAAGCTTATGGAAGGTTTATAAACGCTAACCAAAAGTTTTCGACAAAAATTTCAAGGTAAATCACACAAGCTCTGATACCAATTGTTGAAAATATATGATATGATTACCACGAATAAAGGCTCGGATACCAGTTACTGGGTGACAGATATATATATATATATATTTAAAGAGATAAGATGCGAAAAAAAAATAAGAAGTGTGGAATAAATATAAACTGGAAAGCTATAAATGACTGAAAGCTATAAATGAAATAAATGACAGTATTTAAATGACGTAAAGCTGTAATAAAATATATAAATATATAAATATATATAAAGTCGGTTCGTCAATAAATTGACTGAACTAGTTTAGAATTGTACTGGATCTTAATAGACTGTGTCTCTATTTGTTCAAAGTTCAATCCGGTAAGTAACAATAAGTTCTTTTTATGTAACAATGAATTGTTTACAAAACGATACAAAATACACGGGTAATGTTTTTTGTATGTGGGTATGGGTTTTTTTAAGGTGATTTGATGAGGTTGAAGTGGGTATTTGGAGGGTGGTAGAAGGTGGAATAAGGTTGTAGTTTTGGTGGTATAAGGTAACAAAGAGGGTGATGTTGAAAGAGCTTTGGGTGGTTATGAATATAGATTTTCGTAGTAAATCTCTCTGGATAGCCAATTCTCTCTCGCGTCTCTCTGGGGTTTGCAGTGGTCAAAAAAATCGAGGAAAATTCTTGGATGTAGGTAAGGTCCTGAGTAATTTGCGGTGCAAATCTCTCCCGTATTATCTTGTTGAGTTGTGCTCGGTGAATTTTTTCTTAACTTGCAAATTCTGATGTCGAAAAACAGCAAGGTGGTGATGGTTGTGGTGATTTGAAATGGTTTTTGGAGGAGATTTAAGGAGGGTATTTGGAGGGTGTTTGGAGAGTATTTTGAGGTTGGCTATGTGTTTATTCTTCTGGAGATGAGAGAGTAATAGGAGATATATTACAAGGAAACACAAAACACACACAAAAACTCATGTAAACATGCATCTATATATATGCAAAGGAATCAAGCAACTCTTGTTTGTTTAAGGAAAAGTAATGAAGTGATTGATTGTAAAGGTTGGAAGCACACATGATGTTTGGTACTTTTGCTTTTGTGAAGATTTCTTTCCAATATATATATATATATATATATATATATATATATATATATATATATATATATATATATGAATCATATTCATATATATATATATATATATATATATATATATATATATATATATATATATATATATATATATACAATATATACAATATACATACATATATATATATACAATATAATATATATACATATATATTTATATATATATATATATATATATATATATATATATATATATATATATATATATATATATATATATATATATATCCAATTGTGAATTGAATTTCCATTTTTGACCCTTGAGGTTTTTAAATTCTTGATAATTTTAGTCTTGATTTGTTTTGTCTTCAAACGACCAAATATTGCGTCTATTTTTCAGTCTTTGCGTATTTCGTCTTTTGCATATTTTTCTATTTCATAATTAAGCACGAATCCACACAACCTGAAATAACTGATAATATTTGTTAGATAATATAAAAAACAGTTCTTTTTATTTCAGTGACGATCACATTCAATCAACAAAATCAAAACAAATGTCAAATCCACAACCTGTATCAAGGACCCAAGAATTAGCATGCGATGAGTTATTAGATTGAATAGTGTAAATACCTGCAAAGGAGGGCTTGATCTTCCCATCCTTTAAGTCCTGCAAGTACTTGGGGCAGCTTCGTTTCCAGTGCCCTTTTTCATGGTAATGGAAGCACTGTGCATCCTTCGGATTGGAAGAGGGATTAGCAGAGCCAACTTTGGTCCCACTTGAAGAGGATCCATCAAGAGACTTTCCTTTGCGACTCTCGTAGGGAGCCTTCCTCTTCTTTCCCTTCCCATGTCCGATTACCAGAACAGGGGCAAAAGTAGTAGGAGTAGGAGTAGACACAACCGACTTGCCTTTCAGGTTGCTTTCCGCAGTCCTTAGAAGGCCTTGAAGCTTGCTAAGAGTGACCTCCTCCTTGTTCATATGATAGGTCATACAGAGCTGATCATAACAAGAAGGTAAAGAGTGTAGAATGATATCTATGGCGAACTCTTCATCAAAATGGACATTCAATTTAAGCAAGCGGTCCACGAATCTCTGCATCTTTTCCAAGTGGGTCGTGATGGGTTCAGCATCCTTCATTTTGGTTGTGATCATGGAGGCAATGATCTCATACCTCTACTTCCGAGCACTTTGATGGTATCTTTCCATCAAATATTGATACATTTCAAAAGGATAGTAGTCCTCATAGGACTTTTGCAGCTTAGCAGTCATGGTAGCAATCATTAGATACGAAACCTTTGTCACATCCCTCTCATGAGTAGTGTGCTCAGCTAGTTGTTCAGGAGTAGCAGTGGTGACATCAATCTCCTTGAGCTCTTTATCTAGGACATATTCTTTGTCCTCATAGCGAATATCGATTCGGATATTTCGAATCCAATTATTGAAGTTCGAACCAACGAAAATGACCCTCCTACATAGGTTCATGAGGGAGAAAGAGCCTGAAGGGAGTGGGTTGGAAGCATTGTTTGGGATAGACATTTGAAAAGAAGAAGAACAAAGTTTAGGTTAGATAATCCTTAATATTACTCCCAAATGAAATATTAAGGCTAGGACCCAACACAAAATTCTACAATTACGAAAAGGGATCCTGTAATCCAATTGTAAAGTATTTGAAGGTAGGTAAATGACAATTTACCAATTTCCACCATGAAAAACGAAATAAATTATTAAGTTTTAATTGGATTTGAAATTCCTGGATCCTTTGAGATTCATTGAACTTTTCAATGGCATGTTTAAATCTCAATTGTGCCCTTCAAGTTTGTGACTGGGATGTCGAGGATCACAAACAAGGTGTGAATAACCATGCAAATTAACTTGGTACACCCAATGTTACAAATCACCTAATCAATGTTCCGGTTAACCACACACGATCCATTGATCTATGACTAACACCAAGCTACCCTTTGCCACACATTGTCAGTCCCAGATTAGTGTGCCGGTTAACCAAACACGCTCCACTAATGACTTAACAAGGTGCAAAGTGTAATTTCATGGATTAGCACCATTTTCACATTTTCCTAAAGTAACTAAGATTGAGAATTTAATAAAAGTTTAGTTACTTTATATTTATCATTATACTTTTAATGAGGGATAAATAATTTCCTATCCTACCCGTTCACTTAACGACCCTCCACCAGTCAAGGAAGCGGTGGGTGAGAGTGGACACCCATTAAACCACCATTTTATAGGCAGTAACCTTATATCCCCCCTTATAGACCGACTTCGTGAATGAGGGCTACTAACGGTAAGACCGACTGTTCATATGCATATATATATATATATATATATATATATATATATATATATATATATATATATATATTATTAAACTTATAATATTATAAAGTATAAGGGTTGAATTTTAACTTTTAAAACTCTAGGGTTTGGAATTAAAGTTTCATTAGTGTGACTTCACAAATTCCAAAACTTGAGGGCAAGTTTTGAAACTTGTCAAAACTCTTCATATTCATAACTTATGAGTTTAATGCAATTTTAAAGAAAAAAGACTTTTCATTTTCCATAACTTGAGGACAAATTATGGAGTCCATTAAGGGCATTTAGATCATTATTTTAATTAACACAATAATCAAATAATTCATCCATGATCTAGTTAAACTCATAAGAACAAGATAATTCATATCAACAATCTTCAAGAAATTAGTCTAATCATATAAACTAATACACGTCTTGAAATTATGATAATTATATTTTAATTGGATAAACATGATCATTACCATATCAAAAAACCGATTTCATGGTTCAAAAAACAGTTTAGGGTAATGATTTAATCCAATTCTGGCAAAGAACTCGAAATTCTGCACACAAGAGCACCAACTCGGCGAGTACATGAACTGTACTCGTCGAGTTGGTCTATTACTTGGTGGACTCGTCGAGGAAGTTAGTGGACTCGGCGAGTTCACCAGTCAGAAGGCAAAAAATCGACATTTTCAGCTTTGAAAAATCAGCAAGCATCAAATATAATAGAAAACAATCCTAGCCTCTGATACCACTGTTGGGTTTTGAGCACTATAACACTCCTATGGTGCACATGCAACCCTAAATGCTTTGGATCTATGTTCTCTCTAATTATACATGCATATTTTCATTTTCCAAAGCATTGTCCTAACTAGCATACATTTGAACAATTGAATGATACAACTAGTTAGATGACTTACCTCTTAGAAGGACTTGTAGTTCTTGACCTTTGAAAGCTTGAGCACCTCAAGTGTGATGCCTCTAATGGTTCACAAACACGAATATGCAAGAGGAGGCTTAAGAGAATAAGTAATTTAGGTTAAAGAAGGTGCAACCGATTTTGGTTCATGAGGGTTCTATTTATAGTGTGGCAAATGCAAGGGTTACACCTTGTAAACCCTAATGACCCATGCCTTTCCACATTCTCATGCTCCATGGATTTAACCTCCATGGATTAGTCCATCTAAATAATCAAGGATTATTGGCCCATACTACAAGAATCATTGATTTACATAATCAATCCCCATATATTTAATTAGTCTCTTTTGACCACAAAATTAATTCCAAATTAATTCTTGATCAATACTAATTAAATAATAATATGATTTCATATTAATATATTATACTTGTAATATATTAATAAATCATAAATAACCTTATTCTCAAAAGTCCATCCAATCAAATTGCACTGGTGAAGGCAACCAAAAAGCACCATGCTACAATCTGTCACACCCCCAAACCGGAACGGCGGAAACGTTCGGGGGCGGAGGACGTCATGCTCAGTATCATAACCATAGTGAAGAAAGTAAACACAACCATCATAAATATAATTTAAAAGGGTTACATCGTTTCAAAAGTACATGTTTCCAAATAAATTACATATGATGTCAAAATATAGCAAAAGAATCTACGCCTTAGCGTCTTAACTTCAGAAATCTTGTGATTACCTGCATTACTGATTACCAGAGAATACAAGTTGTTTTGAAAGAGTATCAGCATAAAGCTGGTGAGTTCATAAGCAGTTTATGCATGAAAAATGGATGTTGTTCCTTAAAGTTTGTTACAAGTTTGTTTCCAGGAAATCCAATATTTTCTAAAAGGTTTGTTGTAGTCTTAACTGAACCAAGACTTAGTATATGTAAGTAAATCATCATACTTATGTGTGTGGTTTTATACTTAAATAAAATTCTTTAAATCACCGTGAACTGTGTGGTTTGTTAATTCCCCATGTGAGTTGTTATAACCATGCTAAAACTCGAAGACCTCGTACTCGACGTTCTTCAGGCGTCGGAATGTTATGACACTTGTCACCCCAGACCTGTCGGTCTAGCTGTTGCAAGCAGCTTAGGTGCGGGTTTGTCAGACCCAATATAGATCTATATACAAATATCACGCTCTCCCTCCAAAAGATTCTAATTATAACTACAGGAATTTTCTGTGGTACTTAAGAGTACCCTGAAGGAGAATGACTCACAAGTTTATTCATTAACAAGTTCACGTAATTTGTAAGAAAGTGTCCGGTTTGTGAATTGATTGTGTTAGTGTTTCTTTGTTAAACGGAGTGTTCAAACTATACCTATTATAGTTTATCAAAAGTGTTTTTATATTTGATGAAAATTCGTATGCATGACTTTGTATCTTCAATAAAAATGACATCGAAAATACTAAGTGTAAATCCTACACACCTTGCTCAGCATGTTACAAGGTGTGAATGACTCTTAAAACTTGTTTTGACAGTTTTTACCCTTAACTGTCGTTGTTTTAAAATATTTATAAAAAATCATTGCAAGTTGAAAACTGAATCCGTAAACTCTGAGAGTTTGGAAAAATAGTCTACTGTGTTCATAAAATTTCCTATAATTTTTGGTGGTCTCAAACCAGTGTGAAAATGTTCATCTTCACAGCTTGGTCCGATTTTGTTGCTGCTTTGACAGACAGTTTTGTAAAAATCACCATAAATTGTAGAAAAATCGTATGGAGTGGTGCAAATATTCATTTTAAAGGCATAAACCTGAACTATTTGCATATTTAACAGTTTTGAAAAATATTTAGTTTAAGTTGGGTAAAACAGTTCGTGAACAAGTCACAACTTTTCTGTTGTAAGCTGTCAAGTTAAGTCTTAAATATGTTATAGTGTTTTAACTTGTATTCCCCCCTTAAAAACTAAAGAAAACTGTAAAATGTAGGGGTATGAACTCACCTTGAGTGATTTTTTGAAGAGTGGAAGGTCAAAGATGAGGAGTATCAAATCAAGAACGCTTGATGAACACGTGAAAGCTTGGATGATCCTAAGAACGATTTTTGGTGTTAAAATGTGTGTCGATGATCCAAGAGTGTTATGAAAATATGGAATAACACTTGAGTTAGATGGAGTACTTACTAAAAAGTGCAGTAGTAGCTAAAGAACACTTCCAAAAAGTGGCTGGAAGTAGAGGGAAGAGAGGCCCTTGTGGTGGTTTGAGAAGTGTAAAAGTTTAGGATGATCAAGGTAACCCAAGAAATCCTCCAGGGATTTCTTTATATAGTGAAGGTTGCTGGAGCAACATGCAAGTTGAAATGATGTTTACCTTGGTTTGTGTGATGTGGATAAGATTGGACCAATGGGAAGATGACACATGGAGACAAGTGGGCACACTTGACCCACTTGTGGGATAAAATATTCTTCTTAATATAAAATAATGATTTTTAATTAATAAATCCTTGCGAAATCAATAAAATATGAGTTTAGGGAGTTTAAAAGGGTAAAAATATGAATTTGGTGAAAAATCCCTATAAAAAACGTCAAAAACGGGCTTAACAAACGAAAGTGGTCGAAAACCGGACATAAGGAGCGAACCTGCGAGGTTCGGTCCTTAGGAGGCGAGAACCGAGAGAAGGGAGAAGGGACCGAAGGGAAGGGAGAAGGAACCAAAGGTGGAGGCTCAGAACGAAGGTGCTTATGGAACCGAAATGGACCGAGGGCTCGGTCTATTTCGGTTGTAGGGAGGGTTCGGTTCTGTCTGGTTTCGGTTCGCAGGAGGTTCGGTCCAAGATGCTGACTTCGGTCCTGAAGGTATAAGTTCGGTTCTCAGAGGCTGAGTTTGGTCCAGAGGGACTAAGTTCGGTCCTCACAAGGGACCTTCGGTCTTAATAGGAGGTTTGGCCCTAAGAAGGGTTTCGGCCCTAATTAGCTGTTTTTCGATATAACTCCCCGTTTCAAGCGGTTTTTGGCAAATTTAAGGGTCGGGATGACCCGGATGACTATAAAAAGTTGAGAGAGATTGTGAGAGAGATTTGGGAGAGATTTGACATACTTGGAGAGATTTAATTCTAGTCATTATTATTGTATAATCTCGTAAAGCAAGGTTCGTGAACCCCGTTATGCTTCGTTTATGATCATTTCAAGTCCCCAAAAGGGTCCATAGTCGTGTTTTGATGCATTTAACTCCCTCTTTAGGGTTTTACATTTGCTAAACACATAAATTCTCCGAGACACTTGGATTATTGACATACAAATGCACATTTTTATACATAGAATAAGTTTTAACATACAAGTACTAGTTAAGGTTGACCGATTTGACTTGTTGACTTTGACTTTGACTGGAAATTGACGGTTGTCACATTATCCCCCCGTTAGAAGGAATTTTGTCCCGAAATTTGCATTTTGAGTGGGACTTCAAGGGTTGGAGAATAGATGTGGGTACTTTTGTTTCATTTGGTTCTCATGTTCCCAAGTAAATTCGGGTCCTCGCTTGGCGTTCCAGCAGACCTTTACAATAGGAATGCGGCTTTGTTTCGTCGATTTGACCTCTCAATCCATGATTTCAACAGGTTCCTCTATGAAGTGGAGGTTCTCATTGATCTCAATTTCTTCCAAAGGAATGACAAGGGTCTCATCAGACAAACATTTCTTTAAGTTCGGCACATGAAAGGTAGGATGAACGTGATTGAGTTCCTGGGGTAATCGTAGCTTGTATGCCACCGGGCCAATCCTAGCGAGGATTTCGAATGGTCCGATATACCTTCGATTTAATTTCCCACGTTTTCCAAAACGTATTAATCCCTTCCAAGTTGATACCTTTAGTAGCACTCGATCCCCAACTTGGAACTCCAAAGACTTTCGTCTCTTATCCGCGTAGGTCTTTTGTCGGTCTTGCGAAGCCTTCACTCGTTCTCGAATTTGGACGATCTTTTTGGTTGTTTCCCTTATGATCTCCGGGCCAGTGAGTACGCTGTTAGGGACTTGTCCTCTTGCTAGTTGTGTATCGCCCACCTCAGCCCAGCACAGGGGTGATCTGCACTTACGACCATAGAGGGCTTCGAACGGAGCGACTTTGATGCTAGTGTGATAACTATTATTGTATCAGAATTCGATAAGGGGTAAATGAGCATCCCAAGCCTTACCAAAGTCTATCACACAAGCTCTTAGCATG
Source organism: Lactuca virosa (assembly GCF_052849685.1). Classification (NCBI taxonomy): domain Eukaryota; kingdom Viridiplantae; phylum Streptophyta; class Magnoliopsida; order Asterales; family Asteraceae; genus Lactuca; species Lactuca virosa. Next base: position 183,816,395 of record NC_136428.1, read on the forward strand.
TACTCTAACATTTGAATGGTCCTTTCACTCTGCCCGTCGGTCTGTGGGTGGTAGGCTGTACTCATGTCCAACCTAGTTCCCATAGCTTTCTGCAGGGACTGCCAAAATCGTGACGTGAATCGACTATCTCTATCGGAGATAATGGACATCGGTACTCCGTGAAGTCGCACGACTTCTTTAATATAGAGCCTTGTCAGTTTCTCCATTTTGTCTGTCTCTTTTATTGGTAGGAAGTGTGCGGATTTGGTTAATCTGTCGACGATTACCCAAATGGTGTCAAGTCCACCCATTGTCTTAGGTAACCTGGTAATGAAATCCATTGTGATCCGCTCCCACTTCCACTCGGGTATCTCTGGCTGTTGAAGTAGTCCCGAGGGTTTCTGATACTCTACCTTAACCTTGGCGCAAGTCAGGCACTTGCCCACAAAGATAGCTATTTCGGCTTTCATGTTCGGCCACCAATACAGCTTCTTGAGGTCTAAATACATCTTGTCTGAACTGGGATGCACAGAGTAACGACTTTTATAAGCTTCACTTATGACAACATCCTTGAAACCCCCAAATTTTGGTGTCCAGATCCGGTTCATGAGGCAACGAACTTCGTCATCCCTGACTTCCAGATTTTTGTCCATTCCTCTCAACGCTTCACCTGTCACGTTCTCTGGTTTTAAGGCTTCTTCCTGTGCCTTTTTGATTTGTGCGGACAGGTGTGAATGGATGGTCATGGTTAACGCTTTTACTCGGCGGCCCGAGTATTCCTTTCTGCTCAAGGCGTCTGCAACCACGTTGGCTTTTCTGGGGTGATAACGAATCTCACATTCGTAATCGTTTAGCAATTACATCCATCGTCTTTGCCTCATGGGGAGTTCTTTTTTATTGAGGATATGCTGAAGGCTTTTGTGGTCGGTGAAGATAGTACACTTGGTGTCGTAGAGGTAATGTCTCCAGATTTTTAGGGCAAAAACTACTGCTCCCAATTTGAGATCGTGCGTCGTGTAGTTTACCTCGTGTGTCTTCAGTTGTCTCCAGGCGTAGGGAATGACTTTTCCTCGTTGCATTAACACACACCCTAGACCTTGGTTTGATGCATCGCAATAAACCACAAAGTCTTTGGTTCCATCGGGTAGGGACAAGATCGGAGCACTACACAGAGTTCGCTTTAGTGTTTGGAACGCAGTCTCTTGCTTATCCCGCCAGACGAACGTCACTCATTTTTAAGTCAAGGTGGTGAGGGGCTTCGCGATTTTGGAGAAGTTTTGAATGAATCTTCGATAGTAACCGGCAAGTCCTAAAAATTGTCGGATTTCTGTGGGTGTTCTTGGTGCTTCCTAGCTTTCGATTGCCTTGATTTTTGAAGGGTCCACATGTATTCCTTCCTTGCTGACTACATGTCCAAGGAAATTCACTTCTCAAATCCAGAACTCGCACTTTGAGAATTTTGCATATAATTTCTCTGCCCTCAGCGTCTCTCGGGCTTGACGGAAATGCTGGCTGTGCTCTTCCTTACTTCGGGAGTAGACTAGTATATCGTCGATGAAAACAATCACGAACTTGTCTAAGTAAGGACGACATACCCGATTCATCAGGTCCATAAATGTCACGGGTGCATTTTTTAAGCCGAAGGGCATCACTACAAACTCATAGTGACCATAGTGTGTTCTGAAGGCTGTCTTGGGAATATCCTCCTCTTGGACTCGTAGTTGATGGTACCCTGATCTAAGGTCAATATTTGAGAAGAAACTTGCTCCTTGTAGCTGGTCGAAGAGGTCATCGATTCGAGGCAAAGGGTATCGGTTTTTAATGATGAGTTTGTTTAATTCACGGTAGTCAATGCACATACGGAATGATCCATCCTTTTTCTTAACGAACAAGACCGGTGCTCCCCAAGGTGAGAAGCTTGGCCTAATGAAACCTTTGTTTAGCAGTTCGTTCAATTGACTGGACAATTCCTGCATCTCGGCTGGGGCTAGACGGTATGGCGATCTAGCTACGGGGGTAGCCCCATGAATTAGGTCAATTCGGAATTCGACTTGTCGAGCAGGGGGCACTCCTGGGAGGTCTTCCGGGAATACGTTGGGGAAATTACAGACCTCCGGAATGTCCTTGATCTTTATCACTTCTTGTTTCTTATCTACGACGTGGGCTAAGAAGGCGTGGTACTCCTTGCGGAGATACTTTTGAGCCTTGATACAAGAGATGATCTGAAAGTTTGAGCTAAGTTTGTCGCCATAGACGATTAGGGTTTCGCCATTTGGCAGATTAAGGCGAACGGCCTTTTCGTGACATAGGATTTCAGCATGGTGAAGGCATAGCCAATCCATGCCAATGATGACATCAAAACATTTTATAGTGACCGGCATGAGGTTAATTTGGAAAGAGTGATTGTTTAAGGTGAGGGTACACCCGGTTTAAATGTCGTTAGTGTTCTTTGTTCTTCCGTTAGCCATTTCTACAGTGAATGTGTCTTTTAATGTTTTTGGTTTTTGTTTAAGTAAGCATTTAAATTGATGGCTCACGAAGCTTTTCTCCGCGCCACTATCGAAAAGAATGCATGCGTATGTATTATTAAGGAGAAACATACCGGTGACCATAGTTGGATCTGCAACTGCTTCTTCATGACCTATCGCCAGGACTCTTCCCACTTCGTCGGGGTTGAGGTTTCTTGCCTTCGGGCAGTTACGCTTGAAGTGTCCTGCTTCTCCACATCCATAGCAGGTTCGGCTGGCTCCGGCGTTGGCAACTTGTGCGTTTTGTTGGGCCGGAGTTCTACAACATCGGGCAGTGTGCCCCTTTTTGTTACAGTTAGTGCATTGCATTTCACGGCATGCGCCGTTGTGGTGAAAGCTGCACTTGTTGCACTTGGGTAGGTTCCCAGCGTATTGCCTTATCGGAGTTGGGTTGGCAGTGGTTGTGGCCGCGTGCATTACAACCACTTGTTGCTTTTTGGCAGGGTCTTGAGTAGGTTGACCCTTCTTCTTGTTCCAGAACTTTCTTTTGTTTATCCCCCCTTTTGCTTGTTCGGTGGTGGTTGCCACAGTGCCATGGCTGGCTATATGGTCGATGAGTTGCTGTGCCAGTTCTTTGGCATTGTCAAAGGTAGTTGGCTTTGAGGCCAGTACATTTCCTTGAAGTTGGGGAGATAGTCCCCATATGTATCTTTCCACCTTTTTGCTTTCCGACGGAACCATCCCGGGACACAGCATGGCTAGATCGCTGAACCTTGAGGTATAGGACAGGATGTCAGAGCCTGTCATTTTGAGACCCCAAAGTTCCTCTTCTAACTTCTGTATCTCGCCCCTTGGGCGGTGCTCCTTCATCAACATGGTTTTCAGATTTTCCCATGGTATCGAATTAGCCACCGAAAGTGACAATGCCTTGACATGGCCATTCCACCAGGTTAAGGCCAATTCAGAAAATGTGCATGATGTAAATTTGACCTTGCTTGCTTCGAGGCATGCGCATATTTTGAAGATGGATTCGGTTTTCTCAAACCATTGCAGCAAGGCTATGACACCCCCGCTTCCGTTGAAGGTTTTGGGTTTGGCATTTGTAAAGTCTTTGTAGGTGCGCTCTCCCCGTTGTTAGAATTTGTGACACCATCACCCGCCCCACCAGGATTATTAATGCTGATTTGGGACATTGCGGCTGGTACCGCGGCTGTCACGGCAGCCTAGAACATTACTAGATCGAACTGAGGGGGTGGTGGTGGTGGTGGTGGTGCAGTTCCTACGGCGGCGCCACGTCTAGGATTTCAACGAGGTGGCATTTTCTGCCATATTAAGAATGAAAAGACGATAAGTCTTTGATGGTACTCACTAGTCGAGAGTTAAAACTAAACATTATTTGTTCATTATGTGCACCATGATTCCGACTTGTAAAGATATTGTATAAATCCATTCATACTAGAGGCCTATAGATAATGAAATATAGACTTTATGAATGCTGATAGTTTCGATACCCATGAAATGCCTGTGATAGTATCCATACCGGGACCATCCAACAATCGTTCGATGTATAATATTTATATATAATTAAGTTTTAAGTAAACTTTCGAATCTAATGGGTCTGCCCTAGACCCACAACCAAACAAGGAACAAGATCCAAGGCGGAACCACCATTTGTAGGTCGACATGGTCTTAATTATATATAACTTTGATTGATACATCAAAAAAATCATAAATCGGACATCAGTAAATTTAATCTGAAAACAATCCTTGCCATGAACTTGATGTAATAAAACAAATAGGGTGTCAATTTCATTGATATAACTTAGTATACAATATTGGGGAAAATTTGACCCTACAACGGGTCTATGCTACATCAATGTATGGGAAAATTTTGACCGCCTAACAGATCCCGGAAGTGTAAACACTTAAATCGCGAGATCGGACATAAAATACTAGAAAATAATAGTAGTATTTATCCGCAAACTAGATTAAACTGGAGCGAGCAGTGCAACACTACTTGCGGCGGTTGAAGCTCTGAGGATCACGAAGTGAAGACACAAAGTTCTTTGTCTCCCTCATTTCAGCTCTGGATTCTGTCGCTTGACGCTCTGCTTCTGCCAGACGTCCTTCTAAAGTGGCTCAGTGTTCTCGAAGCTCTTGTACTTCGGCTCAGGTCGCAGCCATTTCCCGTCGAAGAAGCTCGCTGCGGTCTCGAGTCCGATCGTGGTCATCATCCAACCGGCGAATGCGAACAGAGTTGACTTGGCTGGTGGCACCAATTTCCATGAGGTGGCGGAGGTTCACCTTTGTTTGCTCCTCGTGGCGTGCGACATGGTGAACTATGACAGGAAGGACTCGGTCGGCTGATCCTCCTCTGCTGAGGTCGTAAAAACCTCGTTGCATGTCATAGGGAGGGCGTTGACCTTGCTCCCGGCTCCATCTATGTATAGTTTCGGCCCATTAGGGCGTCGGGCCCTGGAAGTGTTGCGGAGGAATAGGGGCAGGGTGTGGATTGTAAACTTCGGGTTCTGAGTCGGTTCCATCTGAGTCTTCTTCCTCTTCGTCGTCCACAGATTCTTTCTCATCCATGGGTTCTTCATCCTCCATGGGTTCTTCTTCGGGATCTTCCTCTGGGTCTTCCACAATCCAGCCGACATTCCCTTGGTTGGGGAAATAGGGATCACCCGGCAAGTGAAATCCTGCCACTGCGCCTGTACGAGAATAGGGATAAGAAGGAAATCACGAGGAATTTTGGGAGAAAGAAGTTAGTTATCGCAATTTGTAATGTGATTATTACGGTTTTTGTGTTAAAATACTCCTATAGTATTTTTACGTTTGATTCTTGAGGTTTTTGGTAAGTTGAAGACATGTTGCTCATCATGATTCTTCTTCGACATACGTTGGTCATACCTTGGCTAAATATAGTTGATCAGGCTATATTCATCCAAGATCTGACTACATACCCCGAAGCTGGATCATGATGTTCAACTTGTCTCGACACTTTTATGTTATTTCCATTATGATACTGAATTAATGAGTGCGATTGTATGAATATTTTTATAAAAATACTAATTTCTATTTTTAAAGTATTTTTGAAAAGCTACGTCAGAGAATTTTTGTCCCGTTGTATTTATAGTTTGTATATCTTACGTGGTTCGATATACTTAGTTCACTACAAACAAAGCTCTAATACCAATCTGTCACACCCCCAAACCGGAACGGCAGAAACGTTCGGGGGCGGAGGACGTCATGCTCAGTATCATAACCATAGTGAAGAAAGTAAACAGAACCATCATAAATATAATTTAAAAGGGTTACATCGTTTCAAAAGTACATGTTTCCAAATAAATTACATATGATGTGAAAATATAGCAAAAGAATCTACGCCTTAGCGTCTTGACTTCAGAAATCTTGTGATTACATGTATTACTGATTACATGAGAATACAAGTTGTTTCGAAAGAGTATCAGCATAATGCTGGTGAGTTCATAAGCAGTTTATGCATGCAAAATGGATGTTGTTCCTTAAAGTTTGTTACAAGTTTGTTTCCAGGAAATCCAATATTTTCTAAAAGGTTTGTTGTAGTCTTAACTGAACCAAGACTTAGTATATGTAAGTAAATCGTCATACTTATGTGTGTGGTTTTATACTTAAATAAAACTCTTTAAATCCCCGTCAACTGTGTGTTTTGTTAATTACCCATGTGAGTTGTTATAACCATGCTAAAACTTGAAGACCTCGTACTCGACGTTCTTCAGGCATAGGAATGTTATGACACTTGTCACCCCAGACCTGCCGGTCTAGCTGTTGCAAGCAGCTTAGGTGCGGGTTTGTCACACCCAATATAGATCTATACACAACTATCACGCTCTCCCTTCATGAGATTCTAATTATAACTACAAGACTTTTTTGTGGTACTTAAGAGTACCCTGAAGGAGAATGACTCACAAGTTTATTCATTAACATGTTCACGTAATTTGTAAGAAAGTGTCCGGTTTGTGAATTGATTGTGTTAGTGTTTCTTTGTTAAACGGAGTGTTCAAACCATACATATTATAGTTTATCAAAAGTGTTTTTATGTTTGATGAAAACTCGTATGCATGACTTTCTATCTTCAATAAAAATGACATCGAAAATACTAAGTGTAAATCCTACACACCTTGCTCAGCATGTTACAAGGTGTGAATGACTCTTAAAGCTTGTTTTGACAGTTGTTACCCTTAACTGTCGCTGTTTTAGAATATTTATAGAAAAATCATTGCAAGTCGAAATCTGAATCCGTAAACTCTGAGAGTTTGGAAAAAGAATCTACTATGTTCATAAATTTTCCTATAATTTTTAGTAGTCTCAAACCAGTATGTAAATGTTCATCTTCACAGCTTGGTCCGATTTCTTTGCTGCTGTGACAGACATTTTTGTAAAAATCACCATAAATTGTATGAAAATCGTATGGAGTTTTTCAAGTAGTCATTTTAAAGGTATAAACCTTAATTATTTGCATATTAAAATGTTTTGAAAAATATTGAGTTTAAGTTGGGTAAAACAGTTCGTGAACAAGTCACAACTTTTCTGTTGTAAGCTGTCAAGTTAAGTCTTAAATATGTTATAGTGTTTTAACTTGTATTCCCCCCTTAAAAACTAAAGAAAACTGGAAAATGTAGGGGTATGAACTCACCTTGAGTGATTTCTTGAAGAGTGGAAGGTCAAAGATGAGGAGTATCAAATCAAGAACGCTTGATGAACACGTGAAAGCTTGGATGATCCTAAGAACGATTTTTGGTGTTAAAATGTGTGTCGATGATCCAAGAGTGTTATGAAAATATGGAATAACACTTGAGTTAGATGGAATACTTACTAAAAAGTGCAGTAGTAGCTCAAGAACACTTCCAAAAAGTGGCTGGAAGTTGAGAGAAAAGAGGCCCTTGTGGTGGTTTGAGAAGTGTAAAAGTTTAGGATGATCAAGGTAACCCAAGAAATCCTCCAGGGATTTCTTTATATAGTGAAGGTTGCTGGAGCAACTTGCAAGTGGAAATGATGTTTAACTTGGTTTGTGTGATGTGGATAATATTGGACCACTGGGAATATGACACATGGAGACAAGTGGGCACACTTGACCCACTTGTGGGATAGAATATTCTTCTTAATATAAAATAATGATTTTTAATTAATAAATCCTTGAGAAATCAATAAAATATGAGTTTAGGGAGTTTAAAAGGGTAAAAATATGAATTTGGTGAAAATTCTCCGTCAAAAACGGGCTTAACAGGCGAAAGTGGTCGAAAACCGGACATAAGGAGCGAACCTGCGACATTCGGTCCTTAGGAGGCGAGAACCGAGAGAAGGGAGAAGGGACCGAAGGGAAGGGACAAGGAACCGAAGGTGGAGGCTCGGACCGAAGGTGCTTATGGAACCGAAATGGACCGAGGGCTCGGTCTATTTCGGTTGTAGGGAGGGTTCGGTTCTGACTGCTTTCGGTTCGCAGGAGGTTCGGTCCAAGATGCTAACTTCGTTCCTGAAGGTATAAGTTCGGTTCTCAGAGGCTGAGTTCGGTCCGGAGGGACTAAGTTAGGTCCTCACAAGGGACCTTCGGTCCTAATAGGAGGTTCGGCCCTAAGAGGTTCCCTCTAAGAGGGTTCAGTTCCTAAGAAGGGTTTCGGCCCTAATTAGCTGTTTTTCGATATAACTCCCCGTTTCAAGCGGTTTTTGGCAAATTTAAGGGTCGGGATGACCCGGATGACTATAAAAAGTTGAGAGAGATTGTGATAGAGATTTGGGAGAGATTTGACATACTTGGAGAGATTTGGGAGAGATTTCACATACTTGGAGAGATTTTATATACTTGGAGAGATTTAATTCTAGTCATTATTATTGTATAATCTCGTAAAGCAAGGTTCGTGAACCCCGTTATGCTTAGTTTATGATCATTTCAAGTCCCTAAAAGGGTCCATAGTCGTGTTTTGATGCATTTAACTCCCTTTTTAGGGTTTTACATTTGCTAAACACATAAATTCTCCGAGACACTTGGATTCTTGACATACAAATGCACATTTTTAAACATAGAATACGTTTTAACATACAAGTACTAGTTAAGGTTGACCGGTTTGACTTGTTGACTTTGACTTTGACATGTTGACTTTGACTTTGACTTGTTGACTTTGACTTTGATGTTGACTTGTTGACTTTGACTTTGACTGGAATTTGACGGTTGTCACACAATCGGGTCAAGTACATCCCAGTTATAGTTATGGGCTTAGACACCAAATCCAATAACCTCAAACTCTTGTGGTCGGTGAAAATGGTACAACGGGACCCCAGAGAGGTAATGCCGCCAAATCTTGAGGGCGAAAACCACAGCCCCCAGCTCTAAATAATGCGTAGGATAGTTAGCCTCGTGAGGCTTCAACTGCCTCGAAGCGTAAGCTATCACGTGACCCCGCTGTATCAATACCGCTCCCATGCCTGTGATCAAAGCGTCACAGTAAACCACGAAGTCATCAACTACCTCTGGCAAGGTCAAAATAGGTGCCTTACATAACCGCTGTCTGAGGGTCTCGAAGGCTGCCTGCTGCTCTGGCCCCCAGCGGAATGTCACCAACTTCTTTCTCAGTCCGGTCAAGGGAACAATGATCTTGGAGAAATACTGGATGAATCTCCGGTAATAACCCACTAGACCAAGAAAACTCTGAATCTCAAATGGAGACCTCGGAACCTCCCACTGCATCACGTCCTCTATCTTGGTCGGATCGACAAGAATACCCTTCTGGTTGACAAGGTTCCCCAGAAACTGCACCTCGCGCAACCAGAACTCACACTTGGAGAACTTTGCGAATAGTCTCTCCTTCCTCAGTGTTTCCAACACCTCCCTCAGGTTCTCCTCATGCTGCTCCTGAGTCTTGGAATAGACCAAGATATCGTCGATGATGACCATCACAGACCGGTCAAGCATCAGTCTACACACGTGGCTCATGAAGTCCATGAACGCGGCTGGAGCATTAGTGAGGCCAAACGGCATCACCACAAACTCATTGTGACCATAGCGAGTCCAAGAAGTTACTTCTGCATATCCTCGTCTCTGAATCGCATCTGGTGATAACCTGATCCCAGATCAATCTTGGAGAACCAAGATGCACCTTGTAGCTGGTCAAACAAATCATCAATCCTCGGGAGGGGATAACGGTTCTTCACGGTTACCTTATTCAGCTCCTGATAGTCTATGTACATCCGATGTGACCCGTCCTTCTTGTTTACAAATAGGATCGGGGCTCCCCATGGCGAACTACTCGGCTTGATAAATCCCTTGTCTATCAGCTCTTGTAGCTGCGTAGACAACTCCTGCATCTCGGGAGGAGCCAACCGATATGGTGCCTTGGCTATCGGAGCCGCACCAGAGAATAGGTCAATCCTGAAATCAACCTGTCTCTCCTGAGGTATCCCAGGAAAATCCTCCAGGAATACGTCCGGGTACTCTCGCACTACCGGTACATCATCCACTGTCGCCTTACCCTTATCTCGGGTATCCATAACATAGGCGACATACCATGCGCAACCCTGCTGAATGTAACGCCTCGCTCTCGCTGCTCAACATATAGTTAGTCCATGTTGCGGCCTCTCGCTCTGAATCACTAACCCTCCCTCCACTAGGAGTCCGAACCCTCACTAGCTGCTTCTCACAATCGATCACTGCCCCATTAGGTCTCAACCAGTCCATACCCACTATAAACTTATTTCCTCGCAGGGGAATAGGGACTACATCCACCGAAAACTGCTCATCAAATAACTGCAGTGTACATCCTCGGTGAACTCTCGCAACACTGACGGTCATATCGTCTGCTATCTCTACATCAAGTGGGGAATCCAACTCCCCAGGAGCCCATGTGAATCGCTTGCTGAGCGTGAGAGACATAAAAGATCGGGTGGCACCCGAATCAAACAGTACCAAAGTTGATATATTGTTCACTAAGAACGATCTTATAACAAAACACATAAACATAAGCAATAATCAGCACAAATAAAGAGGTAAGGATAAGATACATACCCTTCACCACGTCGGGAGCTGCTCGTGCCTCCTCTGCTATCAACTGGAAGGCCCTGATCTTCGCCACAGGCGCCTCACCCTGGCCCTGACGGTCGTCTGTAATCCTCAAAGCGGCAGGAGCGGGTGCCGCCACCTTCCCTACTGCTGCTAAACTCGGACACTGAGACCTATTGTCTCCCCTCCGATTACAATGGAAGCAAATCAGGTCTGATATTGTTGTGGTGGTGGTAGTAGCCATACAATCCCTGTTCAAATGTCCAGTTCGGCCGCAGTTGAAGCAGCCCGAACTACCTGCCCTGCATACCCCATCATGTGTCCTACCACACTTGCCACAGTGGCCTCGGCCCTACTGGCCCTTCCCTCGGGTATCTACCTTGGGCTTCTTGCCCGCACTCCCTGACTGAACCCCTTCTGGTTTCCTCTTCCTCTCCATCTGTAACTCCAACTCTCTTTCTCTCTCTCTCTCTCTCTCTCTCTCTCTCTCTCTCTTGAGCCCTAGCAATCATGTCCTCCAACGTCTTTCAGCTGGAGCGGCTCACAAACTGGCGGATATCACTCCGCAACATCTCATGATATTGGGCCCTCTCCCTAAACATAGCGGTGATCTCCGTCACCGTCTCAATCGTCTGTTGGAGATCCTGGAACTCCGTAGCAAGCTACTGCACCTCTATCACATGTGCAAACTCGACTCTGAACCTGGCCAAGAAGTCACTCCAAATCATAGCATCAAGAGCTCCATTGTCACCAATGGCATATCCGACCTCCTCCCACCAGTCACATGCCTTGTCCTTCAGAAGACAGGACGCAAGTCGAACCTTGTCCCCCTCGGGACATCTCCTGGTGTGGAATGCATTGGCGACATCAGCCAACCATCTAGTGCTCACAATGGGGTCCTGAGCCCCATGGTAATTGGGAGCTCCACAAGCTTTGAACTCCCTGATTGTCAGTGTGCGCGACGCCAACATGGCCGCCACCTCGGTGCGGAAAGCACTCAATATCTCATCCATAAGCTCCAAAATACCCTCCTTGATCGTGCCGAAGACCATAGGAGTCTGATATAGAATACTGCGAAAGGAGATGAACTCCCTCGTCTGGTCGGCTAGCTGCCCGGCTCCAGAGCCCGAGCCTGATCCCTCACCGGTGCCTGAACTGCCGACTGGTCTAGTGCGTAATACCACCATTCTGAAACACACATCATAAAAACATCAGAATACTAATCATATCTCGAGGGATCACATATACTACAAGTTTCGTGGATCCATCTCATCCTTTATTGATTCGAGTACAGATCCTCTGCTTTCGGTAGTATCGGCCCATACTACCTTCCACATCTATCCGTACTTTCCTCAAGAACTGCCTTGACTCCACCAAGTCCCTTCTACTACTACTGCTTCACGCGCTAATCTCATCCTAGGATTGCCCTATGGTAATCACCAACCCACTCTCCGGTATCAGCTACATAAGATGTCCCTGTTATCTCCCCTTAACTAGCTCGCGAATACCATTACATATCACTAAGACCAGATAATTCTTCGAATGAGAGGTCCTACCCTAAAACAGTTATACTCAAACGAGAGTTGCGATATAGAGCTAAGCCTAACCTTCTGAAATTATTTAGTCCTCGCAATATGTAACTTAACATATTCGTTTACTAGTTAGTAAAAGATAACTAGAACTCCTAAAAGTTCTTTTCAAATTTCTTTACTCTTTTCAAAGTTCTTTTTATAAAAATAAATTTCTTTTGAAAATTTTCATACCAAGTCCTCAGTTAGAGTTCAGACACACCCAAGAGTGTGCCCGAATCTCTCAAACCAAGGCTCTAATACCAACTTGAAACATCCCAAAAATATAGTCCAAAAATTTCGTTTTTAATTATTCATAAAACCATAAATATCATCCATCATTTCATAAAACATAAGTAATATATCACAAAATCATTTTATCAATAAACTGTATCAAAACCATGTGTCAAAATATCAGAGTCTAAAACATCCCAGGCTGAACGAATGGTGTGTGCACAACAATCGTCCCGAGCCCTTCCCTTTGCTATCAGAAGTACCTGAAACCAAAACTGAAAACTGTAAGCACGAAGCTTAGTGAGTCTCCCTAAACTACCACATACCATACTCATAACATATAACATGTAGCTTGGAGATACGGGCCTTGCCCACACTCAAGGAGATACGGGCCCCCGCCCATACTCGGCTAACTATGAGATACGGGCCTCGCCCACACTCAGCTACTTCATAGATACGGGCCTCGACCACACTCTGCTTACTAAGAGATACGGGACTCGTCCACACTCAGTTGGGTAGGAGGTACGGGCCTCGCCCACGCTCTGCTATTCGGGAGATACGGGCCCCCGCCCACACCTCGCTAACTAAACATACATACAAGTATCACACAGACAACAAGTATAATTATAATCTACCAGTTCAATAACATAATCAGATAATACTAAGATACGGGCCCAACCCACACTTAGCTATTAATCATAAACAAGTCTAAGATACGGGCCTAGCCCACACTTAGCTACTCTACATGGGCCGACATTGGTGCCTTAGACCCGTTCCTACTGAAGGAAACTCACCTCTCAAGTTGGCTGCTGAAATCTCGAGTGAGGAATCTCTTATGGCTGCTCCAACGACTCCCCCACTATCATTATCACAATAATCACTTAGTCAAAAACTGAAAATACATCTAAGGGTAAAATGACCATTTTACGCTGGTCAAAGTTAACATTCTGGTTAAAGTCAACCTTCTAGGTCGACCCAACTCGCCGAGTTTCTCCATCAACTCGCCGAGTCCTAGATCCTAAATTCGTGATCTAACTCGTCGAGTCGTCCCCCTGACTCGCGGAGTTCCCTGGCTACTCTTAGACGTGATTTGGCGAATCAACTCTTTGAGTCCCTTTACAGACTCGTCGAGTTCTACCTTAAGCTAAAACGGGACAACACGACCCAACTCGTCGAGTTCCTCTATGGATTCGATGAGTTCCTCTATCTGTTTGGCCATCTTATCAGATTAAGCCTCTGCTCTCCAAATCCAAAGTCCATACTTCATCTTCATACTGGAAATTCCCTTTCAAGGGTAAAGTTTCCAACTTTAACCATTGATAATCCTTCTTAATGGGTTTAGCTAAAACCCTAGTTCTTTTAGGGCATAGATCTTTTTCCAAAAGCTTTATTACTCCAACCCAAAGCATGAAAATCGAGATCTAAGTCCTAGACACCTAAAGAACACGTAAAGTCTCAGACTTTCCTTCCATGCATGGCCTTTTGGGCTTAAAAAGGCCACTCCAACACCTTAGAGCTTGCATGGGGGCTTCAATGGCATAAAGTTTGCACCTTTATGCCTTAACAACCCTTAATGATCCCAGATCTGAAAGGATCCTCGCTTGGGACGTCCATATCCCAAGGGTCAAGCTTCTTGAACCAAAACCCTCAAAAGTGGAAATAAGGAGATCTAATGAACAAATTAGAGCCTTGATTACCAGAAAGTGAAGCGAATGAGATGTTGCTTAGGGATCTACAATCTTCTCTTGGAGTCCTCTAGCTTCCTCTTCTTCTTCTACAAGCTTCAAATCACACAAGATCACTCAAAAATGGCTCACGCACTCACACAATGCTCTAGGGTTTAGTGGATTAGGGTTTGGGACTTGGAGGCTGGAAATGAGACCAAAAGGTGGGGATTAAGTTGCTTAAATAGGGTGAAAAACCCTGAAATTAAGGTTTCATGCTGGCAGACCTACTCGCCAAGTTGAAAGTCTCAATTCGTCGAGTAGATTGCTTAAAACCCGAGTCCAAAACTCGTTTCTACTCGACGAGTCTGGGGCTCCCAACTCGTCAAGTAGCCCTTCAAAAATGAATGAATTATAGTTAAATGTGTACCAGGAACCAGGCGTTACATGATCTCCATCATCCCTTCCTTGACCGTCCCAAAAATCATTGGGGTAGCGTCAAGGATGCCCCTCGTAACCTCGGCTGCAATGATCTTGCGCAGCCTCTCATCAATGGGTGTTGTACTGAAACATCCCAAAAATACATACCAAAATTTCTTTTTAAAGTCAATTAGTAAAAACCATAATCCATCAATATCATAATAAATCACAAATCATATCTCTCAAAACATCATGTGAAATGCTGTATCACGAACATGTGAGAAAAATATCAGATTCTAAACAATCCCAGGCTAAAACTGTGGTGTGTGTCATGCGATCATCCCGAGCCCTTCCCCTTGCTAGTGGAAGTACCTGAAACCAAAACTGAAAACTATAAGCACGAAGCTTAGTGAGTCTCCCCAACTACCCCATACCATACACATATCACATAACATATCTTAGGCCCCGCCCCTGCTACATCGAGTCAAACTCGGCATCGGCTTTCCCGGCATCGTGCCCCGCCAAGCATCCAACCCTATTCGGCATTGGGCCTCGCCCGACATCGAGCAGATCTCGGCATACATATACATATCAACAAACATATAACATAAGCACATAATACTAGCATGTAAACATTCCTCGGGCCCCGCCCGACATTGGACCGAGATCCGGAGACATACTAAAATTCCTCGGTAACCGCCCCGACATCGGACTGGAGTCCAGAACATACTATCATAACATATTAACTAGACATTCCTCGGGATTGTCCCGACATCGGACCAAAGCCCGAAACACATAACACATAACAATCACATGCAAGAATCACAAAGACATCAAGCATACAAGCATACAAGCATTCCTCGGGACCGCCCCGACATCGGATCGAAATCCGGAAAACATATAAACCTACTTCAAGCACCGACTGGCATCGGACCGTGGTATGGAACTACTACTATCTAAACGGCTGGACTTGGTGCCTTAGACCCGTTCCTACATGAGAAAACTCACCTCGCAAAGCTGTCTGGAAAATCTCGCGATGAGGAATATCTGATAGCTGCTCCAACGACTACCCGACTATCAATATCACAATAATACTTAGTCAAAAATCTAATAATCCTTCTCAGGGTAAAATGACAATTTTACCCTTGATCAAAGTCAACATTTTGGTCAAAGTCAAAGTCAAGGTCAACTCCCAGTAAACCCCAACTCGTCGAGTTATCTCCTAACTCGGCGAGTTCATATACTACTCAGACTCGTGGTCAACCGAGTCAACTCGTCGAGTCCCTTCCAAGACTCGTCGAGTTCTTCCTGTCATAACATCAGGACATAACATATTAACTCGTTGAGTACCTCATTAGACTCGTCGAGTTCTTCAGTTTCCGAGTCCTAATCATGCCCAACTCACTAAGTCATCTACTAGACTCAACAGTTTCACTAGGACCAGAAAATGGTTAGGGGTCCACGACCCCACTCGCCGAGTCACAAGAACAAATCGGAAAGTCGCTCATATGCCAAATCCATACAATCGATTCTAATCAATTCCAATGCTTCTAACTCATAGGTTTGGACTCCTTAGGCTAGCTTTACACATAAAGTTGCTAACTTTACGTGCATGCATGGTGTTATGAAGCTAATACACCTACCATAATTTAAATTGGAGCTCCTAAAGCTCAAGAGTGCCCGAATATAAAGTCCTTACATCCCCAAGAGTTCAAATCTCGGAATGACCTTGGAAATGGCCCAAAAGTGACAATATACATGCTCAAATGAAGATCTAAGTGAATAGAAGCCAAGGTATAAGCTTTATACCTCTATCAAGACAGAAATAAGTCCCTAGCTCTGAATCTTGATCCTTCCTTCTGCAACTCCAAGTCCTTGCTTCCTTCTTCTAGCTCTAAATCACAAAAATGGCAAGATATAGCTCAAGATCACTCAAGGTAGATTAGGGTTTCGAGATTAGGGTTTGGAGGTGATGGAGGTTGGAGTGGAGGCCAGATATAATGCTTAAATAGGGTGTAAGCCCTAAAGATTAGGGTTTCATCCTGACGGTCCTAGTCGTCGAGTCAAGACTTCGACTCATCGAGTAGCTCACTTAAAACCTGCGCATATTTTTCCTTCTACTCGACGAGTTAGGGCCGCCAACTCATTGAGTAGCCCATCTAAAAATGAATAAATAAATAATTTAAGTGCATACCAGGAACCAGACGTTACAATTCTCCCCCACTTGTCTTACACTTCTTCCTCAAAGTCAGCCGCATCTGAAAACAACTTTGGGTAGTGCTCCCTCATCTCCTCCTCGGGCTCCCAAGTCCACTACGAACCCTTGTGGTGCTGCCATTGCACCTTTACCAACTCCACCCACTTGTTCCTGAAATCCTTCGGCTTCCTGTCAAGGATAGCTACAGGTCGCTCAATGTAGTTCAGGCTGTCATCAACCTGAATATCCTCAAAGGGTACCACTACTAAATAATCCAGTAAGCACTTCCGTAATTGAGAAACATGGAAGGTACTGTGGATCTCGTTGAGCTCTGCTGGAAGGTCTAACTGGTAAGCAACCCGGCCCACTCGAGCCAAAAACCTAAACGGACCGATGTACCTGGGGCCCAACTTGCCCCGTTTCCAGAACCGAATGACACCCTTCCAGGGTGACACCTTCAGGAGGACCATGTCGCCCACCTGAAACTCTAAATCTTAATTCCCCTTGTCGGCGTAGCTCTTCTGCTGACTCTAATCAGTCTGAAGCCTGCTCCGTACCTGCTAGATCCGCTCTGTAGTCTTGAGTACTACTTCAGTACTCCCGATGACTCTCTCACCGACCTCAACCTAACAGATTGGGGTCCTACACTTCCTCCCGAGAGCATCTCAAAGGGAGGTCGGTCTATGCTAGCGTGGTAACTATTGTTATATGAAAATTCCGCTAACGGAAGATACGTACCCCAACTGCCACCGAAATCCAAAACACATGCGTGAAGCATGTCCTCGAGAGTCTGTATCGTCCTCTCACTTTGTCCGTCTGTATGAGGGTAGAAAGCGGTGTTGAAGTGGAGACGAGTACCTATCTCCTCGTGAAACCGTTTCCAGAATCTGGAAGTGAAATGGACATCTCGTTCTGACACCACCAAGACAGGCACCCCATGTCATGCCACTATCTCACGTACGTATATCTCGGCCAACTTCTTGGCTGATATGCTCTCCTGGATCGGGATAAAATGAGCACTCTTGGTCAACCGATCCACGATGACCCATATCGAATATACTCCTCGTGCGGTCTTGGGAAGATTGGTAATGAAATCCATGGTGATTTCTTCCCATTTCCACAGGGGAATGTCTAGCGGCTGCATCTTGTCGTGTGGTCTCTGGTGCTCAGCCTTGACCTTCCTGCAGGTCAAGCACCTATCCACATACCATGCTACGTCCCGCTTCATGTAGGGCCACCAATAATCAGGGCGAAGATCCCGATACATCTTCGTCGCCCCAGGATGGATGGAGAACCTCGACTTATGGGCATCATCCATCAGAATCTGCTGCACTCTGCCCTAGTACGGAACCCATACCCTCCCGTGCAGGGTCAGCAACCCTCGGCTATCATAATCAAATGAGGCCACTCGGCCTACAATCCTCTCACACTTCTGGCGCTCTTCCTTCAGGCCCTCAACCTGCGCCTCTCTAATCTGCTCCAACAGTGGAGTGATCACTGTCATCCTCAAACATATATCTCTAATCAGAGTCGTTATGCCTTGCGGCTCAGGGCATCGGTCACCACATTGGCCTTGCCCAGGTGGTAAAGGATCTCAAAGTCACAATCCTTTACCACATCTAACCACCGACACTGCCTCCTATTCACATTCGGTTGATCCATGAGGTATCTCAAACTCTTGTGGTCCGTGTAAATGGTACAACGGACCTCGTAGAGGTAATTCCGCCAGATGTTGAGGGCGAACACCACAGCCCCCAGCTCTAAATCATGTGTCGGATAGTTAGCCTCGTGAGGCTTCAGTTGCCTCGACACTTAGGCTATCACATGACCCCTCTGCATCAGAATTGCACCCATGCCCGTAATCGATGCGTCAGAATACCTAACGAAGTTATCTACTCCCTCGGGTAGAGTCAAAATCAGTGCCTCGCACAATCGCTGTTCAGGCCCCCAGCGGAATGCCATCGACTTCTTGGTCAGTCGGGTCAAAGGAGCAGCAATCTTGGAGAAATCCTTGATGAATCTCCTGTAATAACCCGCTAGACCAAGAAAACACTGAATCTCAGTTGTAGACCTCGGAACCTCCCACTGCATCACGACCTCTATCTTGGCCGGATCGACCAGAATACCTTTCTGGTTGAGAAGGTGCCCCAGAAACTGCACCTCACGCAACCAGAACTCACACTTGGAGAACTTTGCAAAAAGTCTCTCGCTCCTTAGTCTCTCCAGCACCTCCCTCAGGTGCTCCTCATGCTGCTCCTGAGTCTTAGAATAGACCAAGATATCATCGATGAAAACAATCACAGACCGATCCAGCATCATTCTGCACATTTGGTTCATGAGATCCATGAACGCGGCTGGAGCATTGGTGAGCCCGAATGGCATCACAACAAACTCATTATGACCATAGCGAGTCCTAAAAGCCGTCTTCTGGACATCCTCGTCCCTGACTCGCATCTGGTGGTAACCTGACCGTAGATCAATCTTGGAGAACCAAGATGCTCCCTGCAGCTGGTCAAACAAATCATCTATCCTCAGTAGTGGGTAACGGTTCTTCACCGTTACCTTGTTCAGCTCCCGGTAGTCAATACACATGCAACGTGACCCGTCCTTCTGTTGGGTTTTGTATACTACAACATCCTATGGTGCACATACAACCCTAAATGCTTTGGATCTATGTTTTCTCTAATTATACATGCAATATTGTTTCCAAAGCATTAAGCCTACAATTAGCATGGAAATGACATAAACAACATAAAATACTAGTTAGGAGTTTACCTCTTCATGTAGCTTGTAGAACTTATTGTATTTGGCCTTTAAGAACTTAGTGCCCCAAGTGTGATACCTCAAATGGTTCACAACACACCTTAGACAAAGGATGACTTTTGAGAGAGTTTTCTAGCTTCAAAATCGACTCCAATGAATTCCAAGAATGCTTGTAACCGATTTTAGGTATGGAGTAACATACATATAGTGTAGGATTCCAAAGGTCATGGGTAAACCCTAATCCATACCCTTGGGCTTATTATCCATGATCCATGAATCAAGTGGGCTAACTCTTTATGGATTCTTCCATAAACTTAGTCCATCATGTATCGTAAGCCCAAATTATATATATATATATATATATATATATATATATATATATATATATATATATATATATATATATATATATATATATGACTAATTTACACAATTAGTCCCCATTAATTTAGTTAGTCTCTTTTGATCACTAAATTAATTCTAAATTATTTTTTGATCAATATTAATTAAATCATACGATTTCATATTAATATATTAGAACTTATAATATATTAATAATCATCAATAACCTCTTCTCAAAAGTCCATCCTATCAAATTGGCGTGGTGGTATGCAACCCAAATGGACCATGCTACTCTCGGGTCAAGTACATACCAATTATAGTTATGGGCTTAGACACCTAATCCAACAGTCTCCGACTTGGATAAGTCTAATAACTATTATTGCAAGTACGAATCCACAACCCGACTAGAAATCATAGCTCGTAAAAGCCGTTGTCGAACTCTATCCTTGTCAATGACGCGTCCATTAGATAAGGGATCATATATTTCTCCATTCCAGATATCGTATGGACTGAGACATTGATTTTAATCATTCTCTCTGTCCATCTGTTGTTTCCCGATTTCCGATTTATGACGACCGACTAATTGAAGAAATCAAACCAGTCCAGGATTGGGCAAGCGTTTCGGGTTGTCATCACTAAATCATCGAGGGGCCCACAAATATCGCTTTTATCCCTCTAAGGGTAAAAGGAATGGATAAACTTCGACTCAAATGATTTCTTGTACTTACTCATCAAATCACACACAACAATATGTTTTATAACACCAAGTTACTGGTGCGTTTACATATGTCAACGTGCAACCGACTTACAACTACAACTCACATGTCTCTGTTTCAAGAATATAAGATATTATCGTCCCACCAATCACTCATGATAAAATCCATGAAGTGATTCTGATGAGCGTGGGTTTAATCCAATACTCGAATCTTATTCCAGGAGTACTCATGAACATTGTAGCAAACTTGTGATATGTCTAAACGCCTTTGGACAATCTACAGACCCATTCATGACAGTCTAGCTTCAATACCTACTTCCAAAGTATGATCGACTGTGGATGGTTTGAATAACCTACTTATTCTGGAAGTCAAAACATGCTAAGTGAAACACAATAATAATCAAATCCAATATGGTCTCAAACCTTATGAATATAAATAAAACACCTTTTATTTAATCACCATATTGATCACACATTCTTCATAATGTTTCTATTTATCAACTTAATACTTGAATTAAAACAATAGTTATCCCATGCTCCAAGCATGCACACTATGTTTACCTATGGTCATTTCTTTGTGAAATAGATCAATTGAAAATTTTCCAATGATGCTCATTTCACAAATCCAAATCCTTATTGCAAGTGTAAGAATTCCAAATTCTTGTCATTGCTAGAAAGTGTTTGATTCTAAACTATCATGCAATGATTCTTTTGTAATGTCTAGGTACCAAAATTCACAGAGACTTGACCAACGATATTACAAAATATTCCTTTGGAGATTGTTACAAGACAATTCCATGGAAATGAAGTCTCAAATTCAAAGTACATTCCTTTGAACATCCTTCTTGCATAAAAGTTTCTAACTTTCTCATCTTTCCTTCAACTCCCAATATGGAAACATTCCATATTTGCCATACTACAACTCATTATTAATAGACTCCTGTCTATTCATAATAATGTCAAAATGGTTCATCCATTACTATACTTCCAACTGTCCTTAAGCGACCAATCCTTGGCGAACCTTAGATTGTCCTTTAACAGTGTTTAACCACTTTAGTCATATCCGGATCTATTCATTTTTTCCCTCTTAATGCCCTAGGCATTTGGAAAATTAGAACACGAGAATATTATAGCATATGTAATCGATCCTATACCTGAAGCATATAGGATGTGATTCATAATGTCTAACATAAAGACATGATACTTGACCAGTCGTTTGCTATAACATTTCTATTTGCCACGTTCTCACAATTCAAATTATGAAAAGGGATGCCATAATCTTAATCGAATTTGAGAACGCAATAAACATTTCCATATAGAATTTCCTTATGTCGAATCTTTTCAACATAACATTCACATATGTCCTTGACTAAATTTGATTAAAACTCAATCTAAGCTTTTAGAATTGAAACGAAGTATAAATTCCTCTCCCTTAATTATATCAAAACAACTTTTCAAACTCTGCAACTTTGCAAATTGAAACTATTGTTTTCTATAATTAACATTGCTAACTTGCAACACTTACCATAATGATTATGCTCCCGCTAGCATAACAATTATTTCTTTAATAACATAACACTTATGCTCCCACTAGCTTTGACATGTACCCAGCAATCAGTTGGACTTCTAGAAATCAATACTTATTGACTTTCATTACCAAAGTTTAGATTTCTAATACGAGATGCTTCGATAAGACTTTATCTAGGCTTCTCAAAATCATACACCTTTCCTTAGATAGCTCACATGTGTGTCTTAACAATTTTAGAACTTACAACAATAAGTCACAAACGTTTAGACCTTTTGCCATTTCTCACAAATCGAACTATGAACAGGGATGCCGTAATCATAATCGAATTTGAGAATGCAAATATCATACAACTGCTATCTCCTTAAAATCTACTTCGTGAAAGCGTTTCCTCACAATCATTTTCATGAATTGGATAGAAACCTTATGACACTTAGATTTTTATGGTGTATGTGTTCCTATCCATATGAATTTGACATAACCATAATCACAAGACACGGTTAGTGACAAATCCAAACTCATATGGACTGAACTTGTTCAATCTTAGTTTCTTGCCACCTGGCAGCATAAGGGCCTACCATTGCTTCCTAGGTTGTTATGCAAACAACTGAGAACTCATAGAACTCACTTGCATAGTCAACTTTAACTAGAATGGGCACAGAAACAAGAGAATGCCAACACGATAGGTTACAAACCTCAAGTCGTGCGCTAGTGATTAACAATAGGTTTACTCTTGATTAGTTCTTGAAACTTTTCAAGATCTTTAAGACTCCCACTATCCTCTTGACATATAAGATTCTCTTCTC
Source organism: Lactuca virosa (assembly GCF_052849685.1). Lineage (NCBI taxonomy): Eukaryota > Viridiplantae > Streptophyta > Magnoliopsida > Asterales > Asteraceae > Lactuca > Lactuca virosa. The sequence continues at coordinate 183,839,105 of NC_136428.1, forward strand.
AAGAATCATTCCTTGACAAACAAATATTCAAGAGTTAGTGTGGTTTCTTATCAAGACAAACACTTCACACAATTGGTCTTAGTTGGTCTTTGTTTTATCCAAAACATCACAACTTACCAATTTCAAATGTACAAGGGTAAGAAACATTTTATTGTACATTTGATGAGTGTTATAAACCTTTCTTAAGACCATGTCACTCAAGTTACAATCTTGGAGTATGACTCTAAGACCTGATTTTGGAACGAAATATGATTTATCTTCCTAATGAACCATTTCAACAATTCACGATTCCTCTTCTTAGCCATACAAATGCAATAAGATATCCTTAGAGGATCAATTGTGACATGATTTTCATAATCATTAAGATGATCATAAAACATGATACTAAAATACTCTCCCATCCTTTCAGATTGAAGAAACTTTTATCTTTCGGCCTAATTTGATTCTTCTCATTCGTTCTGCTTTACATTGAAACTTTTCCAATGGCCAGAATGATACTTAAACTTGTAAGCATAACCATATTTACTAAACTTTAGTAAATCATAACGAATAGTCTTATCGTTCTTTGTGGTGGACCTGACCAGCGCACACCCAGTGTACCTGATCCCCTAGTCCTTCACTTGACTCACATGTACATGTGAACAAGGAATAAGTCTTAACTTACCAAAGATGAAAATTCTCATTCATCATACAAAACCAGTTGCATGATTCCAAGTTTCTATCCAACTGAAAGGTGATGAGAATCTTTCCTTATTTGGTAAATCATGACACTACCACAAACGAAAGAATCAAATCCATTTTCCAATATTGCTATCAATGGAAACATATAAGCAACAATTTTCACAAATGCCATTGTAAGGAAACTTAAAATAAAATTAATTTCAAAAATTTTCTTTATTTATAAAAATTGCGGAAAACTTATCCTTACAATGCAAATACATATGAACACTAAGTTGTTATCTATTCCTAAGCAATCTTATCATAACTCTTAAGCAGCAACTCAACATTCTGATCATTGAACCATGCGATCGAAATCCATCTCTTCATGATCAGAATCAGCTTACTCTTCCTTTAAGTTTCCTTTCGTTTCTTCGATTCTACAAAACATATAAATGTAATTACATTACATCATGTATTAAGAATCTCCAAATAGGAACTTAATAGAGTTAGATAATGGACTTACCTGAAGAAGAGTTAAACTTTTTGACTTTACCATCCTTGCGATCTTTCAGGTAAATATGGCAGCTTCGTAACCAATGCCCCTTCTTTTGCCAGTTGAAACAAACAAATTCTTTTGGAATGTTACACGGGACTATCTCAGACTTATCCTTTCTCTTTACCATTTGGTCAAATGATTTGACCATGGCCGATCCCTTTCCATTGGGAAGAGAAAGCTTTTCTAGACTTCCAATGTTGCCATTGTCAATGTCCATAGAAGTTTGGGGAGTAGATCTTCTAATCAAATTTTCTTTACCAGTACGCCAAATCATTGCTGATTTAGCAACAACAAGCAAATAGGCAAGATCGATAAGGGTCATGTCGTGATCTGTCATATAGTAGTCCTTAATGAACTCACTATACGACTCAGGAAGTGACTGAAGAACCCAATCAACAACCAACTTCCTGGACACAACGACTCCTAACATTCCCAGCTTGTCAATGTGTGACTTCATCTCCAAGACATGTCCACACACCGACCTTCCATCTTGGTGTTTGCTAGCCAATAGGGCTTGAGTGGCTTTGAACTTGTGGGTTAGGGAGAATTATTGGAGGAGGTGGAGGAAGTGAAGTATGATTTCCACTTTCACGATCTAATCATGGAACCCGATCTTCATAAGGAAGGCTTTTTCCAAAAGATTTGGGAAGACCATATTTGTCTAAACTAGACATTTATGAGGGAGAAAGTCAAGTTTAATTGATTTAAGTCCTTAATATAACACCCAAAATGAATATATTAAGGCTAAGACCGAACACAATATTTTACAATTCGGAAGAGGGATGCCGTAATCTAATTGCAAAATATTTGAAGGTAGGTAATTGACGATTAACCAATTTCCACCATGAAAAACAAAATTGAACATTAGGTTTTAAATGGATTGAAATTCCTAGATTCTTTGAGATTCATTAAACTTTCAATGGCATGTTTAAATTTCGATTGTTCCCTTCAAGTTTGTGACTAGGATGCCGATGATCACAAACAAGTTGTGAATAACCATGCAAATTAGCTTGGTACACCCAATGTTACAAACCACCCAATAAATGTGACGGTTAACCACACATGCTCCATTGATCTATGATTAACATCAAGCTACCCTTTGTCACACACTATCAGTCCCAGATTAGTGTGCCGGTTAACCACACACGCTCCATTAACGACTTAACAAGGTGCAAAGTGCAATTTCATGGGTTAGCACCAAATTCACATTTTTCCTAAAGTAACTAATATTGGGAATTTAATAAAAGTTTAGTTACTTCATAATTATTATTATAATTTTAATGAAAATTAATGTCCTATCCTACCCATTCGGCTAACGACCCTCCACCAGTCAAGGAAGCGGTGGGTGAGAGTGGACACCCATTAAACTGTCATTTTATAGGTAGTAGCCTTATACCCCATTATAGAATGGCTTCGTGAATGAGGCCTACTAACGGTAAAACTGACTTTGTTCTTATACATACATATATATATATATATATATATATATATATATATATATATATATATATATATATATATATTAAACCTGTAATATTATAATAGTATAAGGGTTGAATTTTAAACTTTTAAAATTCTAGGGTTTGGAATTAAATGTTTCAAAGTGAGACTTTACATTTAAAAAATCCAAAACTTGAGGGCAAGTTTTGAAATTATTCAAAACTCTTGGTTTCCATAACTTACGAGTTAATGTAGTTTTTATGAAAAGACTCTATAAATTCCATAACTTGATGACAAGTTATGGAGTTCATACCCGTTTCTCGAGGTATTAATTAAATTATAAGTTAATAATTGATTTATACTAACACTTGGACTTGGACCCATTTGGAGTGGACTTAGAAAATGGGCCGAGAAGATGGGCTGCCTATAAGTCGTACACCGGGCGTAATATGGCGTACGCGGGGCATAGTGCCCATTGGATTCGACGGACTCGGGTGTGTACGCCCAGCGTACGCGAGCAGATACTAAACCCTAATTTTAGGGTTAAGGACCTATAAATACCCCATTATAGCCTCCCCTCCTGGCCTCCTCACCTGTCCACCACCCTCATAGAAATCCTAACTCGTTCTTACTCCTTTGTGTGTGTATTTGACCTTCTTGAACTCATTTTTGGTGAGGAAAGACTTGGAAGAAGAAAGGAGAGGTTGGAGAAGAAGCCCTTGAGTGCCTTGAGCTCAAGGATATGGATTAAGCTCATCATTTGGCATCAAGAGGAGGTATAAAGCTCCTAACTTTCCTCCTCAAAGTCTAGGTCTAGGGTTTTGGAAGATTTGGACCTTTTTAGGTCCAAAGATTGGATCTTGATCATGCAACTTCGATTTTGATCTTAGGGTTGCCACCCTTGAAGCTTAATGAGTCCCTTTAGCAGTAAAGTTGCAAGATTTGAAGCTTTTATGAAGCCATGCAAGCGATCTAGCCATTTTCATGAAAGTTCCTTGTCATTTTTAGTGTTGGGCTCATTTGGTGGGTTTCAAGCCACCAAGTGATCAACTTGATGGGTTAGGACGAAGTATTGGACTCAAATATGTAGTTTGGACGAAGTGTCTTAAGGGATTAAGTATTTTTGGAGAAGGTGGCTTAACAGGAGAGTACGTTGGGCGTACACGCCAGTACGCATAGCGTACAAGCCATTCAAGCAGTACGTGCAGCGTACAGAAGGGTACGCTCAGCGTATGCTCAGTCAGTGGGCTTTATGTTATTGGGCCTCAGTTTGGGCCAAGCGTTGGACATAGCAGTAGTTGGGTTGTGATGGGTCTTCAGCAGTCAGTTAAGGGCCCAAGGATTGGTTTGGGCTTGAAAGGAAAGCCCATTTGAAGAGTTGGGCCCAATTTAGAAAATTGGGCCATTTAGGGACTTAATGGGCCCTAGTGAGGACTAGAAAGGAGTGGGCCTAGGTGATGGCCTAAATTAGATCAAAGGGGTAAAATATTCATTTTACCCATAGAAGAGTCCTCGGTTTTTGACTAAGTGTTTATTTGGTCATAATAGCCGGAGAGTAGTTGGAGCAGCAGACGGAGTTACTGTGCACGAGTTTTTTAGCAGCCAGATTGAAAGGTGAGTTTTCCTCCAGTAGGAACGGGTCTACGGCCACAATGCCGGCTCACTTAGATAATAGTAATTCCGAAGTTCGATCCGATGTCGGGGTTAGCCCAATGCAGTTTATATGTTTTCGGGCTTCGGTCCGATGCCAGCGCGATCCCGAGAAGTAGTTACGTATGCTTGATGTCTTTGTGATTTATGCATGTTATGTGTTCCGGGGTAAGCCCGATGTATGTTAGTTTATATGTTATGATTATATGTTCCGGGATTCGGTTCGATGTCAGGGCAAGCCCGATGCAGATCATGTGATTATGTTATGTGTTTATGATATATGTTATGCTGTATATGTTCCAGGGTAAGCCCGATGTCGGGGCAAGTCCGATGCCGGGGTGAGCCCGATGCCCGATGCAGTTGGATGCCGGGGTGAGCCCGATGTCGGGTAATTCGATGTCGGGATTCGTCCCGATGCAGTTGGGAATAGTCCCAAAGTTATATGATTATGTTATATGTTATGTGTATGGTATGTGATAGTTTGGGGGAGCTCACTAAGCTTCGTGCTTACGGTTTTAGTTTTGGTTTCAGGTACTTCAACTAGCAAAGGGAAGGGCTCGGGTTGATAGCATGGCACACACCACAGTCTTTTGGCCTGGGAGATTACTCTGATGTTTTTATCATATGTTTTGATTACATTATTTGACATGATGTTTTGAGATACATGATACATGGTTCATGATTTTTATACTATGGTGATAAGATTTATGTTTGGATAATGATTTTAAAAATAAAACTTTTGGACCGTATTTTTGGGATGTTTCAAGTTGGTATCAGAGTCTTGGTTTGAGGGATTCGGATATACTTTTGGGTGTGTCTGAACTACAACTAAGGAAATGGTATATAGGTTTTCAAAAAAAATAAAAAAGAGTTTTGAAAAAGCAAATGAATTTTGAAAAAGAAAAGTTGTGAAAAGAGAAAAGGGTGTGGTGCATGCAATCAGTCGAGCTCAAGTAAGTACTCCCAAATTACCCATACAAGTTTATGTTATGATATGCTTTTCAGCTTAATGATAACATCATGTTAGATTAGGACTAAGGATCTAGGAAGGATGCCTTATGTGCATGTTATATGTGTACCAGCTTATTGACAACTGCATGCTAGTACAGATTAGTCAATATGATAGCCATAGTAGTATATGCTTGATTATGTGTATCAATGCCCGAATGCTGCTTGCTTTGTGCTTTTAGGAGTTCTAGTTATCTTTTACTAACTAGTAAACAAATATGTTAAGTTACATATTGCAAGGACTAAATAATTTCAGAAGGTTAGGTTTAGCCTTATTTCGCAGCTCTCGTTTGAGTCTAACCGTTGTAGGGTAGAACCTCTCATTCGAAGAATTATCTAGTCTTAGTGATATATAATAGTATTTGCGAGCTAGTTAGGGGAAGATAGCAGGGATTTCTTATGCAACTGATGGCGAAGAGTTGGTTGGCAATTACCCTAGGGCAAGCCTAGGATGAGAGTAGCAGAGAGCAGTAGCAATAGAAGGGACTTGGTGGAGTCAAGGCAGTTCTTGAGGAAAGTACGGATAGATGTGGAAGTTAGTATGGGCCCGTGCAACTGAAAGCAGAGGATCCGTACTCGAATCAAGGAAGTCTGAGATAAGACCGGGGAACTTGTAGTGTATGTGATCCCTCTAGCTATGATTAGTATTCTGACATTGTTATGATGTGTTTTTTAGAATGGTGGTTTTACGCCCTAGACCAGCAGTTGGCAGTTCAGGTGCCGGGGAGGGATCAGGCTCAGGATCTGGAGCCGACCAGCTAGATGAGCAGACTAGGCAGTTTCTCTCCTCAGAGATCACTCGCATTATACTTGAGCAGACACCTGTGATTTTCGGTTCGGAAAGGAGGGTATATTAGAGCTTCTGGATGAGAAGCTGAGCGCTTTCCGCACTGAGGTGGCGGCCATGATGGGGTTGCGCACGCTCACCTTCAGGGAGTTTAGAGCATGTGGAGCTCCCGATTACCATGGGGCTCGGGACCCCATTGCTAGTACCAGATGGTTGGCAGATGTCGCCAACGCATTCCGCACCAGCAGATGTCCTGAGGGGGACAAGATTAGGCTTGCGTCCTATCTTTTGAAGGACAGGGCAGGTGGCTGGTGAGGGGAGGTTGGGAGAGCCATAGCAGATGATGCAGTTTTGGATGCGATGACCTGGAGTGATTTCACGACCAGATTCAGAGCTGAGTTCGCACCGATTATTGAGGTGTAGCAGCTTGCTAGGGAGTTCCAGGATCTCCAGCAGACGATGGAGACGGTGGCGGAGATTACCGCCAAATTTAGGGAGAGAGCCCTCCTTATTCCGCAGTATGTGGAAGACGAGGAGATGAAGAAGGCTCGGTATCACGAGATGCTGAGGAGTGATATTAGACAGTTTGTGAGCCGCTCCGGCTGCAAGATCCTGGAGGACATGATCGACAGGGCTTGAGAGAGAGAGTTGGATTTAGAGATGGAGATGAAGAGGAAACCAGAGGGAGTCCAGTCAGGGGGTTCGGGCAAGAAGCCCAACATAGCAGATAACAGATCTCGGAGCCAGCAGAGCCACGATCGTTGTGGCAAATGCGGCATGATACATGAGGGAACGTGCAAAGCGGGGAGTTTGGGCTGCTACAAGTGCAGCCGAACTGGTCATATGAGCCGATATTGCACAGTCACTACTACCACCACGACAGCATCAAATATGATTTGCTTTCAGTACAATCAGAGGGGACACAAGCGGTCCCAGTGCCCGAGTTTAGTAGCAGCAGGGAAGGTGGGGGCACGTTCTCCTGCCACATTGAGGATTACAGATGGCCGTCAGGGCCGGGCTGAGGCGCCTACAGCGCGGAGCAGATCTTTTCAGCTCACTACAGAGGAGGCATGAGCAGCTCCTGACATGGTGACGGGATCGTTCCTAGTAAACGGTATATCAGCTTTAGTACTATTCGATTCGGGTGCCACCCGATCTTTTGTGTTGCTCGCGCTCAGCAAGCGTTTTGTAGGAGATCCAGGGGAGCTGAGTTGTCCACTGGATGTAGAGATAGCAGATTATAGGACTGTCAGGGTCACAAGGATTCACAACGGATGTACCCTTCAGTTGTTTGATGTGTAGTTTTCAGTGGATTTGGTTCCTATTCCCCTGCGAGGGAATAAGGTTATAGTGGGTATGGATTGGTTGAGCCCCAATTGGGAAGTTGATAGATTGTGAGAAGCAGTTGGTTAGAGTTCGCGCTCCTAGTGGGGGAGAGTTAGTGATTCAGGGCAAGAGACCGCAGCGCTGACCGATTCTCTGTTTAGCAACGAGAGTGAGGCTCTACTTTCAACAGGGTTGTGCAGGATACGTCGCATACGTCATGGATACCCGGGATAAGGGTAAGGCAACTGTGGATGATGTACCAGTAGTGAGAGAGTATCCGGATGTATTCCCGGAGGATTTGCCTGGAATACCTCCTGAGAGATAGGTAGAGTTTCGGATTGACCTGGTCCCTGGTGCGGCTCCTATAGCCAAGGGACCATATCGTTTGGCTCCTCCGGAGATGCAAGAGTTGTCTACGCAGCTGCAAGAGCTGCTAGACAAAGGTTTTATCAGGCCGAGCAGTTCGCCATAGGGAGCCCCGATCTTATTTGTGAAAAAGAAGGATGGGTCGCACCGTATGTGCATAGATTACCGAGAGCTAAACAAGGTAACAATGAAGAACCGTTACCCACTCCCAAGGATAGATGATTTGTTTGACCAGCTTCAGGGAGCATCTTGGTTTTCCAAGATTAATCAACGATCTGGGTATCACTAGATGCGGGTCAGAGATGATGATGTGCAGAAGACCGCTTTTAGGACCCGATATGGTCATTATGAGTTTGTGGTGATGCCGTTTGGGCTCACCAATGCTCCAGCCGCGTTCATGGATCTCATGAACCGTGTGTGCATACCGATGCTGGATCGGTCTATAATAGTGTTCTTTGATGACATCTTGGTTTACTCCAAGACTCAGGAGCAGCACGGGGGGCACTTGAGAGAGGTACTAGAGGCACTGAGGAGGGAGAGACTTTATGCGAAGTTCTCCAAGTGTGAGTTCTGGTTGCACGAGGTGCAGTTCCTTGGGCACCATGTCAATCAGAAGGGTATTTTGGTAGATCCGGCCAAGATAGAGGTCGTAATGCAGTGGGAGACTCCGAGGTCTCCAACTGAGATTTGGAGCTTCCTGGGTCTGGCAGGATACTACATGAGATTTATCCAGGACTTTTCCAAGATAGCAGTTTCGTTGACCCAACTGAACAAGAAGTCGGTGGTGTTTCATTGGGGTCCTGAGCAGCAGACAGCCTTTGAGACACTCAGGCAGCGATTATGTAAGGCACCGATTCTCACCCTGCCAGAGGGAGTAGACGACTTCGTAGTCTACAGTGACGCTTCGATCACATGTATGGGAGCAGTGTTTTTATGCAGCGAGGTCATGTGATAGCTTATGGTTCAAGACAGCTAAAGCCTCACGAGGCTAACTATCCGACGCATGATTTAGAGTTGGGGGCTGTGGTATTCGCCCTCAAGATTTGGCGGCATTACCTCTACGAGGTCCGGTGTACCATTTACACAGACCACAAGAGTCTGAGGTACCTCATGGATCAGCCAAATCTGAACATGAGGCAGTGTCGATGGTTAGACGTGGTAAATGACTATGACTGTGAGATCCTTTACCACCCGGGCAAGGCCAATGTGGTGGCATACGCCCTGAGCCGCAAGGCGGTAGCAGCCCCGATCCGAGACATCTGTCTGAGGATGACAGTGATTACACCATTTTTGGAGCAGATCCGAGAGGCGCACGTCGAGGGCCTGAAGGAGGAGCGTTGGAAGTGTGAACGGATCGTAGGCCAGGTAGCCTCACTTGTCTATGACAGTCGCGGATTGTTGACCCTACATGGGAGGGTCTGGGTACTGTACTAGGTTGGAGTACGGCATATATTGATGGATGAGGCCCATGAGTCTAGGTTCTCCATCCATCCAGGGACGACGAAGATGTACAGAGATCTTCGACCCGATTACTGGTGGCCCTGTATGAAGCAGGACGTTGCTTGGTACGTAGAGAGGTGTCTAACCTGTAGGAAGGTCAAGGCGGAGCACCAGAGGCCGCATGGCAAGATGCAGCCTTTGGACATCCCCGTTTGGAAGTGGGAGGACATTACTATGGATTTTATCACTAAGCTTCCCAGGAACGCATGTGGGGTCGATTCGATATGGGTCATAGTGGATCGGTTGACCAATAGTGCCCATTTCATACTGATCCAGGAGAGCATCTCGGCAGAGAAGCTGGACGAGATTTATGTGCGAGAGGTAGTGGTACGTCATGGAGTGCCTGTCTCGGTGGTGTCAGACCGAGATGTCCGTTTTACTTCCAGATTTTGGAAGCGGTTTCACGACGAGATGGGTACTCGTCTCCACTTCAGCACCGCTTTCCACCCCCATACGGACGGGCAGAGCGAGAAGACGATTCAGACTCTTGAGGACATGCTTCGAGCATGTGTGTTAGATTTCCCTTGCAGTTGGGATACGTATCTTCCGTTAGCAGAATTTTCGTATAACAACAGTTACCAATCCAGTATAGACCGGCCTCTCTTCGAGATGCTCTACGGGAGGAAGTGTAGGACCCCAATCTGCTGGTGTGAGGTAGGTCAGAGAGTCAGGGGGAGTACGGAGGTAGTACTCAAGACCACGGAGCGGATCCAGCAGGTTCGAAGCAGGCTCCAGACTGCTCAGAGTCGGCAGAAGAGTTACGCCGACAAACGGCGTTCGGAGTTTGAGTTTCAGGTGGGCGACATGGTCCTCCTGAAAGTGTCACCCTGTAAGGGTGTTATTCGGTTTAGAAGACGGGGCAAGTTGGGCCCCAGGTACATCGTCCCCTTCAGGGTCATAGCCCGGGTGCAAAGTGGCATACTGATTGGATCTTCCAGCTGAGGTCAGCCAGATCCACAACACTTTCCATGTTTCTCAGTTACGGAAGTGCCTAGTAGATTAGTCAACGGTTGTACCCTTGGAGGACATTCAGGTTGTTGACAGCCTGAATTAAATAGAGAGACCTGTGGCGATTCTGGATCGCAAGACAAAGGAGTTAACGAACAAAAGGGTCAAACTAGTGAAGGTACAGTGGCAACACAGGAAGGCTTCAGAGTGGACATGGGTGTCCGACGAGGAGATGAGAGAGCACTACCCGGAGTTGTTTCCAGATGCAACAGCAGCAGACTTCGAGGACGAAGTCTGATTCAAGAGGGGGTGAATTGTAACACCCGTTTCTCGAGGACTAACACTTGGACTTGGACCCATTTGGAGTGGACTTAGAAAATGGGCTGCCCATAAGCCGTACGTCGGGCGTAATATGGCGTACACGGGGCGTAGTGCCCAGTGGATTCGAGGGACGCGGGTGCGTACGCCCATCATACCAAGAGGTACGCCCAGCGTACACAAGCTGATACTAAACCCTAATTTTAGGTTTAAGGACCTAAAAATACCCCATTATATCTTCCCCTCTTGGCCTCCTCACCTGTCCACCACCCTCAGAGAAACCCTAACTCGTTCTTACTCCTTTGTGTGTGTATTTGACCTTATTGAACTCATTTTTGGTGAAGAAAGACTTGGAAGAAGAAAGGAGAGGTTGGAGAAGAAGCCCTTGAGTGCCTTGAGCTCAAGGATCTGGATTAAGCTCATCATTTGGCATCAAGAGGAGGTATAAAGCACCTAACTTTCCTCCTCAAAGTCTAGATCTAGGGTTTTGGAAGATTTGGACCTTTTTAGGTCCAAATATTGGATCTTGATCATGCAACTTCGATTTTGAGCTTAGGGTTGCCACCCTTGAAGCTCAATGAGTCCTTTTAGCAGTAAACTTGCAAGCTTTGAGGCTTTAATGAAGCCATGCAAGAGATCTAGCCATTTCCATGAAAGTTCCTTGTCATTTTTAGTGTTGGTCTCTTTTGGTGGGTTGCAAGCCACCAAGTGATCAACTTTATGGGTTAGGACGAAGTATTTGACTCAGATTTGTATTTTGGACGAAGTGTCTTAAGGGATTAAGCAGTTTTGGAGAAGGGTACGCAGAGCGTACGCTCAGTCAGTGGGATTTATGTTATTGGGCCTCGGTTTAGGCCAACCTTTGGACATAGCAGTAGTTTGGTCGTGATGGGCCTTCAGAAGTCAGTTAAGGGCCCAAGGATTGGTTTGGGCTTGAAAGGAAAGCCCATTTGAAGAGTTGGGCCCAATTTAGAAAATTGGGCCATTTGGGGACTTAATGGGCCCTAGTGAGGACTAGAAAGGAGTGGGCCAAGGTCATGGCCCAAATTAGATCAAAGGGGTAAAATAGTCATTTTACCCATAGAAGAGTCCTCAGTTTTTGACTAAGTGTTTATTTGGTCATAATAGCCGGAGAGTAGTTGGAGCAGCAGACGGAGTTACTGTGCACGAGTTTTTCAGCAGCCAGATTGAGATGTGAGTTTTCCTCCAGTAGGAACAGGTCTACGGCCACAATGCCGGCCCGTTTAGATAATAGTAGTTCCGGAGTTCGATCCGATGTCGGGGTTAGCCCGATGCAGTTTATATGTTTTCGGGCTTCGGTCCGATGTCGGGGCAGTCCCGAGAAGTAGTTATGTATGCTTGATGTCTTTGTGTTATGTGTTCTGGGGTAAGCCCGATGCCAGGGCAAGCCTGATGTCTTTGTGTTATGTATATTATATGTTATGTGTTATGTGTTCCGGGGTAAGCCCGATGCCAGGGCAAGCCTGATGTATGCTAGTTAGTATGCCATGCAATATATGTTCCGGGGCAAGCCCGATGTATGTTAGTTTATATGTTATGATTATATGTTCCGGGCTTCGGTCCGATGCCGAGGCAAGCCCGATGCGGATCATGTGATTATGTTATGTGGTTATGATATATGTTATGTTGTATATGTGTCGGGGTAAGCCCGATGTCGGTGCAAGCCCGATGTCGGGGTAAGCCCGATGCCCGATGCGGTCGGATGCGGGGGTGAGCCCGATGTAGGGTAAGCCGATGTCGGGATTCGTCCCGATGCACTTGGGAGTAGTCCCAGAGTTATGTGATTATGTTATATGTTATGTTTATGGTACTGGTAGTTTGGAGAAGCTAACTAAGCTTCGCGCTTACAGTTTCAGTTTTGGTTTCAGGTACTTCAGCTAGCAAAGGGAAGGGCTCAGGTTGCTAGCATGGCACACACCACAGTCTTTTGGCCTGGGAGATTACTCTGATGTTTTTATCATATGTTTTGATTACATTATTTGACATGGTGTTTTGAGATACATGATACATGGTTCATGGTTTTTATACTATGGTGATGATATTTATGTTTTGATAATGATTTTAAAAATAAAATTTTTGGACCGTATTTTTGAGATGTTTCATAAAAACATTTATGTAAAAGACTTCATGTTCCATAACTTGAGGACAAGTTATGGAAGACTTTAAAAACATTTAAGTTCAATTTTTCCAAACAAAAATAACATATAATTTTGATGATCTAATTTAACTCATAAGTCAAGACAATTCATATCAACAATTTACAAGAAAATTAGTTTATCCTTTAAACTCACAATTCTCTTAAAATTTTGACAATTATCTTTTCATTGGATGAGAATCATCGTTACCATATCAACAAAATCAAATTTTATGAACTAAAACATTTTGTGGTAATGATTCTAATCCGAAACATGCCAAAAAAAACTCGAAAAATTTGTTGTCTGGACAGGCAACTCATCGAGCCCATTTATGGACTTGCCGAGTTCATGCCTAAACTCATCCTACTCGTCGAGTTCAAGAATGGACTCGTCGAGTAGGGATACCCTACAGTTTTATTTCTTTGAAAAATAACACATTTGCATCAAATATTATAGAAAACAACCCATAGCTCTGATACCACTGTTGGGTTTTGTATACCACAACATCCTATGGTGCACATACAACCCTAAATGCTTTGGATCTATGTATTCTCTAATTATACATGCAATATTGTTTCCAAAGCATTAAGCCTACAACTAGCATGCAATTGACATAAACAACATAAAATACTAGTTAGGAGTTTACCTCTTCATGTAGCTTGTAAAACTTGTTGTATTTGGCCTTTTAAGAACTTAGTTCCCCAAATGTGACACCTCAAATGGTTCACAACAGACCTTAGACAAAGGACGACTTTTAAGAGAGTTTTTTAGCTTCAAAATCGGCTCTAATGAATTACAAGAATGCTTGTAACCGATTTTAGGTATGGAGTAACATATATATAGTGTAGGATTCTAAAGGTCATGGGTAAACCCTAATCCATACCCTTGGGCTTATTATCCATGATCCATGAATCAAGTGGGCTGACTCTTTATGGATTCTTCCATAAACTTAGTCAATCATGTATCATAAGCCCAAACTATATATATATATATATATATATATATATATATATATATATATATATATATATATATATATATATTTATATGACTAATTTACACAATTAGTCCTCATTACTTTAATTAGTCTCTTTTGATCACTAAATTAATCCCAAATTGATTCTTGATCAATACTAATTAAATGATACTATTTCATATTAATATATTAGAAAATATAATATATCAATAAATCATGATTAACCTCTTCTCAAAAGTCCATCCTATCAAATTTTCGTGGTGATATGTAACCCAAATGGACCATGCTACTCTCGGGTCAAGTACATACCAATTATAGTTATAGGCTCTTCTTCATGAACAGGATCGGGGTTCCCCATGGCGAACTGCTCGGTCTGATGAATCCCTTGTCTAGCAGCTCCTGCAGCTGCGTAGACAACTCCTGCATCTCGGGGAGGAGCCAACCGATATGGTGCCTTGGCTATCGGAGCCGCACCAGGGACTAGGTCAATCCTGAACTCGACCTGCCTCTCCGGAGGTACCCCAGGCAGATCCTCCGGGAATACGTCCGGGTACTCTCACACTACCGGTAGATCATCCACTGTCGCCTTACCCTTATCCCAAGTATCCATAACATAGGCGATATAACATGCGCACCCCTATTGAAGGTAGCACCTAGCTCTCGCTGTTGAACATAGAGTCAACCCATACTGCGGCCTCTTGCCCTGAATCACTAACCCTCCCCCACTAGGAGTCTGAACCCTCACTAGCTGCTGCTCGTAGTCGACCACTGCCCCATTGGGGCTCAACCAGTCTGTACCAACTATATCCTTATTCCCTCACATGGGAATAGGAACCAGGTCCACTGAAAACTGCTCATCAAACTTCTGTAGCGTACATCCGTGGTAAACCCTCGCGACCCGTACCGTCCTATCATCTGCTATCTCGACGTCCAATGGATACTCAAGCTCCCCCGGAGCTCCAACGAATCGCTTGCTAAGTGCGAGCGACACAAAAGATCGGGTAGCCCCCGAATCAAACAATACCTGAGCAGATATACCGTTCACTAAGAACGACCCTATAATAAAACACATAAACATGAGCAACAATCAATATAAATAAAGAGATAAGGAGAGAATACATACCAGTCACAACATCGGGAGCTACACGTGCCTCCTCTGCAGTCAGCTGAAAAGCCCTGCTCCTCGCTGTGGGCGCCTCTCCCTGGCCCTGTCGGCCATCTATAATCCTCAACGTGGCAGGAGCAGGTACCGCCACCTGTCCTGCTGCTGCCAGACTCAGACACTATGCCTTCTTGTGGCACCTTTGATTGCACTAGAATCAAATTAGATCTAAAACTGCTATAGTGGTGGTGGTAGCTATACAATCCCTACTCATATGACCAGTTCGGCCGCACCTGAAGCAGCCTGAACTCCCCGCCCTGCACGCCCCCTCGTGCATCTCGCCGCACTTGCCACACCGGCTGCGGCCCTGTTGGCTCCTCGATCTATGATCTGACACCTTGGGCTTCTTTCCCGCACTCACTGTCTACACCCCTTCGGGTTTCCTCTTCCACTCCATCTCCAAGTTTATCTCCCTTTCTCGATCTCTCGCAATCATATCTTCTAGCGTCTTGCAACTGGAACGGCTCACGAACTGCCGTATATCGCTCCTCAGCATCTCATGATATCGGGCCTTCTTCATCTCCTCATCCGCCACGTACTGCGGAACAAGAAAGTCCCTCTCCCTAAACTTGGTGGTGATCTCCGCCACAGTCTCAGTCATCTGCTCCAGATCTTGGAACTCCCTCGCTAGCTGTTCCACCTCAATCACAGGTGCAAACTCGGCCCTGAACCTGGCCAAGAAATCACTCCAGGTCATAGCATCTAGCACTGTATCATCCCCAATGGCTCTCCCAACCTCCTCCCACCAGTTGCGTGCCCTGTCCTTCAGAAGACAGGACGCAAGTCTAACCTTGTCCCCCTCGGGACATCTGCTGGTGTGGAATGCGTTGGTCACATCCGCCAACCATCTGGTGCTAGCAATGGGGTCCCGAGCCCCATGATAGTCGGGAGCACCACAAGCCCTGAACTGCCGAAAAGTCAGTGTGCGCGACCCAATCATGGCCGCCACCTGCGTACGGAACGCGCTCAGCTTCTCATCTAGAAGCTCCAAAACATCTTCCTTGACCGAACCAAAGATCACAGAAGTCTGCTCTAAAATGTTGCGCGTGATCTCAGACGAAATAAACTCCCTCGTCTACTCATCTATCTGCTCGGCTCTAGAGCCCGAGCCTGATCCCTCACCAGTGCCTGAAGTGCCAATCGGCCTAGTGCGTAACTTCACCATACTGAAAATACACCATAACAAACATCAGTATACTCATCATATCTCGAGGGATCTAATCATACTAAAATTTTTCTGGATTCATCTCAGCCTTCCTTGATTTGAGTACGGATCCTCTGCTTTCAGTAGTATGGGCCCATACTACCTTCCACATCTATCCGTACTTTCCTCAAGAACTGCCTTGACTCCGCCAAGTCCCTTCTACTACTACTACTAATCTCATGCTAACTTCATCCTAGGCTTGCCCTAGGGTAGTCACCAACCCACTCTCCGCTATCAGCTGCATATGAAGTCCCTGCTACCTCCCCCAACCTAGCTCGTGAATACTATTACATATCACTAAGACTAGATAATTCTTCGAATGAGAGATCCTACCCTACAACGGTTGGACTCAAACAAGAGCAGCACAATAGAGCTAGACCTAACCTTCTGAAATTATTTAATCCTCGCAATATGTAACTTAACATATTCATTTACTAGTTAGTAAGAGATAACTAGAACTCCTAAAAGCACAAAGCAAGCAGCATTCGAGCATAGAGTACACATAATCAAGCATATCACATTCAGGCCATCACTGACTAATCTGTACTAGCATGCAGTTCATAAAGCTGTGATACATATAACAAGCACATAAGGCATCCTTCCTAGATCCTTAGTCCTAAACTAGCATGCAATTCTCATAAAGTTGATACATATATAATAGGCACATAAGACATCCTTCCTAGATCCTTAGTCCTAATCTAGCATGCAGTTCTCATAAACATATCATCACATAAACTTGTATGGGTAATTTGGGTGTACTTACTTGAGCTCGGCTGATTGCATGCACCACACACTTTTTCTCTTTTCAAAGTTCTTTTCTCTTTTAAAAATTCTTTTGTAAAAATGATTTTCTTTTGAAAATTTTCATACCATGTCCTTAGATTGAGTTCAGGCACACCCGAGAGTGTGCCCGAATCCCTCAAACCAAGGCTCTGATACCAACTTGAAACATCCCAAAAATACATAACAAAATTTTCTTTTTAAAACCATTTAGTAAAAACTATAATCCTTCAATATCATAATAAATCACAAATCATATCTCTCAAAACATCATGTCAAATAATGTATCACGAACATGTGAGAAAAATATCAGAGTCTAAACAATCCCAGGCTAAAACGGTGGTGTGTGCCATGCGATCATCTCGAGCCCTTCCCCTTGCTAGTGGAAGTACCTGAAACCAAAACTGAAAACTGTAAGCACGAAGCTTAGTGAGTCTCCCCAACTACCACATACCATACACATATCACATAGCATATCTTGAGCCCCGCCCCTGCTACATCGTGTCAAGCTCGGCATCGACTTTCCTGGTATCGGGCCCCGTCCGGCATTGAACCATATTCGGCATCGGGCCCCGATCGGCATCGAGCCCCGCCCGGCATCTAGCAGGTATCGGCATACGTATACATATCAACAAACATATAACATAAGCACATAATATTATTATCATGTAAACATTCCTCGGGCCCCGCCCGACATCGGACCGAGATCTAGAGACATACTAACATTCCTCGGGAACCGCCCCGGCATCGGACTGGAGTCCAGAACAAACTATCATAACATATTAACTAGACATTCCTCGGGCTTGCCCCGGTATCGGACCTATCCCGGAACATATAACACATAACAATCACATGCAAGAATCACAAAGACATCAAGCATACAAGCATACAAGCATTCCTCGGGACCGACCTGACATCGGATCGAAATATGGAAAACATATAAACCTACTTCGGGCCCCACCCGACATCGGACCATGGTCCAGAACTACTACTATCTAAACGGGTCGGCCTTGGTGCCTTAGACCCGTTCCTACAGGATAAAAATCACCTCACAAAGCTGTCTGCAAAATCTCGTGGTGAGGAATATCTGATAGCTGCTCCAACGACTCCCCGACAATCAATATCACAATAATACTTAGTTAAAAGTCTAATAATCCTTCTCAAAGTAAAATGACCATTGTACCCTTGATCAAAGTCAACATTCAGGTCGAAGTCAACGTTAAGGTCAACTCCCAGTCAATCCCAACTCATCGAGTTATCTCCTAACTCGGCGAGTTCATGTACTACTCAGACTCGTGGTCAACCGAGTCAACTTGTCGAGTCCCTTCTCAGAATCGTCGAGTTCTTCCTATAATAACATCGGGACAAAACGTATTAACTCGTCAAGTCCCTCTTTGGACTCGTCGAGTTCTTCAGTTTCCGAGTCCTAATCATGCCCAACTCACTGAGTCATCTCCTAGACTCAACAGTTTCACTCAGACAAGAAAAGGGTTAGGGGTCCACGACCCAACTCGCCGAGTCACAATAACAACTCATCGAGCCCATCATACGCCGAATCCATACAATCGATTCTAATAAATTCCAATGCTTCCAACTCATAGATCTGGACTCCTTAGGCTAGCATTACACGTAAAGTTGCTAACTTTACGTGCATGCATGGTGTTATGAAGCTAAAACACCCACCACAAGCTAAAGTGGAGGTCTAAGTCATGGAATAGGGCCCTAGCTTAATAAAGGTGGCAACATTGAGCTCCTAAAGCTCAAGAGTGCCCAGATCTGAAGTCCTTACATTCCCAAGAGTTCAAATCTCGGAATGATCTTGGAAATGGCCCAAAAGTGAAAATATACAAGCTCAAATGAAGATCCAAGTTAATAGAAGCCAAGGTATAAGCTTTATACCTCTATCAAGACAGAAATGAGTCCTTAGCTCTGGATCTTCAGCCTTCCTTCTGCAACTCCGAGTCCTGGCTTCCTTCTTCTAGCTTTAAATCACAAAAATGGCAAGAAATAGCTCAAGATTACTCAAGGTAGATTAGGGTTTGGAGGTGATGGAGGTTGGGGTGGAGGCCATATATGATGCTTAAATAGGGTGCAAGACCATTCTGATCTGTAATACCACATGACAGAATAATCAAAATATCCAAAAAGGGAATCCTCCTACACCGGTTCTCGTAGAGCTTCCAGGTCTAACATTAGTTCGGGTACAGGTCCTGTGCTTCCAGTAGTACGGGCCCAATACTACCTTCCACACCTACCTGTACCTTCCCCAAGGCTCAACCTGACAACTCTAATTCGTCCTAGAACAAAACATATTTCACGGGCTACTGCATAACTCAAATCCTAGGCTATCCTAAGATTTGCTCAATCCCATCAATCCAGAACTCAAATCAATCATAACAAGTTGCCTTATGCATGCAAATTATACACAGAACAGGATCAAATAGACTTTCAAATAACAAACTCTACCCTAGGACCACAACCAGACAAGGAGCAGGAAATAAGGCCAAATCAATTATTCTAAGGTTATAACATCCTAACCGTATACGATTTTTAAAGCATACACATAGGAAAATCTATCAGACTATCATAATCTGAAAATCAGTATAGCATGGCTAACATATTGGGGAACCACTTACTTGAGCTCGGCCGATTACACGTATTGCACTCTCCCTTTTTCGGTTTTAAGTAGTTTTTAACTTTTGATTTTTGAAAACAATTTTACCATTTCCTTAGTTTGAGTCCTGACACACCCGAGAGTGTGCCCGAATCCCTCAAACCAAGGCTCTGATACCAACGTGTAACGACCCAAATTTTCCAATAATTTTTTTCATTTTTAAATAACCAAAACATTTCCATAGAATATGAAATCTCAATGACAATTGTTTTCAAAATCCATAACATCAACATTTATTTCAAATATCAGAGTGTCGCCATATAAAATGTCGGAGAGTGCACGTCGCCCCATGAAACCTTTCCCTTGCCCTTAGGCTCAGAAGTACCTGAAACAATAAATAAATTGTAAGCTACTGCTTAGTGAGTTCCCCAGAGCATACCCCACATACCCCGCATAATCACACATAACCATATCAATCACATAAGCAATGCATATAAACATATAGGGATGATGAGGGCTCCTCCTAGGGTCTTACTCCAGGATGTCATGGGCTCCCCCACATGGTCATACACCTATGTGCCATGGGCTCCCCCACATGGTCTGACATCTAAGTGCCATGGGCTCCCCCATGGTCTTTACCTAGAATGCCATGGGCTCCCCCCATGGTCTTTCATGCAAATATCACATAACCAATTAGCATGCTACATAACACATAACCAACTAGCATAGCATATATCACTACATCAACTAGTGTACCACATATCACTAAATGGCACCGGCCTTGGTGCCTTAGACCCATTGGTATGGTGAGAAGACTCGCCTCTCAAGAAATGCTGAAATACTAAGATAAGTCCCAACGCGCAACTCCAACTCAACTGCCTACAATCATCATGTGACTGACTTTGTCAAAATCCCGAAATACCAAAAATACCCTTAAAGTCAAACGTGGTCAACCCTGGTCAAAGACAAAGTTAACAGTCAAGGTTAACAGTCCATGTTGACCCAACTCGTCGGGTGCATCTAGAAACCCGTCAAGTTCCTTCAGAACTCAGATACCGTGAAAACTCGAGTCAAATCGCTGAGTTGCCAAACAACTCGTCGAGTCCATACAGTGTCCAAAAGATCAGGGAAATTACTAAATACTCGTCGAGTTACCTCACCAACTCGCCGAGTTCCCTTAGAATCCAAAAGCGGAAAAACCCTACTCAACTCACCAAGTTGGATAAGAAACTCGTCGAGTTCCTTCAGCATTTTTCTCATTTAGACGCTTTTAATCGGAAACAAGGCTCCAAACTGTAGATCTGGTCTTCTAGGGTTGAGATATTACGTAAAGCTGCAAGCTTTACGTCCACGCATGGCATTAAGGGGGTTAACTTTGCTAAAACAAGGCTTAACAAGGGGTTTAAGGCAAGGAAGTTGGCCAAAGCTTGAAAAAGCTTGAGTCTTTAGGCCTAAGGGGCCTAGTAGTGTCCAGATCCGAAGTCCTAGCTTCAAGGCATGCTCAATACGAAGAATGACTCAATAAGAAGCTATACATGACCCTAAAATCTCTAATGGAGAGATCTACAAACAAGTGACAAGGTAGTGGCTTTTTACCTTCAAATAGTAGCTACAACTGAGTAGATGTCAAATCTATAGACTCCTTCTCGTTCCAAGCTCTTAAATCTTCTAGTTTCTTCAAGAAATACACCAAACACGCACTCTTTAGCCTTAAACTCAATCAAAATGGAAGTTAGCTCGATTAGGGTTTGTTTTTGGACGATAAGGATGATAAGGGAGGCCACAAATGAGCCATAAGTTCTTTAAATAGGATACAAACCTCTGAAAATTAGGGTTTTCCTTTACAGCGTCTACTCGTCGAGTTGGGGCCTTCCAACTCGTCGAGTAGACCCTAAGTCCCGCGTCCAAAATGATCTTTACTCGACGAGTTGGAGCTCCCCAACTCGTCGAGTTCCTGTCTAAAACCCTAAAATCTTGAAAAATAAATGATACCTGAAACGGGCGTTACACTAATAAATGAATATCTTTTTGCTACATGTAACATTCTCATTTATTTGGCCACATGTCATTCTGTGGTTATTTTCAATTAAATTTTTTCCACATGACATTTTGTGGTTTTTTCTATTTTTTTTAAACTACATATAATATTTAACTGTAATAATTACAATAAATGTAATAATAAATAAATATAAATTTCATTAATTGACTTTCCTTCTAATTTCAAAATTTCTAAATTAACGCATTATTAGTTTTTTTTTGTTTATTTATCTAAATTATTTGTTTATATATAAAAGAGAAAAAACAATTTATTTTAATAATTCAATATTTTTCTAATTTTTCATATAAATTCAAACTTCACAAATGAATCTCATATTTTTTTTCTTTTAAATAAACTAATGTAATACATAGGTCTTACACCTAATATCGTATTTCAGGGGCGAAGCTACTCTGTAGCCCGGGGTAGCCCGGGCTACCCCTCCAATTTCCCCGTCAAATACAAATTTCGTGTTTTTTTTTTTTTTGAAAAACCGTCACAAATCTGTCAGTAATTCATCACAAAGTTTGATAATTATAAATTTAGTGTAAATTCACTAGTTTAGTGACGATTTTGTGATGGAAACTTCCTTCGAAAACAATTTTTTTTCTAGTAGTGCCACTCCTAAAGAATTTGTGCAACCCTTGATTTTTCTTTCTGGATCCGCCACTGTCGTATTTAAGTAGCGGATATAATTTATATGGTATAAGTTTCCTTATTAAGTATTAGACTTGGAATAGGTTTTCATATTATAATCAACAAATACTCTTTAAAAAAAATTAAATATCCTATTTGAATAATGATAGTGGTTGCCCAATTTATATTGTAAACATATTACATGGTAATAAAGACCCCCGAAATATTTAACAATCATAGTTCCAAACAATGGCGGAGTTAGTAGGGGGGCTGCCGGATGCTTGGCCCCCCTCAAAGATTTTAACTAAATGGTGTAAACTTTGTATATATTAATAATATAGTTACCAAGCCCACATGGAATGTATGTATAGACATTATAACCCCCTGTATTTTTATTTATATTCAATGTGCATCCTATAATTCTCTTATATGACTTAAAAGTTTTACTAATGATTTAACTTTTACTTATTTATTACCCCACTCCCATAAATTCCCATAAATACATGATCCTATTCAATTAGAAATCAGCGATAGCATCTTCGCTACAGTTTCCATTTCAAGTCTACATTAATAATGTTATTTTTAATTGTTATTTTATTTTTAATAATTTCTTAATTTATAATTAATTATATTATTACGATTGGAAATTTGGTTTTTTTATAATCATATAGTAAATCATTAGTAAAAAATCATATTATCCAACATCATCTTTTCAAACGAATTGAAAAGATGATGATGGATAATATGAATCAATGTTTATAGTCGATTAAATTTTGAAGATCGATTAATATAATGATCGATGTAGATTTTATATAGATGAGTTTTTCCTTGTTGATTTCTATTTTAAAATTTTAGACACTATGACTTTATTCAGGTATAATATTATATTTTAATATGTTATTATGATGTAAGACTCTCGGCCCCCTTATTCATAAATTCTGGCTCCGCCCCTGGTTCCAAATCATTCTAGATCGATCAAAATAATTTTAAATATATGTAAATACTATATCAATATTATACTTTATTTGTAGAGAATTAAAAACCACGAATTTGATATATTTTGCATAATTTTTTATTAAATATATAATTTAATAATAATTATAATATAAAAAAAAGTGCGGCAAAACCATGACTCACGGGAAGCATACCGCACTCTTCAATGGGGGTCGGTGCGGTGTTTATCGCATACCAAATTATACCGCACTGTGCAGTACCACTGCATGTGATCTAACTAAAACCAAATCATCGAAGGCATCCTCATTTTTAATTGTACAAAATATTAATAAACAATTTATGTATAAAGGACTTGTATAATCGCAGACAAAATTTTAATAAACAATTTATGTATAAAGGACTTGTATAATCGCAGATAGGTATGTACTATATGATTTTCTCTCAACCATATATAATTTTTGAAGCTTAAAGTACTAGTTTTGAAAATATTAACTAAAAGGTTTTTTTTTTAAATAAAACAATGATATTTTTAACAATATCTAGTAAAATGCAGAAAATAAAATAAATAAATAACTAAAGAGTAAGTCGCTAAACAAAAAATCTGGTTAGAGAAAGTTCACATATCTTGAAAGAAAGTGAAAAAATAAGTTTAATTTTCTGTTCAAATGGTTTAAATATATACTAGGCAAATTAATGGGTCACGTTCGCAGACGAGACCTTACCATGTGCGATTTCATTGGAAAAAAAATTCTTATTTTTATTATTTTTCATAAAATATTACCGAAATTGACTAAATTTGACTTTCTAAAATTGACTTTTTCTCTAAAATATAATAGGTGGCCCATTATATTATGAACATATATTTTACAAGGGTGTTGGTTTATTTTGTTTATATAAGTGTCATATGAATAAGTGCATGTGACAAATGAGGTTTATCAAATAAACAATAAACAATATATTTTTGTTTCTTTTATATGTTAAATAAATAAAGTGAATGTCAGTATATGATAAAAAATAGAATCAAATGAAAAATATTTATTGAATAAATGTCTCCAAAAAAGTAATGACAAAATATTCTCAACTCATTAAGTACTGAAATTGATATTATGCGATACAACATAATAATGTAATTCTAAATCATATTTCATCACAACATGATTAATAACTTCAAATGTAATTAGAAAATGATATATATGTGATATTAAACATAGCAAAGTGGACATTGGGCCTATGACATATTAAAGCCTCTTTGGGCTCATTTTTCCACATATCCACTTGCGATAAATATTCTCTTTTGGGGTGTAGCCGTGTAGATATTTAATATCATAAACCCATTACTATTTCATATATTAAGCCATGCGATAAATATTCTGTTTTGGGGTGTAGATATTTAATATCATAAACCCATTAATATTTCATGTGTTAAGTCATGCAAGTTGTTTTCACCAAATAAAAAGAATGACCTTATGACCCAAATTAATTCGTATATCAAGGAAAGATGTAAATGAGTCGAACTATCTGAACGTAGATCGTTAAAAGTTCGAAACCAAACGAGCTTTAACGAATATGAGTCTTAGATCGAGCCTAGCATAAAGTTCATTTAATAAACAAGTTCAATCTCAGGCCAATATTTGAGTGCTCATTTATGCTAGCGAGCTTAAATGAGATTTCGTATAATATGCTTTTATTTTATATATTATTATTTAATACTTATATAAATAAAGTATGAAATAATAATAATAATGAGATGATCCGATCTTTAACGAGCTTCACAGACAAGAAAACGTTAACGAGTTAATCTTGAGCTTCATATATGCTTCAGGCCTTCACCTTCCGAGCTCCATCTCGAGCTTCCATACTCTCAATCGAAATGCTTATGGACACTATGAAATGGGCCTTTGCGATGTCGTTTTTTGTTTTTCATTGTCTCTATAAACATTTTCCTGGTGCATGGGACATACACAACACAATAAATAAATGTGTCGGTTAAAAGTAAATCTCTCTCAGCTAATTCTATGTTTCAACCCAGCATTACACAAAATATTTCTAGGTCTAGCATACTCGTTGTGATATGTGTTGTGGACTTAACGTCGTCCCGTGAAGGTTCCACCTGGATTAAGCTTTGTTATCACAACAATGAAGAAGCAACGTCAGTTGACGTCCAGGAGGAGGTCCCAGGACGAAGCTCCGACGGTAAAGTTAGTATGAGTGTATAGTGGTATATGGAGGTTAGAGTTTTTTAAGGGAAGAGACCATCCCTTCTTCTAGAGGGGAAGGATCCATTTTATACTTGTCATGCTGAGGGCATAATCCCAATAGTATCCTTTGTCTCACCTGGGCCGACAGGACGTGGAGGAGCCCCATTGCTAAGTGATTTGTGCTGTAATATGCCTTATATGATTTATGATGTTATCGTTTGATCGGATCTATGGTCTGTTGCCGACCGGATCTAGAAATTTTATGTGTTCAAATTTCTAAACGTTTAATTTCGGTATTAGAACTGGCATATAACCTTTCAAAGTGATAAAGAGATTTATACGTCTGCAGTAAATAAAGATTTCCCTATCTTAATTCTCGTCGCTATACACTAAACATCTGCTAGAGTGTATAGATCGACATGGTGAGAACCCGCAGCGGATTAGGAAACGCTAATGGAAACCTGCAGCCTAAGAAACGAGTGATTGAGTGTGCAACAGAGGTAGCAGCTGCACCTGAGCCAAACACAATGGAAGGAGTACAAGCAATGATACAAATGATGTTGGATCGTCAGATGGAGGAGACGAGGCGTCTACTTCAACATAATAGGGATGAACCTACTGTACCCATTGTACAACCTGAACAGTCGGAGGAAGGAAATTACAGTCGTACTATGAGTCAAGTTGAACCCCGAATGGTCAGGAGGAATGACCCGGGCAGAGGGATTGACATGGATGGGCGTATGTATAAGAACTTATTGGGTGCCAAACCACAAAGTCTTTCTGGAATCCCAAAGCCAATGGAAATTATGGAGTGGATCTCCGAGATGGAAATGGTATTTGAAAGGTGCAACTGCAGCAAATAAGCAAAAGATCGTCTTTGCAGTTTGACAACTAAATACCGGAGTTTTAAGTTGGTGGAAGTTGTTAGCAAATACAATTCCAGGGGGAGAAGCCATGTGGATGTCTTGTGAAGCATTCATGGAGCAGTTGAAAATGTAATACTGCTCAGAGATAGATCTGATAGACCTAAACAACGAGTTTCAGAACCTAAAGAAAGGGAAGATGAGTGTGGATAAGTATGCCACCTCATTCACCGAGAAGATGAAGCTATTCCCGTACTTGGTTCCTACTGAACTCTCAAAGATAGATAGGTTTGATAACGGATTGCCAACAGACTTTGGGGCAACAATAAAAATGGAAACTACTTTGAAGACAGACATTAGAGCAGGCAAGAATGTGGAGACCCAACTTAGGGAAAAGGGACTGGAAAGAGATGAGGTAGGGGAGAAGAGGAAGTTTGAGGGGTCTTCAAGATCTGATAAGAAAAATAGGTTCCCGAAGTCGGATCCCAACAACAAGAGGTACAGGGATAGCAATGGAGAAAGGTGGTGTGACAAGTGTAGAAGGAAACACATTGGGAGATGCTCTAAAGAGGTGACCTGCTTCAAATACGTGAAGACTGGTCACTATGCCGATGAATGCACGGCCAAGAGAGAAGTTTGCTTTAAGTGTGGTGATTAAGGACACTTCAAGCCAGACTGCCCAAATAGGGAAGGAGCTACAAAGCTAAACGTACCACCGAAGCCAAAGGCAAGAGCATTCCAGATGATCCTTAATGAAGTAGATGACAATGCAAGGGATCAGGAGTAAGGATCTTTATATCCGAAGATCAAGATATAATGTAGCCATGTGGATAGTAATTTCTGGTGTAACCTATTATAAGAGGCCTAGTGTAGGGTAAACTTGAATATCTATGTAACCATTTCAAGAAGTAATATAAGCCATAATTATGTTATCCGATATGTTAAATGACTATGTGAAATTCTTGTATGGTGACTTGGAGAACTGCGAGACAATACTTGGGACGAGTATGAGTAGGTGTTAAAGGTAGTAGAGGCATGTACTACCGGAAGCACATGACTCGTACTTGGATCAGGTAAAGTCACAAGGTTACCAAGGCATTGATAATTGATTTCGTTTTGTTCATGACTGTCGTTACCATCGTTTTGGTAATGACTAAGAAGATGATTGTTATTCCGACCCTAGTAGTCATATCAAATCAAGTCCGACTAAATTAAGTATGTTAAGTCGTTTAGAGAGCCAAGATCAACGTAGTATCCGACTTAATCCAGAAGATTGAAGTAAAAGATAATCAAAGAGATCAACGGAAGTATCGCAATCGTTGTTAAAGAAAGAAGCTTGTAGCTAGAAGTGCTACATGCTAGAATGTGATTATATCACATTAGAACGTGAAGGAGGTATATTCCATTTTGCAATCTGACTCAAAAGACCTAAGTCTAAGGCGTTGCATCATACGATGATAGGTCATTAGAACATGACCCATCGGTCTGTTACGGTAATCGAAGTAAATAATTTATCTTAAGTTAAGTCTATTAAGAAGGAGTAGGAGTCTCCAATAAGGATCGAATTTGTAACTCGAAGGTTACAAGTTCAACGTAGGATAAAGAACAAATGCAAGATTGAGCACCGCCAACAGTCAAGAACTCCAAGAGTTAGATACTCATTTGAAAGGACACAAGAGTTACGGTTATAATCTAGGATGGAAAGATAACATATGGAGTCATTATACAAGCCCTGTTTTGTTGATGATTCCGGGACGTAATCATCCTAAGGAGGAGATAATTGTAACGCCCGCAGATTCGGGCTAGTCAATTTAGAGACATAAAGCGTTAAAAATGACTTTTTGATAGAAGATTATTTAGAATAAATAATCTTAACCAAAGTATACTATATGTCACAAGGATTCCATACATATAAAGAACACTGAAAACCGACTTAAAACGAAGAAGTTATGACCCGTCGAAGTTTTGCGACAAAACCGGCACGACTCCGCGTATTGTAAAAAATGAATTTTTGATAAACTACTTTTTTACCTTAACGATCTAAACGAAAGTCGTAGTATACATAAAACCGAGAACGTAGATAAAAAGAACGTCCAAATCTGACTTCGTTTGAGGAAGTTATGATTTTTCTAAGATTTTGCCTAGCAGTGCACAGCCCGAAAATCGAATTTTAGATCGATCAATTTTTAGCCGACACAACCTAAATGAGAATTGAATATCTCATTAATAGGAGCTCAACGATATAAAGACAGTCAAAAACGAATGTCAGATGACAAAGTTATGATTTTTTAACGGACTTTAATTGTCTAAGCCTGTTAAAATATAACTTTAAAAATAACTTCAAAATTAGTCGACAGAGTCTAAATGAAAGTTGTAGAACACGTCGCTACCTACGCGTGAATATAAAGAACGTCAATAACGGTGCTTTTATGTGAAAGTTGCAGAATTTAGTAGATATTTAATTTTGGGGTTAAGTTCCGGAAGTGACACGTGGTACTATCTCAGCCACAACTTCCTCCCCACGCCTTGCCACCAGATGGTGACACTTGGCACCTTAACACAATGTGTTGGGGATCAGAACACGCTGTGTTGGTCAGTTCCCAGCCTGTAAATAGAGGCACAAATCACCCCATTTCTTCACACCTTTCTATCTCTTTTCTCCCAAATCCCCCCAAAGCCTCAAGGCTTTTATTTAACCCTGCTTAGGAGTTAGTAGCGAGTCCCGAAGCGCCAGAAGGCTCCGAGAAGAAGATCTTTCGGCTCAGAAGTTCTGACCGCGTAGAGCCATGTTCCTCGCTAAACCCCCTTGTAAGTGAGTTATGCTTAGCCTTCTTTTAGTATAATGTATGTTTAAGTTCATTATCGTTATTATGAACCTATAAACAAGACTTATCAGTGATTCAAAGTCGTTATACTGATTGAACTACTTACGGGAGAGGTTTCTCGAATGGTCACGTTAGGTTTGGTTGTTGGATTTCAGAAAAGCTATATGCCGAAATGGTCATGCCTCCCAACTGTCCTGCCTGGCTGATCCTTACTTGATAGATCATGACGTAGACTATGAGTTAATGATGAATCTAGAATAATAATTAGTC
Source organism: Lactuca virosa (assembly GCF_052849685.1). Lineage (NCBI taxonomy): Eukaryota > Viridiplantae > Streptophyta > Magnoliopsida > Asterales > Asteraceae > Lactuca > Lactuca virosa. The sequence goes on from NC_136428.1 coordinate 183,868,337, forward strand.
TCCATAAATATTAGACTAAAAAAACTTAGTGATAATAATGCTAGGTTTCCTCTAAGGAAAAGACGATTGTTAGAAGCGAAGCGCTGCTCGAATTTCGAGTCATCACTTTAACAAGTGAGTGCATAGTCCCTTTCATGAACATGATTTTAATACAAGTATTAATTAAAGTATTAAATATATGTTAATGTGTGAAATATTTGATATTACCTGAAATACATGTTAAGAGCATATCTGACAGTATTAGATGATTTAGGATACAGAGTAAACCTAAATTAATTAAGAGGAATATTTGGTAGTATCTTCTTATGAGTACGAGTGTGATGTACACGGAGGATAGAACTTTAAAATTTGTCATTGATCCGAGAGCGCTTGTCGCTCCTTCTGCCATCAGCGGTGAGGGATCTGCCACTAAGTTTGACTATGGTTTGGTAGATGCACCCATTGGTGATGTTTCTCGTAACGATCCTCTGCCTCTGGACTCTAAAGATGAAACAGCGAAGGAGGCGTTGACCGGCGGCAACCGTGTAACCACCATGTGGCGGATAACCTGGATGGACTCCCCTATTGTGGAGGACGACAATGTCAATAATATTGGTAGGTGCCTTCGCAAGAACCGTAACACTGATTTTTTGTGGGGGGGGGGGGGGTCCAACACAGTGACCGACTTCCCTGATGATGACACTTCTCACCATTAGCAGGGGACAAACAAAGAGGCAACTAAACCGCCTTGGGAACCAAAGGAAGAAACAGAGGATGTCACCGGTCTTGGCGGTGGTGGGTTTGGGAAGAATCTGAAGGTTGACCTCCAAACTGCTCCTATTTCTACTTCGTCTCCTATGGGAGACATCACTATTTCTGCCGCTCCGCGTACACCACTAGTTGCTCCTGGTGTTTACCTCCCAGAATGGTCTCTTACTACTAGGTCCCTACTCATACAACATTTTGTTGCGTATGAGTGGAGTCTTCATGCGTTCCCTATGGCTACAATAGAAGCATTGGAGGTCCTCTTCAACTCCCTTATGGAGAACAATCTTTAGTATGTCGCCGACCAAGTTATCCCCTACTTGGTGGTTGCGATTGGGCGCCTACGTCATGTGGGCTCAGATTTGGTGGAATTGACTACCGTAAAAGCTGATCATGACGAATTAAAAGGAGAAGGTGTTGGTCCATGAGGAGGAGAAGCAAAAATTTGAAGAACGCTATGACATGTTGCTCGGGGATAAAGCGTCGGTGGAGGATCATGTGACAAGCTTGAATGGATAGGTGGAGCGCCTGTCTCAGCAAATGGAGACCTTAGAGATGGGGAAGGAAACATTGGAGGGGCAAGTGAAGCAACTGGGTGAACAGCTGGTGACCGAGGGGTCGAGGAGGAAGATTTTAGAGGAGTACATGACTTGGCTTCTCAAAAAAGGGGTTGAGCGTGTGGTGGATCGGGTTATCGAGAGCTCGGAGTTCTCGTTGGGGGTTCGGCGGATGAAGGCATCATGTATGGCAGCCAGTGTGGCAGGTGGTAATTAAGTGTTGCGAGAGCAAGTGGATGCTAGAAAATTTAATCCAGAGGAGGCAAGTGTTGTAGTGGAGAAGACCCAAGCGATGCATGCCTCCGTGAAGGCCTTCATGGAGACATATTTTTTCCTCATATCTCCATTTGGGCGTGTTGGATTTGGTAGGCCTCCGTCAACTATGCTATGATCTCGACCTCAAGGAAAATTTATTGGAAGGTAGCTCTAAGAATATCAGACCCTCCTCCACTCCTCCTGGTAAGTGATTTCTCCCTCCTCTCTTGATTTACGATTTTGAAGGTCATGTTTTAGAAACAGTATTTGGACAAATTTTAACTTGGTCAATGACCCTGCGTGGTCTTTGTTAAGTCCGTGAAGTGTCCAATAGACAATATGTTTTGATTTGTTGTGTGATGGTATGAAAGTAATCTTTCACCTAAAGCTTGCTTGCTTTCTTTAGTCCCATACAGTTTATGTAGGCCACTGGTTTGCTTTCTTCTCAAAGGTTAATGTTGGCCTTTGAGGTTGCATTTGTTCGTGATTTTTCCCATTGGGGGGATTTTTTTTCCAAAGGTTTGTGTTGGCCTTAGGAATTGAGTACGGATGGCTCCTACTTGATTGGCAGGGTATTAAGACTTGAAGGACACTCTCATTTGATAGATGAAAGTTGTTTATATTTAACCAAAGTTTGTTGGTTTTGGCCCGGGATGTGCTCGTGAGCTTGGGACTCGTCCTTCTTTCGAGTCATTGGCCTGTATTTTTAGGTTGTGGATTTGGCTAGCCTCTTCTTATGAACCTTGACTGGTTCACTTTTGTTAGGGAATTTCCTTTTAGGTAAATTTTTCTAGTTGCCCTTTAATACTTTTCTTTATGTCTTGGGCCAACAAGAGTTGCATTTTGGCCCTAGTAATCTAAGTTAAGCGGAGATAGTCACCTCGAGGCGTTTAGGACTTAGGTATTTTTATGTCAAGGGAAAGGTTATGAGCCTTTAAAGCCTTTGCTCATGTCATGGGTAAAGGTAATAATCCTTTGAATTGGATTGACATGTTTTAGGGAAAGGTTATGAGCCTTTAAAGCCTATGGTTGCATCCTTGCATGAACGTCTAAATTGTTTTCAGAAATAGTCAACCTTGTTATTGTTGGATAAGGTGTCTAAGTCCATAACTTATTTGGTATATACTTGACCCGACCCGGCATGGTCCATTTGGGTTGCACTTCACCCAAACTGTTTACGGATAATTTTATGAGAATTGTATACTTACGATTTATTAATATATTATAAGTTATAATATATTAATATAAAGTCATGTTATTTAATTAGTTTTAATCTTGAATTAATTATGAATTGATTTAGTGATTAAAAGGAAGACTAATTAAATCATGGCCTATTGTATTTATATGGTGTGGGCTAATGCTCATTTGTTAATGGGCTAAGCTTATATGGAAGTCCATGGATGATCCATGGAGCTTTTAACCCATGGATCCTTGGAAGAGGAAAAGACATGGGTTATTAGGGTTTCACCCTAACCATGCACACTATATAAACAAGCTTATGTTGCATGAAAAACACCTAAGTGTGTGTGTAATAGTGGTGGCCGATTTCTAAGTGTTAGTATACTCTCTCATACATTTTCCAAGTTTGTGGTGATTTGTGATTTCCATTTGAGGCATTCACATTATTGGTGCTTGGCTCTCAAACTCCAAGGAATCAACAATCAACAAAAGGTATGTAATTCATCTAGTCCTTTTATGTTTAAAAGTACCCCATGCCATGCTAGATAGGTTATAAACCTTGGAAAATAATATTTTGCATGTACCTTAGACAAACATAGATCCAAGGTTTATTAGGGTTGCATGTACACTTAGGAAGTGTTAGAATGCTCAAAACCCAACAGTGGTATCAGAGCCTAGGCTTGTTTGTTTGATACTTGATGCAAAATAGTGAAGAAAGTCGTCCATTTTGCTGTCTGACTGATGAACTCGCCGAGTCCATGGGGGGACTCGCCGAGTTCATGTGTAAACTCATCCTACTCGCTGAGTAGGTTCGTGCACTCGGCGAGTAGGAGCCTCAGAATGCAGATTTTCGACTTTTGCTGCTGGAAATGGACTAGAAACATTACCCTAAACTGTTTTGGTGTTTTAAAACTTGTTTTAGTTGGTGTAATGGTAGTTCTAATCCATTTACAATAGCTTATATCAAAATTTCATGCTTTGTATGTGTTCATATAATTCTTGAAACTTTGATGATCATGTTCATGTTCTTATGAATTTAGAAGATGATAGGAATTATTTGCTGAATTGTTTAGGATTAATTCTTGATCATTTATGTGTTTTAATGGAGTCCATAATTTGTCCTCAAGTTATGGATATCCAAAGGTCACTTCTTTTAAACACACACTTAAAACACATAAGTTACATAAAATGAAGAGTCTTCATTTTTATGAACCTTTAATTCATAAGTTATGAAATGAAAAGTTTTGGATAGTTACAAAACTTGCCCTCAAGTTTTGGAATTTGTAAAGTTTCACACACTTTAATAAACTTTAATTCCAAACCCTTAGAGTTTTAAAAGTTAAAATTCAACCCTTATACTATTTATAACATTATTGGTTAATTATTATATATATATGTATAAGATCAAGTCGTTTTACCGTTAGTAGGCCTCATTCACGAAGCCGGTCTATAAGGGGGGTATAAGGTTGTTTCCTATAAAATGGCAACTTAATGGGTGTCCATTCTCACCCACCGCTTCCTTGATCGGTGGAGGGTCGTTAGCCGAACGGGTAGGACAATGACTTTAAATTCTCATTAAAAGTATAATGAATATTATAAAGTAACTAAACCTTTTATAAATTCCCAATCTTAGTTACTTTAGGAAAATGTGAATATGGTGCTAACCCATGAAATTCACACTTTGTACCTTACCAAGTCGTTGGTGGAGCGTGTGTGGTTAACCGGCACACTAACTTGGACTAGTAAGGATCACGAAGGGTGACTTAATGTTTATCATAGATCGGTGGAGCGTGTGTGGTTAACCGGCACATCGATTAGGTGATAATATTAAGGGTACCAAGTGAGTTTGCATGGTTATTCACACCTTGTTTTGTGATCCTCGGCATCCCAGTCACAAAACTTGAAGGGCACAATCGAGATTGAAACATGCCATTGAAAAGTTCAATGAATCTCAAAAGATCTAGGAGTTTCAAATCCATTTAAAACCTAATAAATTATTTCGTTTTTCATGGTGGAAATTGAAGAATCGTCATTCACCTAATATTTTATAGCTTGGATTACGGCATCCCTCTTCCAAGTTATAAAATATTGTGTTGGGTCCTAGCCTTAATATTTCATATTGGGTGTTATATTAAGGACTTGAATCAACTAACTTGATTTTCTCCCATTGTAGATGTCTGGTTCAGACAACTATGATCTTCCCAAATCGCTTGAAACAAGCTTTCCTCCTGAAGATGATGTCCCTCAACATCATGCTTCACTCCCCCCACCTCCTCCATTTATTCTCCCTGACCCACAAGCCCGAAGACTTGAAAGGTTCAAGATCACTCAAGCTCTACTAGAAATGAAACATAAAGATGGAAGACCTTTGTGCACTCATGTCTTAGGAATGAAGTCACACATAGACAGGTTGAGAATGTTGGGTGTTGTTATTTCAAGGAAGTTCGCTGTTGACTGGGTTCTTCAGTCATTTCCTGAGTCATATAGTGAGTTTATTAAAGACTACCATATGACAGATCCTGACATAACCCTAATAGATCTTTCTTATTTGCTTGTTACTGCTGAATCAACAATGATTTGGCGCAATGGTCAAGAAAATATTGATGGAAGGTCTAATTCTCAAACTTCCATGGACATGGACAATGGTAACATTGGAAGTCCAGAAAAGCTTTCTCTTCCCAATGAAAAGGGATCGGCCTTGGTCAACCCGGTTGACCAAAAGGTAAAGGGAAAGGCTAAGTCTGTGATTGTCTCATGTACCATTCCCAAAGAGTCTATATGTTTTTATTGTCATGAGAAGGGACATTGGAAGCGAAGCTGCCCTGAATACCTGAAATGTTTGAAAGCAAGTAGAGACAAAATGTTTGACTCGGCTTCAGGTAAGTCCACTATCTAACTTTGTTAAAATTCCTAATTGTTGATTCTTATTACATGATGTGACTAGGTTGCATCTTGATGTTTAGCAGGATCGAGCAAAAGGAAGGTTAAAAGAAGAGTGTGTTGAATCTGATCATGAAGATGGATTTCTATCGCATGGTTCGAGGATCGGATTTTTGAGCCACTACTTAAAAGTTATGATAGATTGCTAAGAAATATGTAATAGCATAGTTTTCATTTAAAGTTGCATTGTAAGGAATATTTTTCCGCATTTTAATAAAGAAATAAAAGTTTTGTTTAGTTTATTTTATATTATATCCCCTTACAATGGCATTTATGGAAAATTGATGTTTGTATGTTTCTAGCAATATTGGAAATATGAGTTTGATTCTCTCATTTGTGGTAGTGTCTGAATTTACCAAATGAGGAAAGGTTCTCATCACCCAAGCTTCAGTTAGACAGAAACTTGGAATCATACAAGTTGTATCGTATGATGAATGAGAATTTTCATCTTTGTAAAATTGAGACTAATTCATTGATCACATGCATATGTGAGCCAATTGAACGACTAAGGAGTTAGGCACACTGGGTGTGTGCTGGTCAAGGTCCACCACAAAGATCGATTCGTCATGATTTACTACAGATTAGTAAATATGGTTATATTTATAAGGTTAAGTATAATTCTGTAACATTGGAAAAGTTTCAATGTATGGCAGAACGAATGAGAAGAATCAAATTTGGCAGAGAGATAAAAAGTTTCTCAAATCTGAAAAGATGGGAGAGTACTTTAGTATCATGGTTTTATGATCATCTTAATGATTATGAAACCATATCACAAATTCATACTCTAAGGACATCTTAGTGCATTGTTATGACTAAGATGAGGGGTCATGAATTGTTGGAATGGTTAAAATCAAGAAGATGGATCATACTTCGTTCCAAAACAACTCTTAGAGTCATAATCCAAGATTGTAACATTGAGTGACATAAAGTAAGGTTTAAAACACTTATCAAATGTAGTGTAAAATGTTTTCTACTCCTGTACATTTGAAATTGGTAAGTTGTGATGTCTTGGATAAGACAAAGACCAACTAAGACCAATTGTGTGAAGTGTTTATCTTAATAAGAATCTGCACTATCCCTTGAATATTTATTTTGTCAAGGAATGGTTCTTGACTAGGGAAACTTATATGTCAAGAGGACAGTGGGAGTCTTAAAGATCCTGAAAGGATTTCAAGATTTAATCAAGAGTAAAACCTGAGTTTTATCACTAGCACACGACTTAAGGTTTGAAACCTATTAAGTTGACATAATTCTTGTTTCTGTGTCTGTTCCTATTAAGTTGACTATGCATATGAGTTCTGTTAGTTCTAAACTGTGTGCATAACAGCTTGGAAGCATTGGTGGGCCTTGTGCTACCAGATGACAAGAAATTAAGATTGAACAAGTTCAATCCATGTAAGGCTGAATTTGTTACTAACCTTGTCTTATGATTATGGTTTTGACAAATTCACATGGATAGGAACTCATACACCATAAAATCTAAGTGTCATAAGGTATCTCTCCGATTCATGAAAATGATGGTGAGGAAATGCTTTCACTAAGAAGATTTTAAGTAGATAGCAATTGTGATGTTTGCATTCTCAAAGTCGTTAGTGGAGCGTGTGTGGTTAACCAGCACACAAACATGGACTTGTGAGAAATGGCAAAGGTCTAAACAATTAAGACTATGATTACGGCATCCCTTTTCATAGTTCTAGAAATTGTTTAGACACACATGTGAGCTATCTAAGAAAGGGTGTAAGAATCTAAATTTCAGAAGTCCAGCTGATTTCTGGAAATATGTCAGAGCTAGTGGGAGCATAAGTGTTATGCTGATAATCATCATGTTAGTGGGAGCATGATTATTATGTTTAGTGTTGCAAGTTAGCAATGTTAATTATAGAAAAACAAAAGTTTCAATTCGTAAAGTTGTAGGGGTTGAAAAAGTTGTTTTGCTATAATTAAGGGAGAGGAAATTATACTTCATTTCAATTCTAAAAGCTTAGATTGAGTTTTAATCATCTTTAGTCAAGGATATATATATGAATTTTATGTTGGAATGGTTCAACATAAGGAAATTCTATATATATTGCGTTCTCAAATTCTATTATGATCACGACATCCCTCTTCATAGTCGATTTTTGAAAACATGGAAAATAAAAAAAATATATTGTAGCAAAAGACTGATCCAGTATCAGGTCTTTATGTGAGACATCGTGAATCGTGTCCCATATGCTTCGGGTATAGGATCGGTCACATGTGCTATAATATTCATCCTTTCTAAATTTTCCAAATGCTCAGAGCATTAAGAAGGGAAAAGTCTAGAATTGGATAAGACTAAAATGATTAAGCAATTGTCGAGGACTATCTAAGGCTCACCAAAGATTGGTTGCTCAGGGACAGTTGGAAGTATAGTGTTAAATTTTGGAAGGACCATATGGATATATTCTGAAAAGAGGTAGCTCTTGTTCAGATATGATAATCAAAATAGGAATATGGAAATTTTCCATATTGGGAGTTGGATATTAAGAATCTATGAGAAAGTTAGAAACTTTTATGCAAGAAGGATGTTCAAAGCAATGTACTTTGAATATGAGAGTTCGTCTCCATAGAGTTGATCTCCTTTGGAATCCTCTGTAATGACTGATGACAAGGTTTTGGTGACCTTGTGCATAACCATTACGAGAGGATTAGTGCATATAAGTTTAAAATCTAACAGTTTTTTTTTGGTAAATGGTAGGAATTAGGAATTCTTACATTTACAATAAGGATTTGGGATTGTGAAATGAGCATCATTGGAATCATGTTAAATTGATCTATTTCACAAAGTAAAGATCATAGACAAACATAGTGTGCATACTTGGAGTATGGCATAACTATTGTTTAGAAAAACAAAGTGTACATGCTAGGAGCATGGGACGACTGTTGTTTTTGTTCAAGTATTAAGTTGATTATTTGAAACATTATACAATGAATAATGTGTAATCAATATGGTGATAAATAAAAGGTGGTTTTATTTATATTCAAAAGGGTTCTGAGACCATATTGGATTCGATTATTATTGTGTTTCACTTTGCATGTTTTGACTTCCAGAATAGCTAGGTTATTCTTTCCGAATGACTAAGTTATTTAAACACTCCACAGTCGTTCATATGTTGGAAGTAGGTATGAATTAAGACTGTCATGAATCGAGTTTGTAGATGGCTAAACGTGTTTAGACATAGCAATGGTTGGTACAACATTCATGAGTACTCATAAGTTATGAGTATTGGAATTAACCCACGCTCACTTGTATCACTTCATGGAATTTATCTCGAGTGATCGTGAGACGGTAATATCATATAAGTCTTCAAACCTAGAGATATGAGTTGTTACCTATGAGTTGGTTGTGCATTGATTGCACGTAAACGCATCAGTAACTTGATGTTATAAAACGTGCCTTTGTGTATAATTCAACAAGTAGTAGAAACAAGTATATGAGTCGAAGTTTATCTGTTCCTTCTAGTCCTTGGAGGATTAGAAGCGATATCTGGGCCCCTCGATGATTTTGTTTTGACCTATGTACCGGGCCCGGTCAGAACCTAATTGATGTGTTCAATTTAGTTCTTTGTCAAACAAATCGGAAATCGGGAAACAAACTGCTGGACAATAAGTACGACGTTGTTCCATGTATTTGTCCGGCTGATATCATGAGAACAGAGGATTATATGATCACTTATCTAAAATGGCGCTTCATAGTTCAACAGAGTTTTCGAGAGCTACGATTGCTGGTTGGTTCCTGAAGTAACATACGCAAATACAGTTATTAGACTTATCCAAGTGGGAGACTGTTGGATAAGGTGTCTAAGTCCATAACTTATTTGGTATATACTTGACCCGACCCGGCATGGTCCATTTGGGTTGCACTTCACCCAAACTGTTTATGGATAATTTTATGAGAATTGTATACTTACAATTTATTAATATATTATAAGTTATAATATATTAATATAAAGTCATGTTATTTAATTAGTTTTAATCTTGAATTAATTATGAATTGATTTAGTGATTAAAAGGAAGACTAATTAAATCATGGCCTATTGTATTTATATGGTGTGGGCTAATGCTCATTTGTTAATGGGCTAAGCTTATATGGAAGTCCATGGATGATCCATGGAGCTTTTAACCCATGGATCCTTGGAAGAGGAAAAGACATGGGTTATTAGGGTTTCACCCTAACCATGCACACTATATAAACAAGCTTATGTTGCATGAAAAACACCCTAAGTGTGTGTGTAATAGTGGTGGCCGATTTCTAAGTGTTAGTATACTCTCTCATACATTTTCCAAGTTTGTGGTGATTTGTGATTTCCATTTGAGGCATTCACATTATTGGTGCTTGGCTCTCAAACTCCAAGGAATCAACAATCAACAAAAGGTATGTAATTCATCTAGTCCTTTTATGTTTAAAAGTACCCCATGGCATGCTAGATAGGTTATAAACCTTGGAAAATAATATTTTGCATGTACCTTAGACAAACATAGATCCAAGGTTTATTAGGGTTGCATGTACACTTAGGAAGTGTTAGAATGCTCAAAACCCAACAGTTATCACTTAGTAAATGTATACAACCTCTATTGAGATCATATCGAGATTGAATAATAATGAACGTCTAAATTGTTTTCAGAAATAGTAAGCCTTCACCATTTCATTGATTGCATTCTGGAAGTATCAACGATGTTTGATGAGGAAAAACATGGCTAAATTTTGACATAAAAAGGTGGCCTAAGACTAGAGCTAACTGTTGGGGTATGATTATCCACTTGGAGTTAGATCACATTGCTCGCGCCCATGATGTGCCTTATTCTATCTTCTGTCCTTGCTTTAGGAGTAAAAGTGGCGCAAATTGTGCGTGTTCTAAATCTGGGGGATGGATCTCCCATTTTGTGCTTCTAAGACATAAGCTCCATTCCGGTGGGTCTCCACTATCTTGTATGGGCCTTCCCACGTGATACTTAGCGTTCCTTGGGGTTGGGCATGATTGGGTTCATTTTTACTTAATACCCATTCTCCTACTTTGAAGTTCTTCACTCGCACACGTCGATTGTAATAATTCTCAGTGCGAGGTTTGTAGGCATCTTGGCGGAGTTAGGCGGCCTCATGTTTCTAGTCAAGCATGTCTAAGTCTTGATGTTGTCTAGCTTTGTTGGCATCTGCGTCGAAGTCTGTTACCCATAGTGATCTGGCTAAGATTTCAGGTGGGAGCACCGCCTCTGTGCCGTATGTTAGGCGAAAGGGTGTTTCCCCAGTATCGTACCTCGAGGTTGTGCGATATGAACAGAGCACTGTGAGAAATTCTTGAATCCAAGCTCCTTTAGACTTTATAAGGCATTTCTTAAGTCCATTAATGATCATCTTGTTTGTTACCTCCGTTTATTCTCTTGGGGATGTGCCACTGAGGTGAATCGGCAGTGGATTTACTTTGCTTCGCACCATTCCTTGTAAGGCATTCCTTCCTGTGACAGTGGTCACGGGCTCGGCCTTGATCCACTTAGTGAAGTAATCGACAACATCCAACAAGAATTTGGCTCCACCCCGGGTGGTTGGGAATGGTCTAACAATATCTATTCCCCATTGGTGAAAAGGCCAGGGACTGCTGATACTGGTTAGTGGCATGATGGGATGGTTTTGGACAGGTGAAAAAGATTGGTCCTCCGGGCATTTCTTGGTGAGCTCAGTCGCATCATTGTAGACGTTTGGACAACACACCCCTAGGTGGAGTATCTTTCCGGTGAGTGCCCGTTCACGTTCATGTGCTCCGGGCTCCCCTGTGTGGATTTATTCTAAAAGTGATTTCCCTTCAGAGTGGGTGATGCACTTTAGCCATGGTGCTAGGTATCCCCTCTTCTACAATTGTGTGTTCGTTACAGCGAAATGTGGGGCCTTGACCTTGACCCTTCCTTACTCGCAGCTCCATCAATATGTAGTTCCCAAATGTCTTGGCTTGCCTCCGGATCTGACAGATCTATTGTCATGACTGTTGGCACATTTTTTAGTGTGTCGGGAATTTCGACTAGGAAGTATGTCAAAGCTTGGACTTTGAGGCTGGAACGCGAGCGATAATCTATGTTGTGCTCACCCAGCTCAATTGCCTATTTTGCTAGGCGTTCCGATTTCTCTGGTCTCAACAGGATTTGTTTTACCGAGTAGCTAGTCAGGACCTCAATCTTGTGATCTTGGGAGTAGTGTCTGAGATGCCTGGATGCATAGATTAATGCAAGCACTAGTTTCTCTAAGATCGGGTAGTTGAGCTCAGGTCCTGGTAATGCTTGATGGGTTTTGGTATAATACAACATCATATGGTGCACATACAACCCTAAATACATTGGATCTATGTTTTCACTAATTATACATGCAAAGGTGTTTCCAAGGTATTAAGTCTATAACTAGCATGCAAAGATGTAAACTACACAAGATGCTAGTTAGTGTAACATACCTTTTATGTGGTTGGAATTCTTGATGTATTTGATGTTGCTTGAACGACTTTGGCCTTTAAGAACTTAGTGCCCTAAGTGTTGCACCTCAAATGGAATCACAACTCACCTAAAACAAAGGTGACTCTTGAGAGAGAATTACATGCACCAAAAACACCTCCAAGGACTCTAAGAACTTCTAGTGGCGTTTTTAGGCAATGAACTATATATTTATATGTAGGATTTCAAGGGTCATGGATATAACCCAAATCTATATCCATGGGTTTTATGATCCATGGTTCATGTGGCCCAACTCTTTATGTATCCATACATAAACTTGGTCCAACATGGATCATAATCCCAACTCATATAAATATAACTAATTACCATAATTAGTCTCCATAGATTTAATTAGACTCTTTTGATCACTAAATTAATTCCAAATTAATTATTGATCAATACTAATTAAAACATATGATTTCATATTAATATATTATAAATTGTAATATATAAACAAATCATATATAACCTTCTCTCAAGAGTCGATCCTAACAAATTGTCCTGGTGTTATGCAACCCAAATGGACCATGCTACTCTCGGGTCGAGTACATACCAATAATAATTATGGGCTTAGACATCTAATCCAACAATGCTTTGCTTACGAAATGTATTGGTAATTGCTTCTTATCCCTCTCGATGGCTAGTACCGATGATATGGCTTCATCGGAAGCTGCCAATTACATTTGCAAAGTTTCTCCTGGTAGGGGGCCCGCTATAGCCGAGAGCTGGTATAAAGCTTCTTTCAGGTGCTGCAGGGTCTTGTCGGCCTCTGTTGTCCATTTAAATTGATTCTTATCAATTCAACCATTCAAAGTTTGGAAGAGTGGGAGAAGTTTTTCAGCCGAATTGGCGATGAATCTGTCAAGTGTCGTCAACCTTCCATTGATTTCTTGCACTCCTTTGAGGTTGTGAGGGGTTTTAGAATCGAGGAATTCTTGTATTTTGGATTCGTTTGGCGAGATTCCTTCTTTGGTTATTTGATAACTGTGACATCCCCAAATTCACGGTCAATTTAAAAATTTTATTTATGCTTATTTTAAAATCAGAGTAACCTTTTAAAGAAAAGTGTTGCGGAATTTGTTCCCAGAAAAACATGATAAATATGTTAAAAAAGCACTTCCGAAGAAATGTATTTTATTCATTTTAAACTTTTGGATGTCATCGTCAATATAGAAACATAAGCATAAACACAACTTACATTCACTTACACTAGTAATCCACACCTCTTTAATCTCTTTGTGTAGTGTACATTTATATCGATACCTGGGATACAAATAAACTAAGTGGGTCAGGTTGGGAAACCTGGTGAGTACGTAGGGTTTTCAACCCACAATAATATAATTATGTTTAATCATTAAACAGTCAACCCAATTACCCATACCCATTATCTTCTTTATTTCTTAAGGATCTACCCTAAGAATAATTTATCATTCACACATTCAGACCTAAGAATGGTCCTAAGGAGTAGGCACAAAGTCCATCGTTGGCAATGAAACAGCTGTCAATATTATCTATTAAGCACATTTGCCAATATTATCATTTAGGCGTAACAGCCAGAATTGTGACATTCTCTATTAGGCGCAGTTGCCAGGGTTTTGATGTTCTCTATTAGGCGCAGCTGCCGATACTATCCTTAGAGCGCAACTGCTACGATGTTTAGAGTACATCGTAGATCAAAAACATCTACAGGTTGTGGCGCAACTGCCAATGCTCATCTATAGGGTACTAGGTCCATTGCTGCCAATGTTCACCTATAGGGCACCATGTCCATACTGCCAATGTTCCTCTATATCAGCTTTCATCCCTCATCATTCATCTACCCATCTTTTACCCAACATATTTTGTAGATATAAATTACATATACAATTTAAATCATTTAAAACATGTATAAAAGCATTCATCCAACATAGATAGAAAGGATAAAGATAATATGCACACATAGCATGTAATTTATATAAAATACTTCATATCTATGTGTAAGATGAAAGTAACTATGCACTCACTTGTTAAAGTGATGATTCTAAACTCGGACAACGCTTCGCTTCTTAACAATATAATTTTCTTGGACGAAACCTATTATTATTACCACTAGATTTTAGTCTAATATTTACCGTGACTAATTTTTAGTCTTAGGATTATTATTATTATATAAGCGTTTAAACAATATTTTCCAACCACTATGTACAGACAGGGGCAGACATAAAACACCGGAGGGCAGGACCATTTTGGCATATAGCACTTCTGAAATCCAACAACCCTATGCGGCCCTTTAAATCAGATTCCCTGTACCGCGAGTAGTTAAAAAGATATTATAACGACACTTATATAAATCATAATAATAGCCAAAATATTTATTATAAGTTCATAATGACAATACTAATTTTAAATATAAGTTATATTTAAAATAGGGTAAGCATAGCTTACTTACAAGAGAGTTTTAGCTAGGAGCCGGGCTCTACAGGGGCAGAACTTCGTCGCTAAATTTTTCCATAAAAGATTCTTGCAGCGCTTCAACGCTCACCTTACCATACTAAAACTACAGAAAGAGAAGTCGAATCACGAGGGACCGAAATGCTCAGGGGATAAGAAGAGAAAGACTCTTGAATCAAGAGAATGGTGCAAGAAATATGAGAGGCTAGAGGCTCTTATTTATAGTAATTGAATTTTCAAAAACCACCCTCTAAATTTACTTAAATGACTAAACACCCTTTATAATATAATTTAAAATAGATTTAATGATATTTGTACTAAACTAATGTCGAAAGTACTCAACACTAGTCTTATATCGACTGCATCGTCGATTCCTTTCTAATGATATATATATATATATATATATATATATATATATATATATATATATATATATATATATATATATATATATATATGATTTACACTTTATTTTAATATGTAAATGTGCTATTAAAAATTATAACTAGTTCATACGAACTCCGTTTTTGACGTTCTTTATATCCACGCGTAGCTATCGACGAGATCTACAACTTTCGTTTACACTCTGTCGGCTAGTTTTGACTTTATTTTTCGTCCATATTTTTAAAAAATTAAATGATTTTGCTAAAATCATATCTCTCTCATTCGGACTCCGTTTTTGGCATTCTTTTTCTCAAAATTCATATTTTAAGGAGTACTACGAATTTTGTTTTGGTGGCGTTAGCTAAAAGTCAATCACTCTCTTCGTAGCTTTTTACGGCATACATTCGTTGTGCGCGACTGACTTTTATATCTTATAAAAATCATATATAATTCATACGGAGTCGGATTTCTACGAAATTTATATTTTCAGGATCAGGAAGACGTGTACTTTCTAAATATATAAAATTTAATATATATATATATATATATATATATATATATATATATGTTTTGGTGCACTTATTTTTACGATTTACGGAAGATTCGACTGATTTTTTCTAGTTTATTATATTATAATAATCATGAAACATATAATATTCACATAATTCTTCTCTATTAAATCAAATAGGTTACAATTGTTGACCATAACTATTACTTTGGTTAAGATTATTTATCCTAGATAAAAAAAAATGATTTTTAATGCTTATTATTGACTAGCCCGACTCTGCGTGTGTTACAATTATCTCCCCCTTAGGATGATTACGTCCCAGAATCATCAACAAAACAAGGGTTGTATAATGACTCCATACGTTATCTCCTCATCCTAGGTAATAACCGTAAGTTCTTATGTTCCTTCGAATTAGTATCTAGCTCTTGGACTTCTTGACTGCAGGCGGTGCTCAATCTTGCACCCGTTCTTTATCCTATGTTGGACTTTCAATCGTAACCTTCGAGTTACAAAATCGATCCAGATTGGAGACTCCTACTTCTTCTTAAACAAACTTATCTAAAAAGAAGTTCTTTGATAACCACAATAGGCCAATGGTCATGTTGTAATTACCTCTCATCGTATGATTCAACGCTTAGACTCAAGTCTTTTAGAGTCAAATTACATAACATAATATACATTCCTTCATGTTCTAATGTGATATAATCACATTCTAGCATGTAGCACTTCTAGCTACAAGATTCTTACCTTAACAACGGTTGCGATACTTCTATTGATCGCTTCGATTATCTTTCACTTCAATCGTATGGCTTAAGTCAGATGCTACATCGATCTTGGTTCTCTGAACCACGTAACATACTCATCTTAGTAGGAATCGATATGATATGACCTCTAGGATCGGAATAACAATCATCTTCTTAGTCATTAGCGAAACGATGGTAACGACATACTTGAACCAAACGGAATCAATTACTAGCTTCTTGGTAACCTTGTGGCTTTCCCTTATCCAAGTGCAAGTCATGTGCTTCCGGTAGTACAGGCCTCTACTCCCTTTCACACCTACTCATACTCGTCCCAAGTATTGTCTCACAGTTCTCCAACTCATTATAACAAAAACAATTTTAACACTAACAAATGTGTCCTAACAATCATATAGTTTTCCCTAGACTCTACTAGGACTTCTCTATTAGGCTCACCTTACCATACTAAAACTACAGAAAGAGAAGTCGAATCATGAGGGACCGAAATGCTTGAGGGATAAGAAGAGAAAGACTCTTGAATCAAGAGAATGGTGCAAGAAATATGAGAGCCTAGAGGCTCTTATTTAGAGTAATTGAATTTTCAAAAACCACCCTCTATATTACTTAAATGACTAAACACCCCTTTATAATACAATGTAAAATAGATTTAATGATATTTGTACTAAACTAATGTCGAAAGTACTCAACAGTAGTCCTATAACGACCGCATCTTCGATACCTTTCTAATTATATATATATATATATATATATATATATATATATATATATATATATATATATATATATATATATATGATTTACACTTTATTTTAATACGTAAATGTGCTATTAAAAAGTATAAGTAGTTCATACGAACTCCGTTTTTAACATTCTTTATATTCACGTATAGCTCTCGACGAGATCTACAACTTTCGTTTAGACTCCGTCGGCTAATTTTGACATTATTTTTCATCCAAATTTTTATAAACTTAAATGATTTTGCTAAAATCATAACTCTCTCATTCGGACTCCGTTTTTGGCATTCTTTTTCTCAAAAATATTATTTTAAGGAGTACTACAATTTTTGTTTTGGTGGAGTTAGCTAAAAGTCAATCATTCTCTTCGTAGCTTTTTACGTCATACATTCGTTGTGCGCGGCTGACTTTTATATCTTACGTCATACATTCGTTGTGCTGCAAGAATCTTTCTAATTCATACAGAGTCGGATTTCTACGAACTTTATATTTTCAGGATCGGGAAGACGTGTACTATATATATATATATATATATATATATATATATATATATATATATATATATATATATATATATATATAGATAAAAAAAATCATTTTTAACGCTTATTATTGACTAGCCCGAATCTGCGGGTGTTACAATAACCCAAGAATTGGCCTTCCTCCACCCTGAAAGTACATTTCTCGGGTTGAGCTTCATTTGTGCTCTCGTCAAAGTTTGAAACGTTTCTTCAATGTCACGAAGCAATGCTACTTCATTACGGCTTTTGATAACCATGTCATCGTCATAGACTTCGATGTTTCTGCCTATTTTATTTGCACCCACTTTGTCCATCAGGCACTGGTATGTCGCCCCGACGTTCTTGAGAGCGAATGACATCCTCTGGTAACAAAAGGTGTCGTGATCGGTATGAAAGGTTGTTTTCTCCTCATCTGAACTTAATGATAACCCTTGTAGGCATCAAGGAAACACTTGAAATGAAATCCTTCCAAGGACTCAACTTTTTGGTCGATCTCCAGGAGAGAGTGGTGATCATTTGGGTATGCGCTGTTTAGATTGGAGTAATCAATACACATCCACCATAATCCATCATGTTTTTTCACCATCACAGGATTTGCTATCCAGGTAAAGAAAATTTCTTCCCGGAGAATGTATGTGTCCACCAGCTTTGCCACTTCTGCATTGATTTCTTTGCTTCTATCACCCGAATGTCCCCTTTTTTTTGCTTGATGGGGGAACATCCCATGATGATATTCAAGTCGTGATCGATGACCTCACGATCAAATCCTGTCATATTTGTGGTTTGCCAGGCAAAGACCTTGGAGTACTGCTTCCAGAGGGCGACTAATCTTACTTTGACTTCCTCCGATAGGCTGGCTCTTATCGTATTGTTTGCTCTGGGTAATCTTGGTGGATGATGTGATTTTCTGTATGGCAATCTTCCTTTGATTTTTTCAAGGCTCGTACCAGCTTTGGTGCGGAAATGACTTTATGGCAGTGGTGTACGCGTGAGTTAGAAGCAACAAATATGGCTGACTCAGCTTATGTGCTAAACTTAACGATAGTGTGGATTGTTGACGGTATGGCTTATAGATGGAAAATCGCCGATCAACCGAGCAAAATTTTGTGCTCTGTTGGAAGACGTATCTTTGAGAATTCAATCGTTCGTGTGATCTTATCTTTCCCATCGTAACTAACTAATGTGAATGGTAGATATATGGTGCCCAGTGGCCATAGGCTATGCCTAGTGAATCCTACGAGCGAGCTGCCTTTCGGAGATTTTAGGCCTTCCTTCCAAGAGGTGGGCAGCTTCTTGAAGCAATGTTCGTAGAGTATATCAATATTGCTACTGTTTTCTATGTAAACACAATGGACTCTAGTATGATCTATGTAGCAAGTGACAAGGAGTGGGTTTCTGGGGTCCAAATTGGGCGGCCTTGGGTCTTCTATCCAAAATATGATGTTGATTACATTTCTATATAATACCTCAACGTCGTCATCTGTTTCGTGAGGTTCATTTCTCTTGCAGGGCCTGGTGATGGTGAAGATTTTTCCCTTCTTGTCTTGGTGCTTGCCAACGTCTTTTTGAGCTCGGTTGTTCTTCTGGTTGGCATCAAACATGGATCTCAAGTCCTTTGCAATATTAAAGAGATTTTCATTTAGTTGTTTTTCTTCAACACTATAACATCCCAAAAATCAAGGTAAAATTTGCATTTTTCAAAATCAAACCACAAAGCATAAAGGTTTACAAAACTTAGTTTCCAAAAGTCAAAATCACAAGTCAGAGTATCCCAAAATCAAATCTCATGAAAACTGAAGGATGTACACGATCAAGCCTTCGCCTTGCCTCGATCTTACGGAGTACCTAAAACATAAAACTTAAACTGTAAGCGAAAAGTTAAAGAGTTATCGCAAATACTACACACAACAAAAAAAATATACAAAATGCAAGCTGGGTTCACAGTCTCCTGACTGGATTACCCTGGCACACATCCTCTTGGATTTCCACTCTGGACCACAATCTCCCATTTGGATAGCCACTTTGTCCTACAATCTCTCGATTAGATTGCCACTGGCCCACAATCTCCCGATTGGATTGCCCGAGTTTGTTGGTTGAGAGCACAAAGTAGTACAACCTCAACGCACCCACACTACGTTGATATATGTAACAGACAAACATATAACTAGCAAATACAAGTAATCATCCATATCTACCAGTTTAACATATAATCAGTGTAACATCATCTTATATACTAGGATACATATCCTAGTGGGCCGGCATTGGTGCCTTCAACCCACGAGTACAGTGAGGAGAAACTCACCTCACAGTCTGAAATGTAGCTGAGCAGATCACAGCTCTAACTGTTGACTCTATAGGTCACATGTACAAGAAACAGTGACCTAATCACAAACTACTGCTCAAAATACCCAAAATACCCCTAATCCAAACTTGATAAAAATTCTATTCCAGTTAAGGTAAAAGGGTAAAAGATTCAATCTAGGGCGAGTACACCTTGTGTACTCCCCTCTACGCCCAGCGTGAAGGGTGCCTCTCAAGTCACGGGCTCCAAACCTGGTATGTGTAGTGTACCTCCAGGTACAACCAAAGTACCATAGCTAAATCCAAACTCAACATTAAGTTCTTATTTCATTAAGCCAAGGCACCAAACTTTAGATCCAGTTAAAAGAGGACGTCTTAATAGATAAAGTCCCTCACTTTATCCATTTTCATGCATACAAGAGGGTAAAAACTCAAACCCTTGGTCCAAAAGTCATCCAAAACCCCAAAACTCTTGCATGACTTAATAAGAATGTCCAAGCTCTCATTTTTATGAATCGATGAGCTCAATACTACAGAAAATTACAATTCAAGGACCTGGAGTAGCTCATAATCCACTAGACGAAAACTATGTGACCGAAATGCACACAAAATCTGGACTAGCAAGACCTAAGCAACTAAATCATCAAGATCCGAACTTTATACCTTCAAATGATGCTTGAGTGTGAGATACTTCTAGATTTAGCTGGTCTTGATCTTTCAAGATGATTCCACTATCTTTTCCTTCCATCAAGAACACCAAAATGCAGATTCGCAAGCTCAAAATGTTAACACAATGGATTAGGGTTTTCAAGGTACGATTTGGAAGATGGAGGCCAGTGAGGGGAAAGGTCTTGAGGAGATAATGATGTTTAAATAGGGCTCAAACTCCAGAAATTAGGGTTTGACCCCCAACCACGTACTCCGTGCGTACGCTTAGGTACACCCAACGTACTAATAGAAACACATGTCTCACATAAAGTGAGCTATGCGACCAAATTTGCAACAAATAAAATACTTAGGGTAAAAAATGAAATTACATGTACAAAGGGTTTTACAATTCTCCACCACTTGAATCAGACTTCGTCCTCGAGGTCTGGTGTTGCGAATAAGTCAGGGTAGTGCTCTCTCATCTCTGACCCGCCTATATCCCAAGAAAGTAGACCCTTGATATCTCAAGGCAACCATACCACAAGAATCCTCTTGTGCATTCCCTTACTACCATACTTTCGCCAAAAACCAAAGCCATCTAGCCCCATTCTGGGTCTACAAATGTGCTCTGAAAATCAAATGGTTGCTCTATCTCTCTCTCCCCCGAAAATAAAAAGTTAGGAGAACAAAGCCCCTACCGTAGATAGTGGCATTCCAATCCTGCTGCCAATCACTCAGCCTCCGGCTACAATCCTTGAGTCGATCATAATGATCACTTCTTTCTTGAGTCACGTAACTCAACTAGTACTACTTCGAGTAAGGCCCTAGAGACCTTCAAAATCAACTAACTCACCTCGGTCTGTACCACTTAAACCCAACTTGACATGGCGACTAAGGCCCAAACAATCACCAGACCCATCCTCAGCCTGAACAACCATATCTAAAAGAATGACAGGGACAGGAACCTGCCATGAATCATGGTTATTAAACCATGCTATCTACCCTCATCCAGCTCCTTAGAATACTCACGATATCCATTGATTCGAGTATGGATCATGTGCTTCCAGTCAGTGTTGTAAAACTCGCCGAGTTGGCCGATTACTCGTCCGAGTAGTCGCTACTCGGCCCCTTACCGAGGCGAGTTACAGAATCCCGAGTACTCCCCGATCGACCCCTTACTGAACTGAGCAGTGTTGTAAAACTCGGCCAACTCGGTGATTAATATGTATATTATACGTAATGATTTATTATTTAACACACACATGTGATTATTACTACATATATATCTTAAATTTTTAGTAATTTTTCATGAAATGACACCATTATGTGTTTTTTTAGTTTTTGTGTATTCACATGTATCTAATTTTGTTATATATTTCAATCAATTTATGATTTTAACTTATGATTTTGACATATATAATTTCCCTAAAAATATTTCTACATGAATTACCAAATCCGAGTACTCCCCGAGTACTCCTGAGTACTCCCGAGTACTCGCTACTCGGTAGTCGGCCGAACAGGTACCGAGTAACGAGTTCTACAACCTTGCTTCCAGTAGCACGGGACCAATACTACCTTTCACACCTATCCATACTCTCCTTAAGAAGCATCATGAGTCCTCTCAATCACCTACTTATAATAATACTCCCAAATACCCGCTAAACATCATAGTAACCGTACTAAAACACTTCCTAGGCTATCCTAGGATCCTCACCTCACCCTGCCATCAGCTGCCGGAATACCCCCATTAGTGCTGGTTAACTAATTCATGAATACAACCACATACACCATAACTTAAATAATCTTAGATTAAAAGACTCAACCCTACAACGGTTGGACTCAAACAAGAGTTGCGGAATAGGACTAAATCCTTCACTCTAATATTATTTAACATTTGCGGCATGTAACTTAACATATTTATTTAGTAGTTAATTCAAACCCGAAAGAGTCCTACTAAACATCAAACAAATATGTGGTTCTATCATATTCATCATGTAGCTCTATAAGAATAAGGCATCATAATTCAGGCAATTTTATATGTAGTTATATCATATTCATCATGAGCAAATAACAGTGTGGGTATCTTGGGGCACACTTTCTTACTCTGTCTTATCGTACACACCTCATCCTTCATTGGTTAATTTTGAAAACAATTTGAAAACTCTTATAGATCCTTAGTTTGAGTCTGGATTCACACAAATTCTCATCTATTTCTTTCAAACCAAGGCTCTGATACCAACTTGTAACATCCCAAAAATCAAGGTAAATTTTTGATTTTTCAAAACCAAACCACAAACCATAAAGGTTTATAAAACTTAGTTTCCAAAAGTCAAAATTGATGGGTTTTAGTATACTACAACATTCTATGGTGCACATACAACCGTAAATACCTTGGATCTATGTTTTCACTAATTATACATGCAAATGGTTTCCAAGGCATTAAACCTATAACTAGCATGCAATTTGTCAAAAACAATACAATATACTAGTTAGAGTAACATAGCTTTTATGTGGCTTGAAGTCTTGATGTATTTGGGGTTGCTTGAAACACTTTGGCCTTTAAGAACTTAGTGCCCCAAGTGTTGCACTTCAAATGGAATCACAACTCACCTAGGACAAAGGTGACTCTTGAGAGAGAAACTTCATGCACCAAAACCACCTCCAAGCTCCAAGAACTACAAGTGACGATTTTGGGCATGTACACTCATATTTATATGTGGGATTTCAAGGGTCATGGGTATAACCCAAATCCATACCCATGGGTTTTATGATCCATGGTTCATGTGGCCCAACTCTTTATGTATCCATACATAAAATTGGTCCAACATGGATCATAAGCCCAACACATATAAATATAACTAATTACCATAATTAGTCCCCATAGATTTAATTAGTCTCCTTGTGATCACTAAATTAATTCCAAATTAATTCTTGATCAATACTAATTAAAACATATGATTTCATATTAATTTATTAGAACTTAGAATATATTAATAAATCATATATAACCTTCTCTCAAGAGTCCATCCTAACAAATTGTTCTGGTGTTATGCAACCCAAATGGACCATGCTACTCTTGGGTCGAGTATATACCAATAATAGTTATGGGCTTAGACACCTAATCCAACAGTCTCCCACTTGGATAAGTCTAAAACTATTATTGCGTAAGACTCCAAGATCCCGACTAGCAATCGTAGCTCGTAAAAACCGCAGTCGAACTCTGACCTAGTCAATGACGTGTCCATTAGATAAGGGATCATATATTCCACCATTCTAGATATCATATGGACTGAGACATGGATTATAATCATTCTCTCTGTCCATTTGTTGTTTCCCGATTTCCGATTTATGACGACTGACTAATTGAACAAATCACATTAGTCCAGGCCCGGCCAACCACTTACGTTTGTCATCACTAAATCATCGAGGGGCCCACATATATCGCTTTTATCCCTCCAAGGGTAAAAGGAATGGATAAACTTCGACTCATATGCTTGTTCTACTACTCGTTGAATCATACACAAAGGCACGTTTTATAACATCGAATTACCAATGCGTTTCGTACAATCAATGTATAACCAACTCATAGTCAACAACTCATATCTCTAGGTTTGAAGAATATAAGATATTATCATCTCATGATCACCCGTGATAAAATCCATGAAGTGAGTGAAATGATTGTTGGTTTAATCCAATACTCGAATCTCATTTCAGGAGTACTCATGAACGCTGCAGCCACTTTGTCCCAGACAAACTACAGACCCTTTCATGACAGTCTTGCCTCAATACCTACTTCCAAAGTATGATCGATTGTGGATGGTTTGAATAACTTAGTCATTCGGAAGAATAACCTAGTTATTCTGGAAGTCAAAACATGCAAAGTGAAACATAAGAATAATCGAATCCAATATGGTCTCAGAACTTATGAATATAAATAAAACACCTTTTATTTATCACCATATTGATTACACATTATTCATTGTATAATGTTTCAATTTATCAACTTAATACTTGAATTAAAACAATAGTTATGCCATGCTCCAAGCATGCACACTATGTTTGTCTAAACAATAGCTATGCCCTACTCCAAGTATGCACACTATGTTTGTCTATGATCCTTACTTTGTGGAATAGATCAATTGAACATAATTCCAATGATTCTCATTTCACAATCCCAAGTCCTTCCCGCAAATGTAAGAATACCAAAATCTTGCCATTTACTGTAATATGTTAGATTCTAAACTTATATGCCATGATCCACTTGTAATGACTATGTACAAAAGTCACAAAGACTTGGCAACAGACATTACAAAGTATTCCAATGGAGATTGTTACAAGAAAATTCCATGGAAATGAAGTCTCAAATTCAAAGTACATTGCTTTGAACATCCTTCTTGCATTAAGTTTTCTAATCTTACACAGATTTGAAGAATAACTTCCATCTATGGAAACATTTCCATATTCCCATTTTAACTATCACTTCTGAATAAGAGTTGCCTCTTTTCCAGAATATGTCAATATGGTCCTTCCAAAAATTTACATTATACTTCCAACTGTCCTTGAGCAACCAATCTTTGGTAAACCTCAGATTGTCCTCGACAATTGCTTAATCATTTTAGTCATATCTGGTTCTATTCCTTTTTCCCTCTTAAACCCCAAGACATTTTGGAAAATTAAGAACGGATAAATATTACAGCACATGTAATCGATCCTATATCTGAAGCATATGGGACACGATTCATGATGTCTCACATAAGGACCTGATACTAGACCGGTCTTTTGCTATAATATTTATATTTCTATTTGCCATGTTCTCATAATTCATATTATGAAGAGGGATGCCGTAATCATAATCGAATTTTAGAACGCAAATAATGTAATCATGACTAAATTTGATTAAAATCTCACAATCTAAGCTTTTAGAATTGAAATGAAGTATAATTTCCTCTCCCTAAATTATAGCAAAACAACCATTTCAACCCCTGTAATTTCACGAATTGAAACTTTTGTTTTCTATAATTAACATTGCTAACTTGCAACATTTAATATAATAATCATGCTCCCACTAACATGATAATTATTAGCATAACACCGATGATCCCACTAGCTTTGACATGTATCCAGAAATCAGCTGGACTTCTAGAAATAAATACTTTATTGACTTTCTTACCAAAGTTCAGATTTCTGATACGAGATGCTTTGATAAGACTTTATCAAAATCATACACCTTTTTCTTAGATAGCTCATGATGGGTTTTATACAAAAGAACATCCTATGTGCTCATGCAAACCCTAATTCTTGGATATAGGTTTCTCTATTGTACATGAAATTCATCCAAGACACATGAACCCTAGATCTAGCATACACATTTCGAAAATAACATATAAGAACAGATCTAGTTGATTACCTCTTCAAGAATGGCTTGAATCTTCTTGTCTTGGAGCTTAGAGTCACAAGTGTCACTCCACTAATGGCTTACAAATATCACAAGCAAGAGAATGATATAGAAGGGATAGGATAAGAGGCATAAATCGGCTCTAGGGTTTCCAGGAAGCAAGTCCAGCCGATTTTGCTAGCCCTAGGGGTCTATTTATACTGGTGTTTCTAGGGTTTCAGTTAAAACCCTAATGGACATCTTAGGCCTTAAGCAGTCCAAGGAATCTTCTGGAATAAGGCCTCTTTGGACGAAGTTAGATGGCCTAGCCTCCTAAATTTCTTCCACCCTCATTCCTTAGGGTTTCACAGCCCAAATTCAACTATCACACATTTGACAGTTTTAGTCCCCCTTATTTAATTAATTTCTTTTACCCACAAAATTAATTCTTAATCAATTCTTGACTAATATTAATTAAACAATATGATTTCTCCTTTAATATATTATTCATATAATATATTAATAAATCGTAATTAATCTCTCTCTCTCCACTAATCATCTTGTCAAGTTGCTTTGGTGAAGGCAACCCAAAAGGACCATGCACAACCTGGTCAAATACTTACCAAATATAGTTACGGGCTTAGACGCTAATCCAACGGTCTCCCACTTGGATAAGTCTAGTAACTATACTGCAAGTACAATCCGATTAGCAATCGTAACTCTCGAAGACGCTGTCGAACTCTGATCTTATCAGCAACTTGTCCTTTAGATAAGGGATCATATATTCCTCCATTCTTGATATCGTATAGACGTGAGACATGGATTGAAACCGTTCTATCAGTCTATGTGTTGTTTTCCGATTTCTGATTTACGACAGCTGACAACAGACTACATTCGAACACATCAACTTAGTCCCGGCTTGGCCAAGCGCTTAAGGTGTCGTCACTAAATTATCGAGGGGCCCACAGATATCGCTTTTATCCTACTTTGGGTAAAAGGAACGGATAAACTTCGACCCAAATGCTCGCTTGTACTCACTCACCGAATCACACACAACAATACGTTTTATAACACCAAGTTACTGGTGCGTTTACATATTATCAATGTGCAACCGATTTGCAAGATACATCTGTTGGGTTTTGAGCATTCTAACACTTCCTAAGTGTACATGCAACCCTATTAAACCTTGGATCTATGTTTGTCTAAGATACATGCAAAATATTATTTTCCAAGGTTTATAACCTATCTAGCATGGCATGGGGTACTTTTAACCATAAAAGAACTAGATGAATTACATACCTTTTGTTGATTGTTGATTCCTTGGAGTTTGAGAGCCAAGCACCAATAATGTGAATGCCTCAAATGGAAATCACAAATCACCACAAACTTGGAAAATGTATGAGAGAGTATACTAACTCTTGATTTTGGCCACCACACTTACACACACATTAGTGTTTTTTCATGCAACATAAGCTTGTTTATATAGTGTACATGGTTAGGGTGAAACCCTAATGACCCATGTCTTTTCCTCTTCCAAGGATCCATGGGTAAAAGCTCCATGGATCATCCATGGACTTCCATATAAGCTTAGCCCATTCCCAAATGAGTGTTAGCCCACACTATATAAATATAATAGCCCATGATTTAATTAGGCTTCCTTTTAATCACTAAATTAATTCATAATTAATTCAAGATTAAAACTAATTAAGTAACATGACTTTATATTAATATATTATAACTTATAATATATTAATAAATCGTAAGTATACAACTCTCATAAAATTATCCATAACTAGTTTGGGTGAAGTGCAACCCAAATGGATCATGTCGGGTCGGGTCAAGTATATACCAAATAAGTTATGGACTTAGACATCTTATCAACAGACTCCCACTTGGATAAGTCTAATAACTGTATTTGCCTATATTACTTCAGGAACCAACCGGCAATCGTAGCTCTCGGAAACTCTTGTGAACTATGAAGCGCCATTTTAGATAAGTGATCATATAATCCTCTGCTCTCATGATATCAGCGGGACAAATACATGGAACAATGTCTTACTTATTGTCTAGCAGTTTTTTCTCGATTTCCGATTTGTTTGACAAAGAACTTAACTGAACACATCCATTTAGTTCTGACCGGGCCCGGTACATGGGTCAACACAAAATCATCGAGGGGCCCATATATCGCTTCTATTTCTAGAAGGAACAGATAAACTTCGACTCATATGCTTGTTCTACTACTTATTGAATTGCACACAAAGGCACGTTTTATAACATCAAGTTACTGATGCGTTTACGTGTAATCAATGCACAACCAACTCATAGGTAACAACTCATATCTCTAGGTTTGAAGACTTATATGATATTACCGTCTCACGATCACTCGAGATAAATTCCATGAAGTGATACAAGTGAGCGTGGGTTTATTCCAATACTCATAACTTATGAGTACTCATGAATGTTGTAGCAACCATTCCTATGGCTAAACACCTTTAGTCATCTACAATCCCAATTCATGACAATCTTGATTCATACCTACTTCCGACATATGACCGACTGTGGAGAGTTTGAATAAATTAATTATTCTGGAAGTCAAAACATGCAAAACTGAAACAATAGTAAATAATTGACAATGATAGCAACACTTTACTCATAAATAAATCACAAATTTTATTCATCTTCAAACGTCGATTACATTTTACAAGTTTCAGAAAAAGGCTATCTAATCTGTAAAACTAATATCGTCCCTCAGCCCGATGCACCTCGCATGCTGCAAATGCTTCACCCTCGTCAGTCCCTTCATAAGGGGATCCGCAGGGTTCTC
This sequence comes from Lactuca virosa, assembly GCF_052849685.1. NCBI lineage: Eukaryota > Viridiplantae > Streptophyta > Magnoliopsida > Asterales > Asteraceae > Lactuca > Lactuca virosa. Next base: position 183,896,989 of record NC_136428.1, read on the forward strand.
ATCTGACGATACCCTCTTTGCCACGAGGAGTCCCTCTTCTATCTTGTGTCTTATGAAGTGATATTTTCTGTGAATGTGTCGGGATCTGCCATGATCTCTTGGTTCCTTGGCTAAGGCAACCGCACTATTGCTGTCACAGAAAATCTCCATAGGCTCCTTAATAGCTGGTACAACTCCAAGGTCTCCGATGAAGTTCCTCAGCCATATCGCCTCCTTTGCCGCTTCACTCGCTGCTATGTACTCTGATTCACAAGTCGAATCAGCTACAGTCTCCTGTTTGGAACTCTTCCAAGTGATTGCCCCTCTATTTAAGGTAAAGACCCAGCCCGACTGAGAGCGGAAGTTATCCCTATCAGTCTGAAAGCTAGCATCACTATACCCTACTACTCTCAAGTCATCACTCCCACCAAGGGTAAGGATCCAATCCTTAGTCCTCCGCAGGTACTTGAGAATATTCTTTACCGCAGTCCAATGAGCCTTGCCAGGGTTCCCCTGATATCTGCTGACCATGCTCAAAGAGAAAGCCACATCAGGACGGGTACAAGTCATAGCATACATGATCGAACCAACAACGGAAGCATAAGGTAATCGACTCATCTCAGCTATCTCATCTTCTGTACTCGGGCTCTGAGCCTTGCTCAGTTTGGCATTGCTTTGGATCGATAATTCTCCTTTCTTGGAATTCTCCATGTTGAACCTTTTCAACACCTTATCCAAGTAGATACTCTGACTAAGTCCAATTAGTCTTTTACTCCTTTCTCTTAATATCCTTATCCCTAGGATATAGGTAGCTTCTCCAAGGTCCTTCATAGCAAAGCACATCCCAAGCCAGGACTTAACCTCCTGCAAGGTTGGGATGTCATTTCCTATGAGTAGTATGTCATCCACATACAGTACCAAAAAACTAACTATACTCCCACTAGCTCTGACATACACGCAGGACTCATCTTCACTTCTTAAGAAACCAAACTATTTGACCTTCTCATCGAAACAAAGATTCCAACTTCGAGATGCTTGTTTCAATCCATAAATGGATTTCTCAAGCTTGCACACTCTATTGGGGTACTCTGCACTGACAAAACCTTCTGGCTGATTCATGTAAACATCCTCAGCCAACTTTCCGTTAAGGAAAGCGGTTTTGACATCCATTTGCCATATTTCATAATCATGAAATGCAGCAATGGCTAGCATAACCCTAATAGACTTAATCTTTGCTACTGGTGAAAGGGTTTCATCATAATCAATTCCCTGAGTCTGAGTAAACCCCTTCGCAACCAGTCGAGCCTTATAAGTGTACACCTTCCCATCCATTTCGGTCTTCTTCTTGAAGATCCATTTGCACCCGACTGTCTTACGGCCTGGTACATTGTCAACCAAGTTCCAAACTTGATTGTCATACATGGACTGTATCTCGCTGTCCATAGCCTCCTTCCATTTAGCAGACTCTGGGCCTGCCATGGCTTCCTTAACACTGTTAGGTTCATCCAGATTTACCAGTGTACTGTCACTGATAAATGTATCACCTTCCGTAGTAATATGAAATCCATAATAAAACTCAGGTGTGTTCCTAACCCTTGTGGAACGCCTCGGAAGTATAGACTCGTCAGCTGGATCAGCAGGAATTTCCTCCTCAAGTTGATTGCTAGTGTCTGAGGTTCCTTCACCAATCGAGTCTTGAATTTCTTCAAGGTCAATTTGCCTCCCACTGTCTCCTTGGCTTATAAATTCTCTCTGTCGAAAGACCCCTTCTCCTAGCCACAAAGACCACATTCTCAATGGGTCTGTAGAAGAGGTAACCAAAGTATTTTTGTGGGTAGCCGATGAAAATACACCTTTCACTTCGAGGTTCGAGCTTGTCATGAGTCTCGCGCCTCACGAAAGCCTCGCAACCCCAAATCTTGATGTGGTCCAAATTGGGAACTTTCCCAGTCCACATCTCATGAGGTGTTTTGGCAACCTTCTTTGTAGGGACTAGATTAAGGATGTGGGCGGCAGTCTCTAAGGCATACCCCCAAAAAGAGATTGGTAGCGAAGCTCGTCTCATCATAGAGCGAACCATGTCCAACAAAGTTTGATTGCGCCTCTCAGCTACACCATTCAGCTGTGGTGTCCTGGGAGGTGTCAATTGTGAGACAATCCCACACTCCTTAAGATAGTCGAGGAACTCAGTACTAAGATACTCACCATCTCGATCGGATCGAAGCATCTTAATGTTCCTGCCCAATTGATTTTCTACTTCCTGTTTAAACTCTTTAAACCTTTCAAAAGTTTCTGACTTATGTTTGATTAAGTAGACATAACCATATCTACTAAAATCATCAATAAAAGTCACATAATAGCGATTAGCATCCCTTGTGGCGGTTTTGAATGGTCCACATACATCAGTATGTATAAGGTCCAACAAACCCTCACCCCTTGCACAAGTACTAGTGAAGGGTGATTTTGTCATTTTTCCAAGTAGACAAGACTCATAACTATCATCCGACTTGAGTTCGAACGACTCCAAGACTCCATCCTTTTGGAGTTGGCCTATACGTTTCTTGCTTACATGTCCAAGACGACAATGCCACAAAGATGCTTTATCCAAGCTAGTAGAAGAATCAATATATAATACATTATTTCCTAAATTATCTACAACCGATACAGCTTCATACACACCATCACAAGGTAATGTTTTAAAATAAAGAACATTATTAAAGAAAGCATTAATACTACCAACTTCATTATCAAAAGAAAAGGTAAAACCTTGTTTGTACAAAGCATGAAAGGAAATAATATTCCTCGCCATTTCAGACGAGTACACACATTTATTCAAATCTAACTTTAACCCACTATCTAGCAACAAAGTATAAACTCCAATCTTGGTAACAGGTGCAACCTTCTTGTTCCCCATGATTAAGTTTATCTTTCCGTGCTCCACATCCTCACTTCTTCTTAGGCCCTGCAAGTCACAACAGATGTGAATACCACAACCTGTATCAAGAACCCAAGAATTAGAATATGGTGAGTTATTAGACAATATAGTGTAAATACCTGCATGGGATGGTTTCACTTTCCCATCCTTGACATCCTGCAAGTACTTTGGGCAGTTTCGCTTCCAGTGCCCCTTATTTTGACAGTAGAAGCATTCAGCATCCTTAGGGATGGTAGAAGGAGTGATAGAACCACCTTTGGTTCCAGATGAGGAGCCTTCAAGGGATTTTCCCTTGGTACCCTTCGAAGGGTGCTTCCTCTTTTTCCCTTTGCCTTGCCCGATAGCCAAAACAGGGGTAGTAGTAGGAGTAGGAGTAGCAACCGACTTACTCTTAAGACCACTTTCGGCAGTCTTTAGAAGTCCTTGAAGCTTACTGAGTGTGACTTCCTCCTTGTTCATGTGGTATGTCATACAAAATTGATCATAACACGATGGCAAGGAGTGCAAAATGATATCAATTGCCAACTCCTCAGGGAAGTTCACATTCAGTTTCATTAGACGGTCCACATACCTTTGCATTTTCTGCATGTGGCTCGTGATTGGTTCGCTATCCTTCATACGGGTAGTGATCATGGAGGAGATTATTTCATACCGCTCTTGACGAGCACTCTGATGGTACCTTTCCATCAGATCCTGATGCATCTCAAAAGGGTAATAGTCCTCATAGGACTTTTGGAGTTCAGCTGTCATGGTGGCCATCATGATGCATGCCACCTTGGTGGCATCTCTTTCATGTGCCTGAGACTCAGCGACCTCCTCAGGAGTAGCAGTGGACTCATCAAGCTCCTTTAGCTCCTTATCGAGGACATATTCCTTGTCCTCGTAACGAGTAACCATCCTGATGTTCCGGATCCAATCCATGAAGTTGGAACCATCAAAGATGACCCTCCCACAAAGGTTCATGAGGGAAAAGGAGCCAGTAGGGTTAGAGCCCGAAGCTTTGTTGTTGGAAGACATCTGAAAAGAAGAAAACAAGTTTAGATTAGATATATCGAATCCTTAATAATACACCCAAATGTAATATTAAGGCTAGGATCCAACACAATATATTATAACTTAGAAGAGGGATGCCGTAATCTAAGCTATAATATATTTGAAGGTAGGTGAATGACGATTCACTAATTTCCACCATGAAAACGAAATGAATTATTAGGTTTAATTGGTTTTTGAAATTCCTAGATTCCTTTGAGATTCATTGAACTTTTCAATGGCATGTTTCAATCTCGATTGTGCCCTTCAAGTTTTGTGACTGGGATGCCGAGGATCACAAAACAAGGTGTGAATAACCATGCAAATTCACTTGGTACCCTTAATATTATCACCTAATCAATGTGCCGGTTAACCACACACGCTCCACCGATCTATGATAAACATTAAGTCACCCTTGGTGATCCTTACTAGTCCAAGTTAGTGTGCCGGTTAACCACACACGCTCCACCAACGACTTGGTAAGGTACAAAGTGTGAATTTCATGGGTTAGCACTATATTCACATTTTCCTAAAGTAACTAAGATTGGGAATTTATAAAAGGTTTAGTTACTTTATAATATTCATCATACTTTTAATGAGAATTTATAAGTCCTTGTCCTACCCGTTCGGCTAACGACCCTCCACCAGTCAAGCAAGCGGTGGGTGAGAGTGGACACCCATTAAGTTGCCATTTTATAGGCAACAACCTTATACCCACCTTATAGACTGGCTTCGTGAATGAGGCATACTAGCGGTAAGACGACTTTGATCTTATACATATATATAATAATTAACCATTAATGTTATAAATAGTATAAGGGTTTAATTTTAACTTTTAAAACTCTAAGGGTTTGGAATTAAAGTATATTAAAGTGTGTGTAACTTTACAAATTCCAAAACTTGAGGACAAGTTTTGAAACTATTCAAAACTTTTCATTTCATAACTTATGAATTAAAGGTTCATAAAAATGAAGACTCTTCATTTCCATGTAACTTATGTGTTTTAAGTGTGTGTTTAAAAGAAGTGACCTTTGGATATCCATAACTTGAGGACAAATTATGGACTCCATTAAAACACATAAATGATCAAGAATTAATCCTAAACAATTCAGCAAATAATTCCTATCATCTTCTAAATTCATAAGAACATGAACATGATCATCAAAGTTTCAAGAATTATATGAACACATACAAAGCATGAAATTTTGATATAAGCTATTGTAAATGGATTAGAACAACCATTACACCAACTAAAACAAGTTTTAAAACACCAAAACAGTTTAGGGTAATGTTTCTAGTCCATTTCCAGCAGCAAAAGTCGAAAATCTGCATTCCGAGGCTCCTACTCGCCGAGTGCACGAACCTACTCGGCGAGTAGGATGAGTTTACACATGAACTCGGCGAGTCCCCCCATGGACTCGGCGAGTTCATCAGTCAGACAGCAAAAAATCGACTTTTTATCACTATTTTGCATCAAGTATCAAACAAACAAGCCTAGGCTCTGATACCACTGTTGGGTTTTGAGCATTCTAACACTTCCTAAGTGTACATGCAACCCTATTAAACCTTGGATCTATGTTTGTCTAAGATACATGCAAAATATTATTTTCCAAGGTTTATAACCTATCTAGCATGGCATGGGGTACTTTTAACCATAAAAGAACTAGATGAATTACATACCTTTTGTTGATTGTTGATTCCTTGGAGTTTGAGAGCCAGGCACCAATAATGTGAATGCCTCAAATGGAAATCACAAATCACCACAAACTTGGAAAATGTATGAGAGAGTATACTAACTCTTGATTTTGGCCACCACACTTACACACACATTAGTGTTTTTTCATGCAACATAAGCTTGTTTATATAGTGTACATGGTTAGGGTGAAACCCTAATAACCCATGTCTTTTCCTCTTCCAAGGATCCATGGGTAAAAGCTCCATGGATCATCCATGGACTTCCATATAAGCTTAGCCCATTCCCAAATGAGTGTTAGCCCACACTATATAAATATAATAGCCCATGATTTAATTAGGCTTCCTTTTAATCACTAAATTAATTCATAATTAATTCAAGATTAAAACTAATTAAGTAACATGACTTTATATTAATATATTATAACTGATAATATATTAACTAGTTTGGGTGAAGTGCAACCCAAATGGACCATGCCGGGTCGGGTCAAGTATATACCAAATAAGTTATGGACTTAGACATCTTATCCAACAACATCTCACACATCTCGGTTTCAAGAATATAAGATATTATTGTCTCATCAATCACCCGCGATAAAATCCATGAAGCGATCTAAGTGAGTGTGGGTTTAATCCAATGCTCAAATCATATTCATAAGCACTCATGAACGTTGCAGCAAACCTTTGATATGTCTAATACACTTTAGACAGTCTACAAACCAATTCATGACAATCTTCTTTCATACCTACTGCCAAAGTATGAGTGACTGTGGAATGTTCGAATAATCATATTATTCAGGAAGTCAAAACATTCAAATTGAAACACAATAATAATCGAATCCAATATGGCCCCAAACTTTTGAGTATAAATAAAACTCCTTTTATTTAGTCACCATATTGATCACCCATTATTCATTGTATAATGTTTCGGGTAATCAACTTATTACTTGAATTATAACAACAGTTTTTCCATGCTCTTAGCATGCACACTATGTTTACCTATGGTCCTTACTTTGTGAAATAGTATAATTGAATACCATTTTCAATCACACTCATTTCACAATTCCCAAATTCTTGCCACTTATAGAATATGTTAGATTTTAACATTTTATGCAACGATCCTTTCGTAATGCCATAGTGCCAAAGTCACAAAGACTTTGCCAATGAAATTACAAAGTCATCTATTGGAGATTGTTGCAAGACAATTCCATAGATATGAAGTCTCACATTCAAAGTACATTCCTTTGAACATCCTTCTTGCATAAAAGTTTCTAATCTACATAGAGATTCTTAAAGTCCAACTCCCAATATGAAACAATTCCATATTTTCCATATGACAACTCATTATTAATAGAATCATATCAATAATAATAATGTAAGTATGGTCCTTCCATTACTATACTTCCAACTGCTCATAAGCAACCAATCCTTAGCGAACCTTAGATTGTCCTCTTGACAGTTGATTAATCACCTTTAGTCATATTTAGAACACCTGAATATTATAGCATATGCAATCGATCCTATACCCGAAGCATATGGGATATGATTCATAATGTCTTACATAAAGACGTGAGACTTGACCAGTCTTTTGCTACCATATCTCTATTTGCCATGTTCTCACAATCTGAACTATGAAGAGGGATGCCATAATCATAATCTAATTTGAGAACACAATCTTAATTTTATATGACTAAATTAGATTAAAATCAATCCAATCTTTTAGAACTGAAATGAAGTATAAAATTCTCTCCCTTAATTATAGCAGAACAACTTTTCAACCCTTGCAACTTTGCGAATTGAACCTTTTGTTTTCTATAATTAATATTGCTATCTCGCAATACTTACCATAATTATCATGCTCCCACTCACATGATGATTATACCTTTTTCAAGCATAACACTTATTCTCTCACTAGCTTTGACACATATTCAGAAATTAGCTGGACTTCTAGAAACCAACACTTATTGACTTTCTTTACCAAAGTTCAGATTTATGAAACCGAGACGCTTCGATAAGCCTTTATCTAAGCTTCTCAAACGCATAAACCTTACCTTAGATAACCCATATATGTGTTTAAAAAATTCTATAACTTATAACAATAAGTCTAAAATGTTCAGACCCATTTGCGATTTCCCACAATTCGAACTATGAAGAGGGACGCCGTAATCATAATTGAATTTGAGAAATGCAAATTACACAATGCTATCTTCAAAATCCTCTTAGCGAAAGCGTTTCCTCACAATCATTTTCATGAAGGAGAGAAACCTTATGACACTAAGATTTTGTGGTGTATGTGTTCCTATCCATGCGAATTTGTCATAACCATAATCGTAAGACAATAATTGTGACAAATCCAAACTCTTATGGATAGAACTTGTCCATTCTTAATTTCTTGCCATCAAGGGTCCCACCATTGCTTCCAAGTTATTGAGCAGCTCACCCCTATCTTTCAATGTACTTTCCATTGATCAAGGTGCCTTGCCCCCATGCAACCCATTGAGAACTCATAGAACTCACATACACAGTTGACCAAACTGGTATGGCACAGAAACAATAATATGTCAACACGATAGGTTAAAAATCTCAAATCGTGTGCTAGTGTTTAATAATAGTTTTACTCTTGATTAGTTCTTGAAGCTATTCAAGACCCTTAAGACTCCCACTGACCTCTTGACATATTAGATTCTCTTATCAAGAAACATTTCTTGACAAAACAAATATTCAAGAGTTAGTGTGTGTCTATATTAAGACAAAACCTACACTCAGTTTGGTACTAGTTGGTCTTTGTCTTATTCAAGACATCACAACTTACCAAAATGTGCAAGTGTAATAACATTCCTACTTAAGATTATGTCACTCAAGTCATAATCTTGGAGCATGACTCTAAGACTTGATTTTGGAACGAAGTACGATACATCTTATTGACTTAACCAATACAACAATTCTCGATTCCTCTTTTTAGCCAAACTAGTGCACTAAGGTTTCCTTAGAGGATGAACTGTAATATGGTTCCTACAATTACCTAGACGATCATAAAACACGATACAAAGGTACTCTTCCTTCTTCTTAGATTAGAGAAACTTTTTATCTTTCTGCCTTCATTGATTCTTCTTATTCGTTCTGACATACATTGAAACTTTTCAATGATTCAGAACCATGCTTAATCCTATAAGCATTATCATATTCACTAATCCTTTAGTAAATATGATGAATAATCTTGTTGTTATTTATGATGGACTTAACTAGTGCACAACATTGTGAACTCGATCTCCTAGTCCTTCACTTGACTATTTGTCAAGGAATTAGCCTTAAAATTTCTAAGTGCCAAGATTTCCATACATCACATGATTCAAATCATATGATTCCAAGCTTCTGTCCAATTGAAACTTGGGCGATGGGAATCTTTCCTTACTTAGAAAATTTACGACACTACCATAAATAACATAACTAAGAATCACATCCACTTAATATTGCTTATAATAGAAACACACAGACATCAATTTTCACAATTGCCATTGCAAGGAAATATAAATAAGATAAAATCAAAATTTATTTTATTGCGGAAAAAATATATCCTTACAATGCAAAAGAAAACTATGCTATTACATATTTCTAAGCAAACACTAAGCAGTAGCTCAAAAATTCGATCATCGAATCCATGCAATCATAATCCATTTCTTCGCGATCAAACTCAGGTCGCTCCTTCCTTTAAGCTTCCTTTCTTTTCTTCGATCCTTCAAAACATCACAATGTAATCTTATCACATCATGTATTAAGAATCTCCAAATAGGAACTTAATGGAGTTAGATAGTGGATTTTACCTGAAGTAGAGTCATACATCTTGACTCTCCCATCTCTTAGATCTCTCAGGTAGTCAGGGCAGCTTCGTAACCAATACCCTTTCTTTTGGCAGTAGAAACATATGGACTCTTCTGGAATGGTACACGGGACTATCTCAGACTCAGCCTTTCTCTTACATAGAGAAAACTTTTCTGGACTTCCAATGTTGCCATTGCCCGTAGAAGGTTGGGATATTGATTTATCAAACAAATTTGCTCGACCAGTGCGCCAAATCATTTCTGATTCAGCAGCAATAAGCAAATAAGTCAAATCAATAAGGGTCATGTCGTGGTCCATCATATAGTACTCTCTAATGAACTTACCATATGATTTGGGAAGCGATTGAAGAAACTAGTCAACAACCAACTTCCTTGAGACATCGACACCCAACATCCTTAACCTGTCAATGTGTGACTTCATCTTTAAGACGTGTGCACACACAGACTTTCCATCTTTGTGTCTTATTGCCAATAGGGCTTGAGTGACCTTGAACTTTTCAAGTCTTCGAACATGTGGGTCAGGGAGAATTATTGGAGGAGGTGGAGGAAGTGAAGCATGATTTCCATTTCTACAATCCAATCGTGGAACATCATCTTCATGTGGAAAACTTTTTCCAATGGATTTAGGAAGACCATAGTTGTCAGACTTTGACATCTATAAAACGGGAGAAAATTCAAGTTAGTTGATTGAATCCTTAATAAAACACCCAAATGAGATATTAAGGCTAGGATCCAACACAATATCCTACAAATTGGAAGAGGGGTGTCGTAATCCAACTTGCAGAACATTTGAAGGTAGGTAAATGATGATTTACGAATTTCCACCATGAAAAACGAAAAAGAAGGTTAAGTTTTAAATATATTGGAAACTCCTAGATCTTTTAAGATTCATTTAACTTTTCAATGGCATGTTTAAATCTCGATATGCCCCTCGATTTGTGACTGGGATGCCGAGGATCACAAAACAGGGTGTGAGTAACCATACAAATATACATGGTGCCCCCAATGTTACAGTCACCTATTCGACGTGTCGGTTAACCACACACGCTCCATCGAACTATGACAAACATCGAGTCACCCTTTTCCACCTTTTCTTAGAACCCAATTAGTGTGCCGGTTAACCACACACGCTCCACTAACGTCTTAGCAAGGGTACAAAGTGTAATTTCATGGAATTGCATCAATTCACTTTTGCCTAAAGTAACTAAGATTGGGAATTTTGTAAAACATTTAGTTACTTTATTATTCATTATACTTTTAATGAGGAGAGGGTTTGCCCTATCCTACCCGTTCGGCTAACGACCCTCCACCAATCAAGGAAGCGGTGGGTGAGAGTGGATACCCATTAAACTGTCATTTTATAGGGCATAACCTTATACCCCCCCTTATAGATCGGCTTTGTGAATGAGGCCTACTAACGGTAAGACTAGCAGTTTAAGTTATACATATATAATATTAGACCTTTAATGTTATATATAGTATAAGGGTGTATTTTATACTTTTAAAATACTAGGCGGTTTAAACAATTAATAAATTAGACCTTTAATTTGATTAATCTTAAACCATTTAATTTATGATTTATTAATTATTCCTTTTAATTAAAACTGTTAATTAAATTAACAAACCACAATGGTGTAATTTGAACTTTTTCAAAACTAGGATTTTAGAATTTAAAATTTCAAAACTAAACTTTTAATCAAAATTTAAATTCCAAAACATGAGGGCAAGTTTCGAAACATTTCAAAAATTAGGGTTCAGAATTTAAATATATCAAAATTAAACTTTTAATCAAAAATTTAAATTCCAAAACTTGAGGGCAAGTTTTGAAACATTTTCAAAACACATAGGATCAAATAGCAAATAATTTAAATCATACAATTAATTTAATGATTATCTACATTAGACCTATTCCATTTTATTCATACGATAATTCATCAAATAAATCAAATAATCAAATTTTATCATATAAGGAATTTATTATTCAATTAATTGGTAATTATCTTTTGTTTTTGGAAGGATAATCATATAATAACATTAAAATTCGGATTTTATTAGTCAAAAACGATTTTGGTAATCATCCTTCAGCAAAACAGCAAGAAATCCTGAGATATCCTCTGTCTGACCCTTGGACTCGCCGAGTCAGGCAGACTCGCCGAGTTCATCCACTGACTCGCCGAGTCAGGTCGGGCAGAGGGTAGAAAAACGATTTTCAGGCAGATGAACATACAAGGCATCAATACAATAGAAACCAATCAAGGCTCTGATACCACTGATGAGTTTTATACAAAAGAACATCCTATGTGCTCATGCAAACGCTAATGCTTGGATTTAGGTTTCTCTATTGTACATGCAATTCATTCAAGACTCATGAACCCTAGATCTAGCATACACATTTCGAAACTAACATATAAGAACAGATCTAGATGATTACCTCTTCAAGAATGGCTTGAATCTTTTTGTCTTGGAGCTTAGAGTCATAAGTGTCACTCCTCTAACGGCTTACAAACACCACAAGCAAGAGAATGATATAGAAGAGATAGGGTAAGAGGCAGAAATCGGCTCTAGGGTTTCCAGGAAGCAAGTCCAGCCGATTTTGCTAGCCATAGGGGTCTATTTATACTGGTGTTGCTAGGGTTTCAGTCAAAACCCTAATGGACAGCTTATGCCTTAAGCAGTCCAAGAAACCTTCTGGAATAAGGCCTCTTTGGACGAAATTAGATGGCCTAGCCTCCTAAATTTCGTCCACCCTCATTCCTTAGGGTTTCACAGCCCAAATTCAACTATCACACATTTGGCAGTTTTAGTCCCCCTTATTTAATTAATGTCTTTTAGCCACAAAATTAATTCTTAATCAATTCTTGACTAATATTAATTAAACAATATGATTTCTCCTTTAATATATTATTCATATAATATATTAATAAATCATAATTAATCTCTCTCTCTCTCTCTCTCTCTCTCCACTAATCATCATGTCAAGTTGCTTTGGTGAAGGCAACCCAAAAGGACCATGCACAACCGGGTCAAATACTTACCAAATATAGTTACGGGCTTAGACACTAATCCAACAGCTCACATGTGTGTCTAAACAATTTTAGAACTATGAAAAAGGATGCCGTAATCATAGTCTCAATTGTTTAGACCTTTGCCATTTCTCACAAGTCCATGTTAGTCTGTCGGTTAACCACACACACTCCACTAACGACTATGAAAATGCAAATATCACAATTGCTATCTACTTAAAATCTACTTAGTGAAAGCGTTTCCTCACCATCGTTTTCATGAATCAGAGAGAAACCTTATGACACATGGATTTTATTTAATGGTGTATATGTTCCTATCCATATGAATTTGTCAAAACCATAATCACCAGACTAGGTTAGTGACAAATCCAAATTCATATGGATTGAACTTATTCAATCTTAATTTCTTGCCACCTGGAAGCACAAGGGCCTACCATTGCTTCCAAGTTATTATGCAAACAATTGAGAACTCACAAATCTCAGATGCATAGTCAAATTTAACTGGAATGGGAAAATAAATAAGAATATGTCAACACGATAGGTTACAAACCTCAACTCGTGTGCTAGTGATTAAATAACATGTTTTATTCTTGATTAGTTCTTGAAACTTTCCAAGATCTTTAGAACTCCCACTGACCTCTTGACATATATGTTTCTCATGTCAAGAACCATTCCTTGACAAAACAAATATTCAAGAGTTAGTGCGGATTCTTATCAAGATAAACACTTCACTCAATTGGTCTTAGTTGGTCTTTGTCTTACCCAAGACATCACAACTTACCAATTTCAAATGCGCAAGAGTAGAAAACCTTGTACTCTACATTTGACAAGTGTTATAAACCTTCTAAGGATTATGTCACTCAAGTTACAATCTTGGAGTATGACTCTAAGACTTGTTTTTGGAACGTTGTATGATTCATCGTTTTGATTTTAACCATTTCAACAATCCACGATTCCTCTTCTTAGCCAAACAAATGCACTAAGATGTCCTTAGAGAATCAATTGTGATATGGTTTCATAATCACTAAGATAATCATAAAACAAGATACTCAAGTACTCTCCCATCTTTTCAGATTGGAGAAACTTTTATCTTTCTGCCTAATTTGATTCTTCTTATTTGTTCTGCCTTACATTGAAACTTTTCCAATGTTTCAGAATTATACTTAAACTTTGAAGTATAACCATATTTACTAAGCTTTAGTAAATCATGACGAATAGTCTTATCGATCTTTGTGGCGGACCTGACCATCGCACAACCAAATGTACCCAATCTCCTAGTCCTTCACTTGACTCATATGTACATGTGATCAAGTAATTAGTCCTAATTTCCCAAAGATGAAAATTCTCATTCATCACACAATACAGGTTGCATGATTCCAAGTTTCTATCCAACTGAAACTTGGGTGATGAGAATCTTTCCTTATTTGGTAAATTATGACACTACCACGAACGAAAGAATCAAATCCATTTTCCAATATTGCTATCAATGGAAACATATAAACAACAATTTTTCACAAATTCCATTGTAAGGATATTTTAAAATAAATAAAATCAAAAACCTTTTCTTTATTTTAAATCTTGCGGAAAAACTTATCCTTACAATGCAAATGCATATGAAAAACTATGTTGTGATGTATTCCTAAGCAATCAATCACAACTCTTTAAGTAACAGCTCAAAATTCTAATCACCGAACAATGCGATCGAAATCCATCTTTGCGATCAGAATCAGCATGTTCTTCTTTTAAGCTTCCTCTCTTTTTCATTGATTCTTAAAACATCAAAATGTGACCTAGTCACATCATGTAATAAGAATCTCCAAATAGGAACTTAACAAAGTTAGATAGTGGACTTTACCCGAAGCACAGTCAAACACTTTGACTTTACTATCCTTATGGACTTTCTGGTAAATTTGGGCAGCTTCGCAACCAATGCCCCTTCCTTTGGCAATAGAAACATATGGACTCTTTTAGGGATGGTTCGCGGGACTATCTCAGACTTAGCCTTTCACTTTACCATTTGGTCAACCGGGTTGACTATGGTCGATCCCTTTCCATTGGGAAGAGAAAGCTTTTCTGGATTTCCAATGTCACTATTGTCAATGTCCATAGAAGTTTCGGAAGTAGATCTTCCAATCAGATTTGCATTGCTCCAAATCATTGTTGATTCAGCAGCAACAAGCAAATAGGTAAGATCATTAAGGTTCATGTCATGGTCTGTCATATAATAGTCCCAAAGGAACTCACCATGTGACTTAGGAAGTGATTGAAGAACCTAGTCAACAACCAACTTCATCAAGACTTTGACACCCAACTCTCCCGACCTGTCTATGTATTACTTCATCTCCAAGATGTGAGCACACACAGACTTTGCTTGCCAATAGGGCTTGAATGACCTTTAACTTGTGGTTTAGGGAGAATAATTAGAGGAGATAGAGGAAGTGAAGCATGATTTCCAGTCCCATTAATGCACAATAAAGGGATTTCCATGTGGGATATCATCTTCATTAGGAAGTTTTTATTCAAAAGGATAAGGAAGACCATAGTTGTCATAACTAGACATCTATGAGGGAGAGATTCAAGTTTAGTTGATTTAAGTCCTTAATATAAAACCCAATATGAAATATTAAGGCTAGGACCCAACACAATATTTTATAACTTGGAAGAGGGATGCCGTAATCCAAGCTATAGAATATTTGAAGGTAGGTAAAGGACGATTGACCAATTTCCACCACGAAACTCCTAGATCGTTTGAGATTCATTGAACTATTCAATGGCATGTTTAAATCTCGATTGTGCCCTTCTGGTTTGTGACTGGGATGCCGAGGATCACAAACAAAGTGTGAATAACCATGCAAATTTACTTGGTACCCTTAACTTTATCAACTAATCAATGTGTCGGTTAACCACACGCGCTCCACCGATCTATGATAAACATTAAGTTATCCTTTGCCACACTTACTAGTCCAGGTTAGTGTGTCGGTTAACCACACACGCTCTACTAAGGACTTGGTAAGGTACAAAGTGCAATTTCATGGGTTAGCACCAAATTCACATTTTCCTAAGTAACTAAGATTGAGAATTTATAAGTCTTTAGTTACTTAGTATTTATCATTATAATTTTAATGAAGGGAGACTTATAGTCCTGTCAAACCCGTTCGGCTAACGACCCTCCACCAGTCAAGGAAGCGGTGGGTGAGAGTGGACACCCATTAAACTGCCATTTTATAGGCAGTAACCTTATACCCCCTTATAGACCGACTTCGTGAATGAGGCCTACTAACGGTAAGACTGACTTTGTTCTTATACATATATATAACTATTAACTATTAATATCATAATAGTATAAGGGTTGAATTTTAACTTTTAAAATTCTAAGGGTTAATTTGGAACTAAAGTATTCATGGGGGGAAACTTTACAAATTCCAAAACTTGAGGACAAGTTTTGAACAATTAAAAAACTTTTGGTTTCCATAACTTATGTGTTTAAAGTCGTTTTAATGAAAAAACTCTTCAAGTTCCATAACTTGAGGACAAGTGATGGAAGACTTTAAAACAATAAAAGAAATGAGACTCTTCATTTTCATAACTTATGGAAATCTTATGAGTTTTAAAAACATAAATGAAACTTTTCATATAACTTGAGCACAAGTTACAAAAACACATTTTATGAACAACTTTTAGATTAATTTGGAACGAAAACAAATTATCACATAAATTTTCTATTAATCTAAACTAACTCATAAGAACAAGATAATTCAAATCAAACAATTTTCATGTAATTAGCCTAACCACTAAACTAATAGAAAACATGAATCTATTGACAATTATCTTTTGAATTTGATTAGCATGAACAATACCACATAAAAACAGGTTTATAAGTTCAAAATAAGCTTAGGGTAATGTTCCTAGTCCAATTCCAACCAAAAAACTCGAAGATATGCTGTCAGGGGGTCCAACTCGTCGAGTGCATGAACCAACTCGACGAGTTGGATGAATTTACACATGGACTCGTCCCGTCCCTTAATGGTGTAACACCCCGAATTCAGGAGACCTTGAAAGAGAAGAAAACCTCAAATCAGGAAGTGACTCGTCGAGTAGATGGGTGACTCGACGAGTAGGAGCGCGATTTGGTCGCGGGCTTAGTGACCTACTCGACGAGTCAGAAGACTGACTCGGCGAGTTAGTCAGGTTTTGGGAAAACCCTAAATGCAGGACTTGCACCCTATTTAAGGAACATTATAGCCTTCATCAGCCCCCTTGATACTCTCTCAAGTCCAGAAACGAAACCCTTGCCACTTAGCTCCATTTCTTGAGCATTGTGAAGCTAAAGGTTGTTTTGGTGGTGCATTTCTTGGAAGATTGGAAGCAAAGAACGAGGAGGAGAGTTCAGATCTAGCATCTACTGCATTTTGACAGCTAATAGAAGGTAACAAGTTGTTACCTTGAGCATTCATTTGATAGATCTCTTCATCTTGAGTTTCATGGCCTTTTCTTGCACATTTGTGGCTAGTGCTTGCATGGGACACGATCTGAAGTTTGCAACTTCAGATCTGGACTCCCCAAGGTCCCTAATGCATTAAAGTCTCAAGCTTTTAAGACTTGAAGCCCTCCTCCATAGTAAAACCTTTCCTTGTAGCTTAGTTTTGGCCTTTGGGAACTTTTCACACGTAAACCTTGCAACTTTACATGGAAAGCATGCTCTAGGAGGGTGGATCTACCTTTGGGAGAAGTTGTTTGGCTTGGAAATCGTCTGTATAGATTGAGACATAGAGGGACTCGGCGAGTCACTTATGGGACTCGACAAGTCAGTCTGCTTTCTTGCCCCAAAACCCTTCTGTTAAAGGGTATGAGTTGAGTTTGGAAAGGGATTCATCCAGTCTGAGTCCATAGTGGTCTTGGAGTTCATCGTACTCGACGAGTTCAATGAGGAACTCGGCGAGTCAAAGGCAATCTCCTTAGTTTATGAAGATGGACTCGACGAGTTGTTCATACAACTCGGCGAGTCATAGTCCGGACATTCATAAGAGGGAGATGAACTGGACGAGTTCAAGGATGAACTCGGCGAGTCGGTTGAAGATGGTCCCGAGTGTATGGTTGAAGGAGAACCCATCGAGTTCTTTCTAGACTCGACGAGTGGCGTCGGGGTTGTTTTTGGATTGGAGGATTATGGACTCGACGAGTTGGTTGAACAACTCTACGAGTCAAGTCACTTGGAGGTTGACTTTGACCGTTGACTTTGACCAAGTTTGACCTGGATTGAATTTTGGAATATTGTGGTCTAAGTGTTACTTTGGGATATTGATAGTTCGGGAATTGAAGGATCAGCAGTCTGGGGGATTGCCAGCTAGCAGCCAGAAGAGTTTCATCAGGTCTTCAACAGTGCGAGGTGAGTCTCCTCACTGTGTGCATGGGTCTATGGCCACAATGCCGGCCCATTATATATATGCTTATGGTTATGTGTAGTAGGAAGACCCGAGCGTTAGCCCTAGGCACTTATTTGGATATGTTCGGATTTAGATCCCTTATCGGGGTTAGCTCGATGCAGTTTACATGTTCCGGATTTCGGTCCGATGCCGGGTGGTACCCGAGGCAGTAGTGTATGTGTAGTTATACTTGTTGTCTTTGTGATACTTGTATGTACCTTGTAGGGAGGTGAGTCGTGCGAGGTCCTGTAT
This sequence comes from Lactuca virosa, assembly GCF_052849685.1. Lineage (NCBI taxonomy): Eukaryota > Viridiplantae > Streptophyta > Magnoliopsida > Asterales > Asteraceae > Lactuca > Lactuca virosa. The sequence goes on from NC_136428.1 coordinate 183,915,161, forward strand.
CTCATCACTAGCCGAGTATGGACAGGGTTCCGTATCTCATTAGTAGCAGAACAAAGGCGAGGCCCGAGTTAGTAGAGAGGTGAGTGTGGGCGGGGGCCCGTATCTCACTACCAGCAGGAGCGTGGACGAGGTTCCATGACTCATCAGTAGCAGGACAGGGGCGAGGCCCAAGGTAGGCAAGGCCTTAGTACAGGAATGTGGTAGAGTAGTTATAGTTTATGTGTTATGCGATATGTTATATCTTTGTATATGTTTAGTGGCGGGCCCAGAGACAGGCGGGGCCTAAGAGAAACAGATCTGTATACCGAGTAGGGCTCGAAGCCAGGCGGGTCCTGGAGCAGGCGGGGCCTGTTGTCGGATTTATCCGAAGCCGGGCGGGGCCCGAGGTAGAGGGCGAGGCCCAGTACTTGCAGTATGTGGATATATGTATGGTATGTAGTAGGTTGGGGAACTCACCAAGCTTCGTGCTTACAGTTTTCAGTTTTGGTTTCAGGTACTTCCGGTAGCGGAGGGAAGAGCTCGGGGTGATCGCATGGCACACACACACACCAAAGAAGTTTAGCCTAGGATGTTACTCTGATAAAATGGACAAGTGTTTTTAAAAGATACTTTGATTTGTTATATAACCCTTTTTGCATGTTTGAAATGATTTGATACTATGGTTTAGTAATGTTTAAAAATGAAATTTTTGGTCATGATTTTTGGGATGTTTCAAGTTGGTATCAGGGCCTTGGTTTGAGGGATTTAGATAGACTCTCTGGTGTGTCTGAACTCAAATTAAGGAATTGGTATAGAAATATTCAAAAGGAAAATCAATTTTTGTAAAAGGGATTTTGAGAAAAGAAAAGAGTGTTAGAAAAAGCGAAAAGGAATTTTAGAAAGAAAAGAACTTTGAAAAGAGAAAAGGGTGTGGTGCATGCAATCAGCCGAGCTCAAGTAAGTACCCCAAAATACCCATACAAGTTTATGTCATGATATCTGTATTAGAACTGCATGCTAGTTTAGGACTAAGGATCTAAGAGGATGCGTTATGTGCTTGTTTTATGTGTATGAGCTTTATGAGTTGCATGCTAGTACAGATTCCTGATTAGAGGATAGAACAACTTGATTGAATTATGTGGTTAGTTTTCCCAATGCCCGAATGCTGCTTGCTTTGTGCTATTGGGAGCTTTAGTTATCTCTAATTAACTAGTAAGCGAATATGTTAAGTTACATATTGCAAGGACAAATAATTCTAGAAGGTTAGGTCTAGCCCTATTTCACAGCTCTTGTCTAAGTCTAACCGTTTTAGGATAGGACCTGTCATTCGAAGAATTATCTAGTCTATGCAGTATGTAATGGTATTCGCGAGTTAGTTAAGGGGAGATAACAGGGACTTCTTATGCAGCTGATGGCAGATAGTGAGTTGGGGTTACCCTAGCGCAAACCTAGGATGAGAGTAGTGTTGGGATCAGTGTTAGTAGTAGTGAAAGGGACTTGGTATAGTCGAGGCGATTCTTGAGGAAAGTATGGATAGATGTGGAAGGTAGTAGGGGCCCATACTACTGGAAGCAGAGGATCTGTACTCGATTCAAGAAGGGTTGAAATAAAACCGGGGACTTGTAGTGTGTGTGTGTGATCCCTCAGTAGAGATGTGTATTCTGATGGTAGTTATGATATGTTGCAGAATGGTGACACTACGGGGTAGACCAGTTGGCGGATCAGGCGCTGGAGAGGGATCAGGCTCGGGTTCAGGGACCGAGCAGCTCGTGGAGCGGATGAGGGAGTTTGTATCAGCCGAGGTTACATGCAGTATTCTAGATCAGACTCCTGTGATCTTTGGCACGGTCAAGGAGGGCATACTGGAGATATTGGATGAGAGGTTGGGAGCCTTCCCCGCCGAGATGGTAGCCATGATGGGAGGGCGTACTTTGACATTTCGAGAGTTCAGAGCTTGTGGAGCGCCAGATTACCATGGGGCTCGGGACCCCATCGCTAGCAGCAGGTGGTTGGCCGATGTTACCAACGCTTTCCGTACGAGCCGATGTCCTGAGGGGGACAAGGTCCGACTTGTCTCCTGTCTTTTGAAGGACAGAGCACGTGATTGGTGGGAGGAGGTTGGACATGTTATAGGAGATGATGCCGCGTTGGATGCGATGACATGGAGTGAGTTCCCGACTAGGTTCAGGGTCAAGTTTGCACCAGTGATCGAGGTGCAGCATCTAGCACGAGAGTTTCAGGATTTGAAGCAGACGACTGAGACTGTGGCGAAGATCATCGCCAAGTTCAGAGAGAGAGCCCTTCTTGTGCCGCAGTATGTGGCAGACGAGGAGATGAAGAAGGCTCGATATCACGAGATGTTGAGATGTGACATCAGACAGTTTGTGAGCAGGTCCAGCTGCATGACACTGGAGGATATGATTGCTTGTGCCAGAGAGAGAGAGAGAGAGATTGATTTGTAGTTAGAGAGGAAGAGGAAACCGGATGAGATTCAAGTACCCACAGGTTCAGGCAAGAGACCCAAGGGGTCAAATTCGAGATCGAGGGATTTCCAGAGCCGCAGCCACTGTGGCAAGTGTGGCATGACGCATGAGGGTGCGTGCAGGAGTGGTAGTGGTGGTGATTCTGGCTGCTTCAAGTGCAGCTGGACTGGTCATTTTAGTAGAGATTGTACAGCCACCACCACTCAGGGATCAGACCTGATATGTTTTCATTGTAGTCAGAGGGGCCACAAGAAGGCCCAATGTCCGAGTTTGCTTTCAGCAGGACAGGTGATAGCACCTGCCCCTGCGACTTTGAGGATCACCGACGGTCGGCATGGCCGGGCAGAGGCGCCTATGACACGGAGCATGGCGTACCAGTTGGTTTCAGACGACGTGCGAGCAGCCCCGGATGTGGCAGGTGCGTATCCTTTATCTGCTTGAGAATTTTATTTATGATTTATTTGCTATGGTACTGCATCGATTAGTGACTGTACTTGGGATTCTCTTTCCTGCTTATGATTGAGTTATATGCTATCTGCATACCATGGATTTGAGATTAGTAGTCCGTAGTTGTACCCATTAGAGCAGGTTACTCAGGATACGGTCACTGTAGCAAGCGTGAATTGGGACTCTAGAAGTATTTCGCCAGCTTTCAAGGACGGTAGCGTCACAGTATTGGTTAGTTTTGGAGCACTAGCAGCGGTAAGCATCAGTTTTTAGCAGAACGATCGTGGAGTGGTAAGAATAATTGGGAAATCCTTTTCAGACAGTAAGTTGTAAGGAGCTAGTTGAACCAAAGTGGGGGAGAACCCTCCAAGTATTCAGGATCAGAAGTAAGTAAGGATTTGGAATGATTTCGCAACTCTGTTGAGGAGGGTAATAGTCCGAGTGGCTGTTGGGATGAGAAACGCGTGAGTTGGGAGTTTGGGAAACTTCCCAGTGTTGAGTGCGTTAAATTGCGATCAGTAGATGATTGGTTTGGGAAACTAGGTTGAAGATTTTCTCGACAGAACGTGATCTTAGCCAGGATGTAAGACTACAGGGTAGCCGTAGCATTCGCCAGTAGGTAGACAGTGCGAGAAGTGTAGTAAGGCTAAGGGGTAACCGTAGTTTTCACGTCGGTTGATGGATGGTTTGGAAAACCGGGTTGGAGGATCGCCAACAGGACTCGAGTGAGTCAAGATACAGATTGAGTGAAAGACCGGCATGGGATGTTTTCGGATTAGCAGTTAGTGTAGAGACGGCACGGGGAGTGTGGTAAGACTGCGGGATAGCCGTAACATTTGTTAGTATCCAGTTAGAGGAGTGTGGGTGAGGTCCCGTATCTCCTAGTTAGTATGGTCAGGATCAGGTAGACATAGTTCGTTGAGATTCAGTATGGAGGCAGGTCTGCATATCCCTAGATAGGTGAGACTTGAGGGAGAGGCCACTCCAAGATATAGTTGGGTGATACCCGTGGGCGAGGCCCGTATGTTAGTGGCAGTACAGGTGAGACTAGAGGGAGAGACCGCTTTAGATATAGTTTAGGTGAGACCCGTGGGCGAGGCCCAAAATATTTTAGCAGCGCAGGTGGGACCTGGTAGAGACCATAGAGTCAAGATAGGGGATCAAGGATCCCAGGATTTAGAGAGCCAGAATGGCAAGGTAGACAGGGTAGTTTTAGTTAGTCGAAGTTTTCTTCGGAAGTTGTTGAGAGCGACTGAGAGATGGAGTTTTAGTTGAATAACTGGTAGGAGTCCGGTAGACAAGGTAATGGCAGATTAATTGGGACCGGGGGTGGTCTCGGTTCGTCCAGAAAGCGGAGAGGAGATAGCAGGACCTTCGGTCGGGGATATCAATAAGAAATTCTTGGTGGAGTAGCTAGTTGACTGAGAGGTGCTAGGCCACTAACAGCAGGATTAAATAATCTCAGAGTGAGTGATTTGACTCTGTTGCGCAGCTCTCATATGAGTGTAACCATTGCAGGGATGAGTCTTTTACTCGAAGGATTATCTGATCCATTCGCTGCGAGGGGTTTTCAGTATCAGAATATAGAAAGAGAAAGCACTCAGTAGGTACCAGTGAAGTGACCAGCACTGGGAGTGGCTGGAAGTGTAGATACAACGAAGAGTATGTCCTTCACAGAGGAAGGAAATATTGTTGTTTTTGGGAAAGTTGCCTTGGGAAGGCCAGTGAACGTGCAAGGAAAAAGAGGTGAACCCCTAGGTTGACCATCATAAGTACTCGAGGAGTACTGAAATAATTATCAGTTGGGAAAGAGTCGTGATCTCAGGATTATTAGTGAGCAGAGTGCTCGCGGGGTTCTTATCTTAAAGGATTAGTTTTGGCTGAATGACCAGGTGGAAGGTCAATGAAAGTGATCCCTCGAGGATCGGGTTTAGTAGGAGATGTAATCACCGGGCAGTAATGTTGTGAGTAGATTGCAGGAGTGTTGGCCGTAGCGGACTTCGAGGACGAAGTCTAGTTTAACTGGGGGAGAGTTGTAACACCTCGAATTCAGGAGACCTTGAAAGAGAAGAAAACCTCAAATGAGGAAGTGACTCGTCGAGTAGATGGGTGACTCGACGAGTAGGAGCACAATTTGGTCGCGGGTTTAGTGACCTACTCGACGAGTCAAAAGACTGACTCGGCGAGTTGGCCAGGTTTTGGGAAAACCCTAATTGCGGGACTTGCAACCTATTTAAGGAACATTATTGCCTTCATCAGCCCCCTTGATACTCTCTCAAGTCCAGAAACGAAACCCTAGCCACCCAACTCCATTTCTTGAGCATTGTGAAGCTAAAGGTTGTTTTGGTGGTGCATTTCTTGGAAGATTGGAAGCAAAGAACGAGGAGGAGAGTTTAGATCCAACATCTACTTTAGTTTGACAGCTAATAGAAGGTAACAAGTTGTTACCTTGAGCATTCATTTGATAGATCTCTTCATCTTGAGTTTCATGGCCTTTTCTTGCATATTTGTGGCTAGTGCTTGCATGGGACACGATATGAAGTTTGCAACTTCAGATCTGGACTTCCCAAGGTCCCTAATGCATATAAGTCTCAAGCTTTTAAGACTTGAAGCCCTCCTCCATAGTAAAACCTTTCCTTGTAGCTTAGTTTTGGCCTTTGGGAACTTTTCACACCTAAAGGTTGCAACTTTACGTGGAAAGCATGCTTTAGGAGGGTGGATCTACCTTTTGGAGAAGTTGTTTGGCTTGGAAATCGTCTGTCTAGATTGAGACATAGAGGGACTCGGCGAGTCACTTATGGGACTCGGCGAGTCAGTCTGATTTCTTGCCCCAAAACCCTTCTGTTAAAGGGTATGAGTTGAGTTTGGAAAAGGATTCAGCCAGTCTGAGTCCATAGTGGTCTTGGAGTTCATCGTACTCGATGAGTTCAATGAGGAACTCGGCGAGTCAAAGGCAATCTCCTTAGTTTATGAAGATGGACTCGACGAGCTGTTCATACAACTCGGCGAGTCATAGTCCAGAAATTCATAAGAGGGAGATGAACTCGACGAGTTCAAGGATGAACTCGGCGAGTCGGTTGAAGACAGTCCCGAGTGTATGGTTGAAGGAGAACCCATCGAGTTCTTGCTAGACTCGACGAGTGGAGTCGGGTTTGTTTTGGGATTGGAGGATTATGGACTCGACGAGTTGGTAGAACAACTCGGCAAGTCAAGTCAACTGGAGGTTGACTTTGGCCGTTGACTTTGACCAAGTTTGACCTGGATTGACTTTTGGAATATTGTGGTCTAAGTGTTACTTTGGGATATTGATAGTTCGGGAATTGAAGGATCAGCAGTCCGGGGGATTGCCAGGTAGCAGCCAGAAGAGTTTCATCAGGTCTTTAGTAGTGCGAGGTGAGTCTCCTCACTGTGTGCATGGGTCTACGGCCACAATGCCGGCCCATTATATTTATGCTTATGGTTATGTGTAGTAGGAAGACCTGGGGGTTAGCCCTAGGCACTTATTTGGATATGTTCGGATTTAGATCCCTTACCGGGGTTAGCTTGATGCAGTTTACATGTTCCGGATTTCGGTCCGATGCCGAGTGGTACCCGAGGCAGTAGTGTATGTGTAGTTATACTTGTTGTCTTTGTGATACTTGTATGTACCTTGTAAGGAGGTGAGTCGGGCAAGGTCTCGTATCTCATCACTAGCCGAGTATGGACGGGGTTCCGTATCTCATTAGTAGCAGAACAAGGGCGAGGCCCAAGTTACTAGAGAGGTGAGTGTGGGCGGGGGGTCGTATCTCACTACCAGCAGGAGCATGGACGAGGTTCCATGACTCATCAGTAGCAGGACAGGGGCGAGGCCCAAGGTAGGCAAGGCCTTAGTACAAGAATGTAGTAGAGTAGTTATAGTTTATGTGTTATGCGATATGATATATGTTTGTATATGTATAGCGGGCGGGGCCCAGACACAGGCGGGGCCGAAGAGAAACAGATTTGTATACCGAGCGGGGCTCGAAGCCAGGCGGGGCCTGGAGCAGGTGGGGCCTGTTGTCGGATTTATCCGAAGCCGGGCGGGGCCCGAGGTAGAGGGCGAGGCCCAGTACTTGCAGTATGTTGATATATGTATGGTAGGTGGTAGGTTGGGGAACTCACTAAGCTTCGTGCTTACAGTTTTCTGTTTTGGTTTCAGGTACTTCCGGTAGCGGAGGGAAAAGCTTGGGGTGATCGCATGGCACACACACACTCCAAAGAAGCTTAGCCTGGGATGTTACTCTGATAAAATGGACAAGTGTTTTGAAAAGATACTTTGATTTGTTATATAACCCTTTTTGCATGTTTGAAATGATTTGATACTATGGTTTAGTAATGTTTAAAAATGAAATTTTTGGTCATGATTTTTGGGATGTTTCAAATGGACTCGTCGAGTCCCCTGTCCAGACAGCAAAAAATTTCGATTTTCAGCCTTTTTCAGCAAGTATAACATGAAAACAAGCCTAGGCTCTGATACCACTGATGGGTTTTAGTATACTACAACATCCTATGGTGCACATACAACCCTATATACCTTGGATCTATGTTTTCACTAATTATACATGCAAATGGTTTTCAAGGCATTAAACCTATAACTAGCATGCAATTTGTCATAAACAATACAAGATACTAGTTAGAGTAACATACCTTTTATGTGGCTTGAAGTCTTGATGTATTTGGTGTTGCTTGAAACACTTTGGCCTTTAAGAATTTAATGCCCCAAGTGTCTCACCTCAAATGGAATCACAACTCACCTAGGACAAATGTGACTCTTGAGAGAGAAACTCCATGCACCAAAACCACCTCCAAGCTCCAAGAACTACAAGTGACGATTTTGGGCATGTACTCTCATATTTATATGTGGGATTTCAAGGGTCATGGGTATAACCAAAATCCATACCCATGGGTTTTATGATCCACGGTTCATATGGCCCAACTCTTTATGTATCCATACATAAAATTGGTCCAACATGGATCATAAGCCCAACACATATAAATATAACTAATTACCATAATTAGTCCCCAGAGATTTAATTAGTCTCCTTTTGATCACTAAATTAATTCCAATTTAATTCTTGATCAATACTAATTAAAACATATGAGTTCATATTAATATATTAGAACTTATAATATATTAATAAATCATATATAACCTTCTCTCAAGAGTCCACCCTAACAAATTGTCCTGGTGTTATTCAACCCAAATGGACCATGCTACTCTCGGGTCGAGTACATACCAATAATAGTTATGGGCTTAGACACCTAACCCAACAAAAATCACAAATCAAAGTATCCCAAAATCAAATCTTATAAAAACTAAAGGATGTGCATGATCAAGCCTTCGCCTTGCCCTGATCATCTCAAGTACCTGATGTAGTTGCTATTTAATCGAGTAATGAAACGAGATCAGAGTTGAAATGAATTAAGAACACATCGAGTAAATAAAATCTTGTTTCAGCTCATATTATGCTTTCTCAATACAAAGTGTTTTAGACAGAAGAGTTACAAAAGTTCTATCTAACTATTGCATCCTCCCCAATTTATAGGAGACTAGAAAGCATACAAAAAATACAAAGGGCTAAACATTAAAGTTTCGAAACTACTATGTCATTGTAATAATATTACAAAACTATCGAACTCAACATAACCTTCGACAGCTTACAACATACTTCGACCCTTAAACTTAAACATAAAAATTAAACTGTTAGCCATAGCTTAGTGAGATCACCCAAATACAACACACAACCAAACAAATATACAAAATGCATGATGGGTCCACAATCTCCCGACTGGTTTACCCTGGCCGACAACATCACGAGTGGATTGCCACTCTGGCCCACAATCTTCCGATTAGATTGTCATTATAGCCTACAATCTCCTGATCGGATTTCCAATGGCCCATAATTTCCTGATTGGACTGCCCAGGTTTGCTGGCCGACATCACAAAGCAGTACATTGACAGCCCACCCACATTATGTCGACATATGTAACAGACAGGAATATAACTAGCAAATACAGGTAATGATACAAAAATACTAATCTAACATATAATCAACATTGCATCATCCTATACACCAAGATACATAACCTAGTGGGTCGGCATTGGTGCCTTTGACCCACAAGTATAGTGAGGAGAAGCTCACCTCATAGTTTGAAATGTAGCTGAACAGATCACAACTATAACTGCTGACTCTATAGGTTACATGTACAACAAACAATGACATAATCTCAAACTACTGCTCAAAATACCCTTAAGCCAAACTTGGTCAATTCAAGGTAAAAAAGTCAAAGATTTCATCTAGGCCAAGTATGCCTTGTATACTCCCCTCTACGCCCAGCGTAGAGGGTGCCTCTCAACCCACGGGCTCCAAACCTGGTACGCGCAATATTCCTCTAGGTATGCACAACGTACCAGAGTTAAATCCAAACTAAACACTAAGTCCTTATTTCATTAAGCCAACACGCCAAACTTTAGATCCAGGTAAAAAAGGACATCTTAATGGATAAAATCTCTGACTTTATCCATTTGCATGCATACAAGATCATAAAAACTAAAACCCTTGGTCCAAAAGTCATCCAAAGCCCAAAACTCTTGCATGGCTTATTGAGAATGTCCAAGATCTCATTTTTATGAATCCATGAGCTCAAAAATACAGAAAACTACAACTCAAGGACTTGGAGTAGCTCATACTCCACTAGGCCAAAACTATGGGACCAAAATGCATACAAACTCTGGACTAACAAGACCTAATCAACTAACTCATCAAGATTCGAACATTATACCTTCAAATAATGATTGAGGGTGAGATACTTCTGGATCTAAGTGGTCTTGAGCTTCCATGGTGATTCCATTATCTTCTCATTCTATCAAGAACACCAAAATTCACATTCTCAAGCTCAAAATCCTCAAACAATGGATTCGATTTCGCAAGGGACGATTTGGGAAATGGAGGATGATGAGGGGAATGGTATTGAGGAGATAATCATGTTTAAATAGGGCTTAAACCCTAAAAATTAGGATTTGACCCCCAACCACGTACTCCCTGCGTACGTTTGGGTATGCCCAACGTACTAACACAAACACACGCCTCACATAAAGTGAACTATGGGACCATTTTTGCAACAAATCAAATACTTAGGGTCAAAAATGAAATTATCTGAACAAAGGGTGTCATAAAAATCATGTATTCGCCACTTTCTTGGGTTTTACTTTTATCATACTCGCAGTACTTTCCCTTTTCTTTTTTCACCTTTGGTAGCGTTTTCTCGATGTCATGTATTTTAGTTCGATGATTTCGGTGTTCGTCTTTGCTGAATGGACGACATATCCAGGATAAATGTTATGAATGTCAGTTGTGTTTTTCATGGCCTTTTTCCTAGCGCTCTCGATGGCTAGTATTGGGGCGAGAGGCTGCTTCTTCTTGTTTTATTTATGCATTGACGAAAACGTTTAGGTTATCTTCTTTAGTCTCTTCACCTTTGATTTGCTTGAGGTATTTCTCAACTCTGTACTTGAGCTCGTCCCTGGATTGTGGTAGTGTCCCTCGCATCTTCTTCAATAGAGGGTTGGGGAGTAAACCTTGGGCGAAGGTGCCCGTGACAAGGAATTCCTCGTGGCCTGGGACGTTTAGCGTGGCTAGCGTGAATCTATCATAATACACTCTTACTGACTCTCCCTCATTTTATTTGCACGCCTTGATTGAGTTCGCGTCCCCTTACTCTTCCTTAACTGCAAGTAATTTTTGAGGAAGAGATATCTCAGTTGCTCAAAGCTCAAGATGTTACCGGGTCGTAGTGACTTGAACCATTTTCATGCATTCCCCGATAGTGTAACTGGGAAGTACGTGCAGGTGAACCATTTATCTATTCTTAATGATGTCATCGTCCACTCATAAGTATCGATGTGTTCATCTGGATCGGTGGTGCCATCATATTTTGGGATCTTCGGTATCATCGTCGAGTGTGGGATCTTCGGTATCATCGTCGAGCGGAACTGGTGCTCCTTACCGGGTTTTCCAATTATGGGTATGGAAATCCACCGTACATCATAAATCGTGGAGAATAATATGTATTTTTTGTATGCTTGATTGTACATGGTTGTCGTTGATATATACGGTTGTTGTTGGGAGCTCATGTGTATGTTCTGCTGCAATTGTGAGCTCGATACCGGTTGTTGGAGCATGTACAGATGCAATCCCTACGACACAAGGGAGTTCAGCTGCTACGTCGATATCAAGTAAGGATTAGATTCATGTGTTGATATCATGTGAGGGTTAGACCCTTGCGACGATTGCGCTTGGGGAACGGATCCCTGCAGCTACTGGATGTAGGGGATGAACATCGGCGGTTGTTGTGTGAAGAGTGGGATGTGCGACATCCTTGCCATGGGAGATAATTGATAGTTCAACATCGGGTGTTGCGTAGAGGACAGTATGGTACCTGGAGACCAGGTATTCGTCCCCGCTTGTTGGGATGGTAGTTACGACTGATATGTCGGTGGTTGTGACTGAGAAGTCGGTGTTGCGACTACTAGGTCATCGTTATCTGTGAAGTTGTGGTAGGGCGAGCAGTGTACATTAACTAGGTCGTCCTAAAGATAGCATTTATGTTATCTTTAACATGTTCCTAGAGGGATACGTTAAGAAGAACTAAGTTTTGGGATTACGATTTGTCGTTAGAAACCATTTTTTGTGCCAAACGATAATATAGTTGTTTTATAGTAGTTTGTTGACCTAAAGAAATTATTTGGCTCCCCATTTTATAATATCATTTGCATTAATGTGTTAGTTTTATCACACAATTAAAAATGGCTTTGTAATATTTTAAAACACAACATCACTCACTACTGACTAGCCTTCTTTACTTCTAATTTGCAATTAATGGCATCAAAAGGATGTTAACCAATCCTTCACTTCTACATAATATTTGTAGATTCTCAAATTACATAAACTTTCAAACTATGGCAAGATGGTCTGGCGGGGTCGTATATCTCACAACCAAATCACATGAATTTATTACATCATCATCTAGAATCTACATATTACGAGGAATCTGTTTCCACATAACCATATTAGCATATAAATTCCTCACATCTTTCTAATCTTATTTTTTTATCATAGAAAACCCTATGATTTTCAACTTTTGCTCCATCCAACTAGGAAGAATGATGATCATGTTCCTTCCAAATATAGATACTGATGTGAAGATCTTATAATTCCTGATCAATAGCAAACCAATACTAGTATTAATGCATTCAGATTGACCATCTTGATGAAACAAATAAAACCAAACATTTTTTCAAGTAATTAACCCATCCACCATACCCAACTTAGCACAAGAATCCCATAACTCCCGCCTAATCATCCATAGAGGACAAGATTAATGTAAAATATATCTGAAATACATTAAGCGATATTTGAATTTGAATGATATGTTTACCACAAGGTTACTACATTCCCCTTACCATTGTTTCTCCTCTCCACATACGTTTAATTTCAGTGGGATCATCCCTTGGTCCCCGATAACCCCTTTTCATTATCCAACAATAGACTTAACCCACTTATGAATTTAAAAACCAAATCAAGAACAAGTTACATTGCATATGTAATTATCCTTGAAAACTCCAATAGATCTGCGCAAAGTAACAATGGGAATTGTGTTATTGCAATATGGTTTTAACTTTGTTTCACTTTGACAAAAAAATTAGTATTTACCAATGTTGCAAAACTCATTAGACGTTCTCAGGGCGTCCAACTAGCGCCTAGCGAGTACTTGGTCTAGGCGGCGAGTACTCAGAGAATACTCAGATTGGATAAATTATATGAAATTTATCTTAATAAAATTATATATGTAACAAATATAGCAAGTTTATTAAAAACTATAACAAAATACATGGATATTAATAACAGTTATAGATTTGTTTCTAAAAAAAATCGAAATTTCCGAGTTTTTAATTTTTTCCGATTTTGACCGATTCAGAATTTTTCTGATTTTGACCGATTTAAACTGAATTTGACCGATTTTGACTGATTCCAAGTTTTTTAGCCGATACCTAATTAAGCGTCTCGACCCCTACCCGATTCCGATTTAATCGGCCGCCTAGGCTGAATTTTGCAACACTGATATTTACGAATATATAAGAAAATAAGTAGTGTCATGCAAATATAAATAACCAAAAAACCAATAAAAGTAAATATCTTGTTTATGATGGTATATTAATTTTATTCAAACCTCTATCTCGACATTATGTGCTTATTTATAAATTAGAGAACATTTACATAAATATGGCCTTAGGACCATTTGTATAACATCCAAGAATTTAGATGTTTAGAAACTGAGAAACAAGTAGAAAAGAGTAGAAAAATTAAGAAAGTTGTAAAAATGACAAAATGGTCAAAAGGGCAAAATAGTTATTTTGTACGACCAACAAAGGAAATAAAAATGAGTATATGAAATTATATGGGTATTGAAAAAAGGTTATTTGACAATGATATGAAATTATATGCGTATTTATGATTATAGTATAAGTAGATCATGTACAAGAGCAAAATGGAAAAATGTGAAATTGTAATTTCATCTAAAATGATGGAAGATGTCGAATTTAAGGCTACTAAAACCAACCATAGAGGCAAGATAAGTAAAAGAATAAACAAGAAATTTGTATTAGGCATAAAATTGAAATGACTCCGAATCGAATCAACTCGAAACAAGTTATAATGAAGAAGTTATTATCTTGTAAAGTTAGATAAATTTTAGGTGAAAGTCGACAAAATAACTACATTTCCAAAGAGTCAAATTTTGAGCTTAATAGATCCATATATGAAATTAATGACAATAAAATTTCTAAATTAAATTTGGATAATTCATGACTACGAAAATAGGAAAAAGATTCAGGTCATTTAGAATCTAAGTGAAGTAGTTATGACCATTTGAAAATGGCAGATCAACTATGCAAAACACCTTGACATTTCCAAATAATGAACATACTATTAGAATGAATAATCAAGTATTGTGGATGCATATGTAGATTAATGAACATATTATTAGAACATACTATCCTTAGATCCACGGTATGGGGAAAATTTTGTGATATTAGTGAAGCTTTGCTGCCTTATGATATAGATTTAAATGTTCTTTTTCATCAAGATAACACTGACAAACTCCAAGTATGGTAGTTGGAATTAGTCCCTTGATCGTGATGGTTCATATTTTGTCTCCTCTCTAAGGAAAGCTCTCGATTCCTGGTGCCTAATTTCTGTCCCTACTATCATGGCTTCGTGCAAGGTTGTTCCCATTAAAGTCAATCTTTTCATTTGGAGTTTCCTACTAAAGAAGCCCAGAGGAGTTTCCCCTCAATCCCTGATTTGCCCTTTATGTAAGTCAGACCTTGAGAATGAAGAGCATCTTTTCCTGAAGTGCTCATCGGTAAAGGAGATTATGGCCCACCTTCATATGCGATGATCCGCCCTTCCTGTTTTGAATGTTTTGGCGAGTGTCAACTCCATTGAAGATCTTATTGTTAGTTAAGAGAATCCCAACTTCTCTCCTTTCGAGGTGGTAAAGTTTGAGTTGGTTATCAGAGGTTATTTGGTCTTATAGAAATGACTCGTATGTATTAATGGCAAGGCAAAAAAAGCATTTGTCACTTAGTTGATGATGTTTTGTATTTTTCATTTTTGTGGGTCAGTTGTAGTTGTAGTTGTAGTTGTAGTTGTAGTTGTAGGAATCTTGGCTCTAGCATTGTGTATTTTTTTTTTCTAACTTTTTTGCTAGTTTTTATTTTATAAAAGTTTTGCTGTTAAAATAACAACAGAAAAAAACATTGATATGCTTCGTGCATGTCTGGCGGTGTATACATGGGCACAGCAAACCGAAACCATCACTTAGTCTATGTAGAAAAAACTTATATTAGAAATATTGTAGTTGTAATTGAGATCAACGATAAAAAATGTTTATCAATCAAACGATTAGACCTTTCTTTTTGTCAAAAAGAAGGTTTACGTGCTTTTTCAATATAAAGTAACTTCAAGAAAAGATTATCATAGCAAACACGTTTATGCATATTCGGTGATTTTTGATTGCACGAGATCATGTTGGTGGCCTACTTTTTGAAATCATGACATCCTTATAATTTTGATAAGATCTAGTATGGATAATCAAAAACCAAACTAACAAATCGAAAAAATCAAAAACCGATACCAAAACCAGACAAATAATCAATGATATTGTTTTATTTTATAAAAACTAATTATTTTTGGTGCGATAAGGTTTTGGGGATAATGACTTTAAAGGATAATATATTTTTCGATTTGTGTACATTTGGTCAATAAGTTTTTTTTCGTCCATATTTACCCTTTCAACTTGTTAAACTGTACACATTCAGTCCTTATGACCGCTTACTACAGGTTAGCCGGAAAAAATGATTTAATTGTTTAATATATTTCTCATTTTGTACACATTTAGTCCTTAATATTTTTGTACACATTTAATCGTTAATATTTTTTGTTTCAAAATAAGTCATTTTGTTTTTGTACCCATTCAGTACTTATGAATGATTTCGTTAGGTTTTTCTCACAACATCTTACGTGGGACAATCACTGATGAAGTGTTTGGGGTTGTTGATGCTTATGTCCATCGCGATCTTGACTACTTGGTTGCGTAGGTCTTGTGGTTTGGCTTAGCTATTATGTTCTGAACGTCGTAACTTTTTCATACGATATCAGATTTTAACGATCTTTGTATCCATGTCTTCGTTATTTTGAGTCTACTACAACTTTCATTAACATTACTCCCGTTAAAATGTAATATATTTTTACTTACGATTTTATTAAAAAAACATTCATACATGCATTCATAAAAAACGTATGGATATAAAGATCGTAAGTAAAAATATATTATTTTTTAAAAGGAGTAATTTAAACGAAAACCAAGTAGTCGAGATCGCGATGAACATAAGCATCAAAAGCCCTGAACATCTCATTAATGATTGTCTCACGTAAGATGTCGTTAGAAAAACCAAAAAAAAAAATCATTCATAAGTATTGAATGAGTACAAAAACAAAAATGACTTATTTTGCAAAAAAAAAATATTAATGGCTAAATGTGTACAAAAATATTAATGATTAAATGTATACAAACTGAGAAATATATTACCCTATTAAGTCATTTTTACCGGCTAACCTGGAGTAGCCGGTAATAAGGACTGAATATGTACAGTTTAACAAGTTGAATAGTAAATGTGGACGAAAAAAAACATTAATGACCAAATGTGTACAAATCAAAAAATATATTATCATTTTAAGTCATTATCCCTAAGGTTTTGTGTTATATACCACACCAAAAAACCCACATCGTACCATTAACAAAAAAAACTACATATCAAAATGTGCACCCTATGATCTCTTAAATATTTAAATATCTTTTATTATCTATTTAATATCTATAGCATTTACTATTTTTTATGTTTTTGTTCAAAGACAATTAACTAAAAAGAAACCAAGAAGGCCATTTCGTTTTTAACTTAAGTCCCTAACATATACGAAGATTTAGTTTCAAGACTTATGATACTTATATTTTACCATGGAAATATGATTTTAAGTATTTTCTAATATATGTTTTAGCTATAGTTTTGATATTTACTAGCACTTTAGTCACCAACTCGTTACAAAGGCGTTTTATATTTAAGTTCGAATTATTATATGCTCAAAGAAATATGACTATAATCCATCGACTTTGCGGTTTTAAAACTACTCTAATGAAAAAGCTCATAATAGCTATTGCAGCATATAAACCGAACCAAACTACAACTAAAACCTCATACCTCACTGTTAGGAAGTAAAGCGGATAACTGGCAGAACCAAAAGCACACAAGACACAATATTAATGTGGTTCGGTCAAGGTGAACTACGTCCACAGGCAGGAGGGAGTATTCTTTATTTCAGAGTTCTCAAACAGAGATTACAAGTACAATTCACCAGAGATTCGTCCTGCTCACTAAGGATACAAGATACAAGACACAAGATACAAAATGACCAATCAAGCATCCATATTTAAGTTGAGGGATTAGACCTAAAACCCTAATGGGCCAAGCCTATTGGCCCATAGGCCCATGAATGGTGTCAACCAGTCACAATCCACCACACATCATCTTATGGAACATTCTCCCATGTCATACAACACATGTGTATCAGCAACACACATGATGGACCATATTGACTATAGTGGAGCAACATGATGCACATGTGGAGCATCATGATCACTAATGGCCCACCATTCATCATGGTGGCACAAAATGGTGTATTTCATGAGCATCATCATCTTCTGAGCATACGTGGATCAATATGGCACAACAAACAAATCAGGACGGTGCATCATGTACCAATGTGGTCTATGATGGCACAACATCTCCTCCATGGCACAACTTCCCTTCTTGATGGAGCAACATCATCTTCATGGATCAACATGGTTCCCGATCTGTTTCTCAACCATTGTCTTCCACTCATTGAACCGCCCAAATACTTCATTTTGTCCTTTGTATTTAGAATGTACACCCGGATCTTTTTTACATCGATAAAACTCAAAAAATATTGACATCCACCATGAGATTTCACGTGAGAGGGACCCCATAGATCTGAGTGAACACACTCTAAGATCTCATTGCTTGAGTGTTGAACCGAACTGAACTTCACCCTGCGTTGTATCTCTTGAACACAAGCTTCACCAGGTTTAGCATTTCCAGTTACATCTCCAACAAACAACCCCTTCTTGTTCACATGCCTTAACTTATTATGCCACAACTTCCTTTCATCATCATACTGATCCAAGGATTGGGATATAGTCACCGTACAACCATCCAGAATATAAATCCCATGAGGTTTAATTCTTCTCTTTATAACCACAAGAGCACCCTTGGAGATTCTTAACCAGTCACCCTTTCCAGAATACTTTGATCCACCCTTAGCTAAAGTGCCAAGAGAAATCAGATTCTTTTGAAGCTCTGGGACGAACCAGCAATCCAGTTTCCTAAATATACCATTGTGCATCTTGATCTGCACTGTGCCATTGGCCTTGATACTGCTCACCCAATTATCACCCATCTTGATTGTGCCATTCCACTCTTTAAAGGAGTCGAACTAGTCACAATTGCATGTCATATGATAGGATGCTCCAGAGTCCAAGACCCAAGCATCAGCAAAACTAGATGTACATACTTTCAAAACTTCACCATCATCCCCTTCATCATAATTTCTTTGAACCACAACAGCACTGTTGTTGCTTGGTCGAGCACCATTATTCCCTTTCTTCAGCAATGGACAATCTCTTCTGAAGTGCCCCTTTTCCTTGCAGTTATAACATTTGATGTTGGCTTTAGATTCGGAACTTGACTTCCCTTTGTTGCCTCCACCTCTATCTAATGTTCTTCCTCTTCCTGGAAACAAACCGGAATCAGAAACTTCTTTTCCAACTGAAACTTTTCTTTTCAGTTCCTTGGACATCAAATAATCCTTCACATCTTTCAAATTGATCGTTGTCCTACCATACAACATGGTATCAACGAAATTCTCATAAGAATTCGACAGTGAACATAAGAGGTTAAGTGCTTGATCTTCATCTTAAATCTTTACATTCACACCTTGTAAGTCCAAGATGATCATATTGAAGTTATCCAGATGATCCTTCACTTGGGTGCTTTCCAACATCCTTAGAGTATACAAACATTGCTTCTGGTATAGCTTGTTCTTCAAAGAATTATTCTGATACTTGTCACACAATTTCTCCTAAAGCCCATCAGCACTCGTTTGATGCACGACCTCTCTCAGTATTTTGTCTGTCAAACTCAACAGAATAGCGTTATGCACTCTTTCAAGAATATCCACCTTCCTTTCAGTCGCCATGTCATTTGGCAGTTTTGCTTCTCCTTCCAGTGTCGTTGCACATCCTTATTGAACCAGAAGAGACTTCATCTTCACCTTCCACAAAGTGAAATCATTCGAACCATTAAACTTATCCAAATCGAACTTGTGAGATGCCATCTTCAATCAACATAACACCAATCGCAACTCTGCTACCACTTGTTAGGATGTAAAGCGGATAACTGGCAAAATCCAAAAGCACACAAGACACAGTATTTACATGGTTCGGTCAAGGTGACCTACGTCCATGGGCAGGAGGGGAGTATTCTTTATTTCAGAGTTCTCAAACAGAGGTTACAAGTACAATTCACAAGAGATTCGTCCAACTTACTAAGGATACAAGATAAAAGACACAAAATGACCAAGCAAGCATCCGTATTTATAGTTGAGGGATCATACCTAAAACCCTAATGGGCCAAGACCATTGGCCCATAGGCCCATGAACGGTGTTAACCAATCACAATCTAACATGCAACATCTTCTGGAACATTCTTCCATGTCATACAACACATGTGTATCAGCAATGCATATGATGGACCACCTTGACCATAGTGGAGCAATATGATGCACAGGCGGAGCATCATGATCACTAATGGCCGAACATCCAGCATGGTGGCACAACATGGTGTATTTCTTGAGCATCGTCGTCTTCTAATCATACGTGAATCAATATGGCACAACAAAGGAATTGAGATGGCGCATCATGTGCCAAGATGGTCCATGATGGCGCAACATCTCCTCTAGGGCGTAACTTCCCTTCTTAATGGAGCAACTTCATCTTTGCACAACTTTAGACATGATGGCGCATCATGCTATCATTTGGCGCAACATCCCCAAAGATGGTGCAACTTCCTTCTACACGGCACAACATGATGTTCCATGTTGCTCCAAGTGCTCCAAGTTGCTCCAAGTAGCTCCAAGCCACTCCAAGTTGCTCTAAACCCCCTTTTGGAAGATCCGTTCCTTTGTCACTTCATGTGTCCTTTGTCAGATGATCCAAAGCCATCTCAGATGATTCGTTCCTTTGTCACTTGCTCGATGAACCTCAAGTGCTCCATTGAGATATAAGTGCTCCAAATGCTCGAGTCACATTTAACAATTGATTGTTAGGGTGCAAACCGAATTCCATATCAGCAAAAGGAAAAACTAGATGATAACATATAAGGCAATGGGTAATCCCTTCTATCACCAATTAGTTTTAGAAAATGGAACCTCGTTGTTCTTCTATGTTGAGCACGGTTGGTCTAGTAGTGATCCTAACAAGCGGTATCAGAGCTACGGTCATAGCCCGGATGATGTGGTCGATGTAAGTGGTACAATCCCCAGTAATTTCCAGTCCAACGAAGTTGATCATGAATCCTTGTATCGAAAGTCTTCCTGATGGACAATGTCAGGTAAGCGTGTCCCGAGAGTATCAGCGGTATGGAAAAGGATTAGATCTGATGAACAGTCGTTGAAGGGGAGGCCAAGGGTGGAACTTAGGTTTTAAGGGAGGATTGTTGGGTTGCAAACCCAATCCCACATCGGCAAAAAGAAAATCTAGATGCTAGCATATAAGGCAATGGGTAATCCCTTTTATCACCAATTGGTTATAGAAAATAGAACCTCATTGTTATTCTATGTTGAGCATGGTTGGGCTAGTAGCGATCCTAACACTCACCAAACACAAAAACCGGGCGGTGTGGTTTTAACATTCTAAAAACCGATCTATGCGGTTTTTGTTACGGTCTCTACCAAGTGTCACATCAAATCATATCATTCTCACTCTTATGATCTTTATTCCCTGTAGCACTAATTGGGGAAATTTAATGGAATTTTACATTTATGAAATCATCAACGTATATAAAACGCACTTTAATCTATCTTTTTCTTTTTCAAGCATCTGTATTTCTTTACATTACATCTCAATTTAAGGGGAGAGAAATAGGCATAAGGGGTGCTTCGGTAGAGAGATTGGCAGTGCATGGAAAACTATTAAATGAAAGAAGAAGATGTTTAATATAATTAACATGGAGAAATTTAGAGAGTTAAAAAGGATAGCAACCACCCTTTTTGTATCCAACTTATTTGAAGAATGTAGTAGTTCCAAACATTGGAAGGCATGTAGGGAGTATGGATGTATTGTAAATGCGTATATTGCATGTGAGAGACACAAAATTGAGGGAATTCTTTTGCTTTTGTAAGATTCATAATTATAAACAATTCTAGGGCATTGGAGGAATCTCTCAAGAAAGTATCAATCGATGGGCATAGGCTGGTCGTTAATGTAGCAAAATACAAGAGAAAAAGCAACTGTAAGTCCCTAATCTGCTTGTGTATCAATCAGATCCGTTTGATGGTGAGGAATCCCAATCAAACGGATGATGTCAGATCAAATAGAAGAGAAGGAGAAGAAGAAGAAGATGAATCTTGTATGTATTGATATGAATGAAGATCCGGCTACAAGATTCACACACACTAACACACACTTGTTCTTTTCTCTAGTTTCTCTCTCTAGAACACCTTCAAATGCACACACTTAAGCTCCTCTAGTGTTCATCACTCTACTCCTCACCCCTTACACCTATATTTATACATAAGAAACATGGGCTTGGAGAACATGGGCCGTGAATGGGTTTACGCTCGTAAATGGGTTTACGGCAGTAAACACCCATTAGGCCATAAATAGGGTTTACGGCCGTAAACACCAAGCTGTTTACGGTCCTAGACATAAAAATACATTTTCCTAGAAAAGCAAAGTATAAACCATATTTTTGACCCAACAATCTCCCCCTTGGTTTATAGCTTTCTTTTCTTTTCTTAGATGACCCAACAAACTCCCCCTAAAAAGTAGCTGGCTTTCTTGTTCATCTTCATTGTAAGCGTGGCTTCAGCATTTATCTTCAAATTCTTCACAACCTTAAGATGAACTTGATGAATCTTCAATGAATGACTTCATCTTGATCAGTTGGGCATTTCTTCAAGATTTGACATTGAACACACATTGGGTGAGGAGGCTTCTTGTACTGATTCTTGAAAGATAGCGCTTTCAGCTTGAGAATCTTCAGAGAGAACATCAGAGAGAACAAATCTTTTGGATCACTTCAGCAGGTTCAAGATAGCAGTAGACTGATTGATGAGGCTTCAATGCAATTCGTCACATAATCTTCAATTGCAGCTTCACCTTGCTTCTGGGGTTGAAATATTGAATGTCGAAAGAATAATCTTCATTTCTTGCTCCTTCGAATGAGAATTCTTCGATGATCACAGATGAAGCCTTGGATCAGAAATCTTCGACACAAACTTCCATGAGTCTTATCTATACCTGAATTTACTTTTCAAGACAAAACAAAACTAAAAGAAAACTTAGCACACAAATTAAAACAGAAACAAAAATATTTTTGGATTTTTCATATTTTCTGAAAAAGAAATAAAACAGAAATAACACTACTTTTTTTTTGGATTTTTAATTTTCTGATTTTTGTTTGGTTTTTAAAATTTTTAATTCTCCCCTAATATTTAAATTAGAAGAAACTATGAACAAATTTAACAAAAATAAAATGATATCTAACTTTAAGAATGATTTGGGATCAAAGTTTTTAGACAGCCTTTATCCGCTTGTCGGTACCTTTTATCTTCACGTCTTTGTCTGGTCGATCGCCGGTATTGTGGTCCACTTAAACACGAAAAATTGTGACAAAATTAGGACATACTATTAATTATAAGACAAAGTGATCCTAAGTTCCTAGATAATATTTCTTAAGGACCATTCAGCTGACGACGACCAGGGATATTGTTGTCCACCTAAATTGAGCAGCGAGATCTACAGACAATCTGTAAGTGTTCAGTTTTAGTTGTACCAGAACATGTTTCCCGCTTCCTGATATGCTCCAGTAATCAAGGACTTGCAGAATACTCGTTACATAGGGTGAGTAGACAATTATTAAGATAGAAGATAGATTTAGAATGCATATGCTATACACCTAGGTCGGATCTCTTCCAATCACGCAGAGGGTGAAACATATGACTAACTGAAGTTTTAGAGGGATTGAGAAAAAAAATGATGCATATACTGTGTACCAGGTCGGATTGTGAGTCACACAAAGGAGACAGTATATGGCTAACAGATAGAAAGAATTGCATAGATAGAAGATGCAGAGAAATATAATTGCATATGTTGCAGTCTAGGTCGGATGTATTTCAATCACACAGAGGAGGCAACATATGACTAACAGATAGAGAGAAAGAAAATAATCTTCTACAGACCTAACTTATCGGAATTCACCAGTCACCCCATCAATACCGGAATTAAGAACATAATCCGCACATCAAGGAAAAGTTAATCCACAGTTCCAGATACGAGTTCTTTAGTGTAACCAGTAGATTCCCGTGTTTATCTCCATGCTCAACCTATCCGAGCGTCGTATTGTCAGGCTAAACGGATCTAACTAGGTCAAAAATTTTCAAGTCTCTAGATTCCTTAAGTTCATTAATGCCTAGTCAAGTCCATTTTAATCTCTCGTGCCTACCAGCGCATCGAACACAGAGCCTAGACAATTCAGATTCAGTCCCTTACACAGATTCAGATTGCCTGTTATCACATGATTATATCACTTCCCAAAACATCTCATGCAAGCACATTCCATTAACAACATATTTTTGATTTTCTAATGTTTTTGGATTTTTTAAACTTTTCTAATTTTTGTTTTGTTTTTGTTTATCCCCCTAAATTTGTGCATAGGAGAGAAACGAAAGTAAATGCCCAAATTTAAACTATCCTAAAACAAAAATTAGTCTTTAAAGCGAATCAGCTTAAGAAAAACTCAGGAGTATAGAGAAGAAAACTCAAACCGTAAGTCACCGATTGAATTTGCATCCAGAAGGTCTGAGAACAGCACGCGTAATCTCAGAACAGATCCGAAAATTCTTCATGTCATTAAGCACTAACCCCATTTGTGATCTCTTCCTTTCCTCCTTTCCCGCAAAAGGACACATACTCTCAAACAAAGGTCTGAATGTTGTACAATTGAGAGATGTCCCGTATCATGTACCTGGAACAGCCACTACCAACAAACCGAAGTCTGATGATATGCCTTCATAGCTGCTCCGACACAGAGCGGGATCAGTTGGTCTTTGGAACCCAGTCCATTTTGAAACTGGGTCGACCTTTGTCATCCTTGCACGGTACTCTCTCCAATGACATATCATGTTTATCACAAACAGAAGATGAAGAAATATTAGAGACATTAGTTGATTTGGGAGAGTGAGCCTTTGGAACCCATTTGTGGTTGGGTTTAACCCATTTCTTTTTCGATCTGATGGGTGGCTTGGTACTTGATTTTGAACTTGATGTCTGTTGTCGAGATGACGTTGACCTAGCCGGTTTTGGTTTCGTTGGAGCATTTCTTGAAATTGGCTTCTGGACCGGCATTCCCTTATTTCCCGTGGGATTCGGATTCTTCGCCTTGTAGGTTTGATTCTTGGCCTTCTGCGTGTTCCAGTCACCGTGGTCTGAACGTGACCTTGAGGGGTTTCTTTTGAAGTATCTCCCTCTTGGCGCGTTTCTGCCAGCCTTGTGCATAGTACGGAACATATGCGCGATTAGACAATTTTGGGAAATGTGACCAGGTGTTCCACAGTGAAAACAAGTCTTTTTCTTCACTGTGAAGTTGTTTCTTCCTGCCCCTGGTGGCGTATCTTTGCCTTGTTGTTGGTTGTTCCCACATGCACAATTACAACAGGCACTCTGTTTCACTGGAATTGGTGGCCTGTATTTCTCAACAGCAGGTTGAACAGAAGTAGCTGAGTTCGAAGCAACAGATTCAGAGCTCAAGGAGATGTTGGTTTGTTCAGTGGTGTTCTCATTGTTCTCATCCTCTGCTACTTTACCTGCATATGAAGTAGATGTGCTAGAAACAGGAACATCAGTATTTTCAAACAAATAATCAAATATGTCAAAAAAAATTAACTCAACATGATCCGATGCAAAAGCATCAAAGGCATCACAAGATGTATCATCAACTTTAACATCAGAAATAGAAGGTTGTTCATTGGAAACATAAACATCAGGTTCAGGCTCAGTTTTGTTATCAGAAATAAATCCTTCAACTTTGTGCTTTAACTGATCTAAGGATTGATCTGCAGGGGAAGTAGAAATGTTAGTACTTTCAACATTAATAAATCCGCCTGAAACGAAACCATACGGCTTTCCATAAACCATAAATGGTTCGTTGGCAATCTCATCCTTGGATAGGGGTTGATACTGATATGTATGATTATAAGGAGGAGGTACACTATCATATCCTAAGCCCTTTTGTTGGTTTCGTTTGAACTGCATGCAGTGATCAATCATGTTGGCAACTACCTCGCTTGATCCATCAAATTTTCTAAAATCAAAATTTGCAGTTTCAAATTGTCCTTTTAATGTATCAAGCTCGGTAATTAGCTCATCATTTTGTCTTTTAACATAATCATAAAGCTCACATTTTTCACTATATTCTGTCTGAATTCTTTTAAAGTCCTTAATTTTTGTTTCTAACTGGGCCTTTAGGGATTTCTGTCCTTTTCTAAGTTGATATCCTTCATATCTCAGGTCCTCAACTTCTCTTTTTAATAAATCAATTTGTTTCCGAAGAAATTTAATCGTAGTTTCACAAGATGGAGTACATGAAACTTTATTGACTGGAACGTTTGAAGAACTCATTGTTTTAAAAAATATGCCATTTGACTAAAAACTCAAAAGTCAACCTCAAAAGTCAAATTTAAAAAATCAACCTCAAAAGTCAAACTTAAAAGTCAAACCGAAAAGCTAAATTTGAAAATTTAAAAGTCAAACGAGAAAGTCAAAGTTTATAGTCAAAGGTCAAACTTTAAAAGTCAAAGTCTATATTTTAAGTAAAAAATCAAAAATAAAATTCAAAATGTAAAAACTAAAATTTTTTGGTTGAAAAAGGAATTTAAAATTAAAAGAAAATCAATTTTGGGCTGAATTTGACAAAAATGCGAAAGTAGGTGCGAATGGCAATGTATTTGAATTAAAATTGGAAATGATGAACCAAGGAGTAGCTTAGAGGAGTTGGTAAGACGTGGGTTTGATCAACCAGAGGTCCCGGGTTCGATCCCCAACAACCCCCAAATCCGTTTCCCTTTTTATTGAAGCGCTGATGCGAGGCTGCTGCTTGTGAGGACGGGGCACGTGTGCGAAGCTGCTGTGCGAGGTGAAGACCTGGTGCGAGGATGCTGCTCACCGAGCTATCTTTCAAGCCGTTCACCGAGCCGAATTCCGAGCCGAGGCCGCAAACTCTGGCGACCGTAAACACGTTTACGGCCGTAAACCCTTCAAAGACCGTAAACACAACTTCAGATCGCGAAAAAAACGACGTTTTTCACCATTTTTGCTCCAAAACTGGATCAAAAACTCGTTTTTATGAAAAACGCGAAGAACAAACCCCCCCCCCACCCCTAATTTTCAGATATCTATCCAAAAACGCAAGAATCTTTCCAAAATAAGATCAAATCGGCTCCAGATCTGACAAAGATGGGTGATACAATCCAAGCTCTGATACCAATTTTAAGTCCCTAAATATGCTTGTGTATCAATCAGATCCGTTTGATTGTGCGGAATCCCAATCAAACGGATGATGTCAGATCAAATAGAAGAGAAGGAGAAGAAGAAGATGATGAATCTTGTATGTATTGATATGAATGAAGATCTGGATACAAGTTTCACACACACTAACACACACTCTCTTTTCCCTCTCTCTAGAACACCTTCAAATGCACACACTTAAGCTCCTCTATTCTATGTGTTCATCAATCTACTCCTCACCCCTTACACCTATATTTATACATAAGAAACATGGGCTTGGTGAACATGGGCCGTGAATGGGTTTACGGTCGTAAATGGGTTTACGGCCTTAAACCCCCATTAGGCCGTAAACAGGGTTTACGGTCGTAAACCTGTTTACGGCCGTAAACACTGAGCTGTTTACGGTCCTAGACATAAAATTACATTTTCCTATAAAAGCAAAGTATAAACCATATTTTTGACCCAACAGCAACTAAGAGAACAATTATAGTCGTGGAATCAAGGAATAAAAGGGAATGGATGGTATGATGGAACAGAATCCGGAAAATGATAGGAATATGGTTTATGGAAAATCGTTCAAAGAAGTGTTGTCAAGATGTCAAAGTTTGGGATTGAATCAACGGAATCATGCGAACGGGGTAGAAGAGGTGCTAATCTCGGATGGTATTGATATTAGTCCTTAGTGTTTGCTTAATAATTGTACGGTAGGCAATATTAAAGTCTTTAAAATTGGTATTTCAAGACCTACCACCTCGATGAACTTGACTTCAATTGAGGTTAATGAGATTGTGGATTTGGGATTTTCTATTGGATTTTTAATGGTTGGTACTAAAGATGTTGTGAAGCCGGTTATTGTTAGAGAAGGTGATTTAAATAGTAAACAGTGAATTGTTTGACCTTGAATTTGAGGGGTGCTTGTGATGAATCCAAAAAGGAGTGGGTAAGAAATTTAAAGCGGGTGCACAAGATTAATGTTATCAACTCTCAGGAGACTCAAATAAAAGTGGATTCGGTAGAGGTTAGGAAGTTTTAGGATAAATATGATTGAAGATTTGAAGCAGTTATTTTAGAGGCCAATCAGGTGGTTTCTTTTGTTTGTGCAATCTACTGATTTTTTATGTGGATGATGTGGTTAAAGGTAACTGCTTTATTTTTCCATCGGGTGTTTGGAAAGGTGTTCAAGATAGAATCAACCCCGTGAATATTTATTCTTTGAATGATGATGATGATGATCGGTTGTCATTATGGAATGATTTGAGGCATGTAAAGTTAAACAAAGATTATGTTTGGTTATTCATGGGAGACTTTAACGAAGATCGTTGCAAGGAGGATCGTTTCTCGACGGTTGTTTGTGATTCTAGCATGAAGGGTTTTAATACTTTCATTCGGGATTTGGAGCTTGTTGATTTAAATATAGGAGGTAGAAAGTTCACATGGATGAGCCCTTATGGAAAGAGTTTAATCAAAATACATAGGTTTTTGGAAAATGAATTGTTTCTTTCTTTATGGGAGTCAGTTATTATCACTACTTTAACGAGGCTTTATTAAGATAATAGCCCTATTTTGTTCATTAGCGAGATTGTAGACTATGGGCCCGTTCCTTTAAAATTCTTCAATTCATCGCTTCTTATTAACGGGCTTAAAGAAGTTGTAATATCATCCTAGGTCAAAAACTTTGAAGGCATGAATCCGGATTTGATGCTCTTGAAAAAGCTCCAATGACTTAAAAATGATATTAAGTGTAGGAGGTATGGGATGTGTTTGTTGGAAAATAAGGATTTCTCTAATTTAGTTGCAAAAATCAATGAATTGGAATTGCATACAGATTCTCGAAATCTTTCTTCCCCTGAAAGTGCCAAGAGAAAGAAGTAGAAGCAAAGGATTAATGAAACTGACTATTTGTGAAGACTTGATCTCAAACAAAAAGCGAGAATCATATGGGAGGTAGAAGGCGATGAAAATAGCAAGTTTTTCATGGTATCATTACTTGTAATAAAAATAAGAAAAGAAAAATGGGTTATGTATTAATAGGTGTTGGGATACTGATCTAGATCAAATCAAAGAGGAGGTATGGAAATTTTTGCCTCTAAATTTGATGATTCTAAAATGGTGAGGACGAAGCTTGTGAGCAACAGATTTAAAAAGATTTTGTGCTAGGATAAAAAGGTTTCGGAAGATTCATTTACTATATAGCAGATAAAAATTGTTATTTGGAGTTGTGGTAATGAGAAAGCCATGGGGTCGGATGGCATTACTTTTAGTTTTTTGAAGAAATATTAGGAGATTTTTAAAATTGATATATTCAACTATTAAAGAACTTTGAGGATTCGGGGGTTATTAGTAGAGGTTGTAATGCTTCATTTATGTCTCTTATGCGTAAAAACTATGATCCTTTATTATTAAAGGATTATAGGTCGGTAAACTTAGTCGGGTGTATGCATAAGATTTTGTCAATATGCTTTCTTTACGATTAAAGAAGGTTTTGAGAAAAGTGATTACTCTTGAACAATCGGCTTACATGGAGGGTAGAAGTATCCATGATGGTCTGATTTTTGTTTATTGAAATTTATTAGTAGGGCAAGAAGGTAAGAAATCAAATTCTTTTTTAAAATAAATTTTGACAAGACATTTGATTCTCTAATTTGGAAGTATTTAGACTCGATTATGGACTAAAATGGACTTTGAGGACAAATCGAGAAAATGGATAAATGGTTGTCTTGTTTCTGGGAGGGCTTGCGTTTTGCTTAACATGTCTCATACTAATAAATTTGATATTAAGAGAGGTGTGCGTCAAGGTGATACTCTCTCCCTTTTCCTTTTCATTACTTCCATGGAAGGGCTTACTGTGGCTATGAATGAAGCTTTTGATCGCCATATTTTTCAAGGTATTGCTTTACCTCCTAATGACCCATATTTATCGCATCTCATATATGTGAATTATCTTACCTATTTAGGTGAATGGTCCGAAGTTAATTTCATTAACTTAAATAGAATTCTTAGATTGTTTTATCTTGTCTCTCGATTGAAAGTGAACCTTCTTAAGAGCAAAGTTTTTGGTCTTGGTGTGGATGATTTAGAAGTTAATCGGCTTGCTAGCATTTTAAATTGCGAGCTCGTGTTCTTTCCTTTCACTTATCTTAGTCTTCCCATCGGTGCAAATATGAAACTTGCAAAAAACAAAATCTCGATTGTGCAGAAGCTCAAGTCTATGTTGTTCGTTTGGAGAGAAAGTAATCTTACTTTTGGTAGGAGGCTTACCCTCATTAAGTCCGTTTTGGGGAGTCTTCCCATTTATTATTTTGCTCATTTCAAATCTCGTAAAAAGGTTATTGATATGTTTCAAAGTATTAGAAGAAATTTATTTTGGTAGGCATTGAGAACAAAAGAAAGATTAATTGGATGGCTTGGGATATGGTTACTTTTCCTGAACATAAAAGGGAACTTGCAGTGGGTCGACTTAGATCATTTAACATTACCTTACTCTTTTATATATATATATATATATATATATATATATATATATATATATATATATATATATATATATATATATATATATATAGAGGCATTAAAAGTGTTTTTTTTAAATATGTATGTGCATATGCACATGTTTTTTAAAAATATACATATACACAAAAAAAATATGAATATGCTTTAAAAATGCATTTTTTTTTGAAAAATTCTTTTTTTAAATATTAATTTCGAAATGTATGGAATATTTTCACTGATTTAAAAAAAATAATAAAATAATAATAATTTTTTTAAATAAGTGAAAATATACCTTATATTTGAAATTAAGATTTAAAAAACGAATTTTTCAAAGAAATGCATTTTTAATGCATATTCCTATTTTTTTTTGTGTAAATATAATACATTTTCAAAAAAATATGCATATGTACATTCATATTTTTTTGTGTAAATATAATACATGTTTACCAAAAACCGTTGAGAATAACCTCATTGTAAACACATAAGATATTCCCCTATTTTTTTTTGTTGTTGTGCAATCCTCACACAAGGCACAATTTGAATTGACTTTAGGGTACACATCTCCAATCGTTGGGAAATTCATGTTTAAAGGATAAGCGAATCTGTATCTCGAATTCAAAATCATATTCATGTAGCTTTCTCTCTGAATCAAAAAATCGTTAAACCGGCCTCCATATGCTATCAATTCTATCGATTCTCACATCAATGATGAGTCGAAGCAAACGCCTCTACCTCCTCGAGCGGGATACGGTGTCACCTAAATGATAAGACGACAGAGGCATGAAGAATGCATGTTTGATTTTCAATTCCTTTGCATTTTGGTCTGTTTCGAGTTCGAATTTGTTTGTTTCATTGAAATTTGATTTGAATCGATCAAACACACTCCAGACGCTTTTATTGATGGCGGAATTCACCGCCCTCCGTGCCTGAAGCCGATCTTCATCGTCGACGAAATGTCGGCATGGTTTGAGCCAAAAGATATCATCAGCGCTCCGTTATACGGTGGCAGAAGTTGTAGGGGATTGAGACTATCAGACAAACGGAAGATCACGACATTAAACAATTATACCTACAATCGTTCCACCAGAGATACTAGAGTCTTCGCGTCGGTGTCTGGGAGCAATTCGAAGAGCATGAAAGGCAATGAAAAGGACGTGATTGTCGATCAGCAAGCTATTTATGATGAACTGTTGGGAGATCCTGATTATGAGAGTGATGATCTATCTTGTTTCAGAGGTTTAGTTTTGGACATCTCGTACAGGTCTGTGCTCTCATCTTCCTTTTTAACACAATTATCAATTTAATCTGATGAGGTGCTATTGAAATCTTATTAGTTAAGTTGTCATACATCAACATGTATCTGTGGATTCTTTCCTAGTTTTAGACTATTAGTTAGCTACAATTCTTATTAGCTTCTTAATACTGTATAGTTATAACAGTGATTGAATCTGATTGTGATTGTTGTGTCAGGCCTATAAATGTTGTATGCTGGAAACGTGCCATTTGTTTAGAGTTCATGGAAAATGTTAGAGATTTGAAAAATGAAAACTTGTAATCATCTAATAAACTAATATTCATGAAATTTATTGATCTTGTGTATGAAATCTGTGAATGTATCATATACACAGGCTGATGTTCTTGAATATTATGATCAAACTGTGAACTCTCCTAATGATCCTTCTATATACCTGCTGTTTTAAGGGTAATTCATTGCATACTCCTATATTAAATCAGTTGAAATTTGATTTGAATCAATCAAACACACTCCATAATGCTTTTATTGATGGCGGAATTCACCGCCCTCCGTCGCCTAAAGGCAACCTTCCTAAGTCAGCATGTCGTTTTGGATTGAGAATCGATCAATTGGATTGAAATGTTATAACTTCAGAATTTGTGAATTTGTTCTAAATGGTCTGATTAATGATGAGATTGAAAACAAAGAATACGTCTTGTTTATTCCTTACAGTAACTTGGTGGTTTACAGGATTATCCCTTGAAAAATCTTCAAGGGTGCTTGTTCCAAGGCTTGAAGGATGGAGAACATGGCTAGAAGTTCCAGACAATGATGATTCACTTCTGTGATGCTTTGAGTGTTCAATTTCAGATTTTGTGATGCTTGATTAACGTTGAAAAACGGGTATCTGATTGTCTCTAACATAAGAAAAATCATCATACGAAATGCTATTTGTAGGGTCGCCTTTTCCCCTAACTATTAACTAAAATGTTAACAATTTCAACAAATTTATGTATCTTACTGTTTGATAGTAGTTTTATTTAGGTATTTATTCTCAATTCATTGACTAGTATGATTAATTCTCCATAATGGGATGAATAGATTTCTACACATGTCTTCCAATAACAACAATTTTGCATCTATCATTTATATCCCAAATCAAGATCTCACTGTTTTTATGAAGTATGTTAGCATAGACTTTAATATAGGCTCAAAATTTACCATTGTTTACATATATAGGGAGTAGTAGGGCCATCAATTGTGGACGTAATGTTGTCTAAATCTGCACCAGTCTTTTATGGTGATATTAGAAATCATTAGAGGTTATTTTCTTAACAAATTATGCATGATTTTGTTAAATATAGAGGTTATGATTCGGATGCCACTTAATTACTGTAGTTTTTTTGTTCCTTTCACAAGCGTAATTGCCTTTATCCACCTTTATCCATTACTGCAAGGATGTTTCAAAACCAATGACATCATCTTTCAGTGGTGCAAAACAATCCAAATGCTTTGGCTGGATTATTTCAAGCTAGTGTTGCATATGGTATCTTAAATGGAAGCTTACATAGATGTCGATACTATGGTATTCCCTCTCTCTTGATGGAAAGTGTCTACAGGTAACAATTAGGACACCAATCTGCGACTCTATGCATTAACATTTATATATAGATACATTCAATATGGTTTGACTTATATATTTAGTATCATCTATTAGTTTTGTTACTATTTTAGGCAAATAGTTTCTTTTCAAGCCAAAAAAGCAATTCATTATGATCTTATAACCACAACCACATACACACACTTATATCTTAAAAAAAGAGTAATGGCGTCTGATTCTATGTATTTTATATATCAATTCTTATCATAGTTTCTTCTTTTTTTATACTTAAGTTTCTAATATATGTTCATAATAATATTGGAACATACTAAATTGTATAATAAATTATTAGATTGAGAATCTTACATTTAGTGGCATATATTGAGTCATATAAATCATATGTGATTTATATATATGATCAATTTTCCCAAATGTGTCCTCCAACTTCTACAATTTGTGAAATTTAATAAGAACACCTAAAAATCATGAGACTTTGTTTTCTGGAAATCTTGATGTGTCTAGTTTCTTCAAACATTGAATCACAATTTGAAATTCCAACTCTTTAAGGGGTAAAATTGGTAATCTTCTCAGGCTGGTCAATGCTGTCACAGATTTCATGCGTTGTCTTCAAAAAATCTTAATAAATTCATCAAAACTCCAAATCAAAATTCCAAAGCCTATAGTTAGATATGGATGTATAGTTTCCCACAAATAAAGGGAATGATGTAATTCTTTGTAGGTTGGTATAGTTTATTCCAAGAGTTTTGAGTGGTCCAGAAAGTGACAACTAAAAGTTACTAACTTGTAAATTTAATATAAAATAAACCAAAAATCATTAGAACGAGATCTTTATATTTATGAAAAGATAAAAGTGGGAACTTTACCAATAACGTTTTATCAAATTTTAATAATGGGTTGAAATGTAAGAAAACATATCCCAAATAGGTCACTACAA
This sequence comes from Lactuca virosa, assembly GCF_052849685.1. Classification (NCBI taxonomy): domain Eukaryota; kingdom Viridiplantae; phylum Streptophyta; class Magnoliopsida; order Asterales; family Asteraceae; genus Lactuca; species Lactuca virosa. Next base: position 183,948,844 of record NC_136428.1, read on the forward strand.
TCAAAGAGAAAATAAGGAAATGTGTACATAAATTTTATAAAATTAATACAACAAAGCCCAAGCTAAATAATGTTATAATTTTTGTGTAGGTTTTTGGAAAGGAAAGGATCCATCTTGCTCATGCTATCTAATTTTCAAGTTCAAGGAGGTGAGTTACACTAACTCTTCTGTTATGTAGACATTACTTATTTTATGTTATTGTTTATGGATACCCTAATCCGGTAGAGTGAACAAGGAAAGACAGAATGTAGTTTGTTTTCTAGTGAGACAAGCATACAAGATTCATTTATGCGTTATCGATTCTTTAATTGTTCTCGTGTATTAAATCACATGTGATTATATGATCTAATCACATATGACTTATATGCACAAGATTCATTTTTTGTGTTTTCGATTCAGTAGTTTTTCTTTGTTCATATTAATTATATGTGATTAAATACATAAAATAACATATGATTAAACACATGATATAAACTATTGAATTGAGAACGCGAATCTGAATCTTATTTACATAAATCATATGTGATTAGATATGTATAATCACATGTGATTAAATACATGAGAACAACTATTGAATCAAGAACACGAAAATGAATATTGTCCACATAAATCATATGAGATTAAATCTTAATCGAAATTAATCATATGTGATTAAATACATATAATCACATGTGATTATATGAATTTAATCACATATGATTTATGTGGACATAATTCATTTTTGCTTTGTCGATTCAATAGTTGTTCTCATGTATTTTATCAGATGTGATTATATGTATAATCATATGTGATTAAGTACATCAACAAAACTATTGAATCGAGAAGGAAAAAATGAATCTTGTCCACCTGAAATCATATGTGATTATATTCATATAATCACATGTGATTAAATACACAAAACCAATTATTCATTCGAAACCGCAAAAATAAATATTATCTACATAAATCGTATCTGATAAAATACATATAATCACATGTGATTATATGTATCCAATCATATATGATTTATGTGGATGAGATTCATTGTCACATTCTCGATTTAATAATTGTTCTTTGTCCACTGTAATCATATGTGATTAAATACATATAATCATATGTGATTATATGTATCTAATAACAAATGATTTATACGGACAAAAAATAATGATGTCTGTATAAATCATATGTGATTAGATACATATAATCACATATGATTATATACACAAGAACAACTATTGAATCGAGAACACAAAGACAAATATTGTCCACATATATCATATGTGATTAAATGCATATTATCACATGTGATTATATGTATCTAATCACATAGAATATATGTGGAAAATATTCATTTTTGCGTTTTCGATTCAGTTGTTGTTCTTGTGTGCTTAATTACATGAGATTATATGTATCTAATTAGATATGATTTATTTGGACAATATTCATTTTCACATTCTTGTTCAATAGTTGTTCTTGTACATTTAGTCACATATGATTTCTGTATACAAGATTAATTTTCGCGTTTTTGGTTAAATAGTTTTTCTTTTTCCACATTAATCATATGTGATTAATACATACAATCACAGATGATTAAAAACATAAGAAAAAATATTGACTCATGAATATTATCAATATAAATCATATGCGATTTGATACATATAATCACATGTGATTAAGTACATGAGTATAACTATTGAATTGAGAAATAAATAATGAATCTTGTCCACATAAATCGTATGTGATGAAATACATATAATCACATGTGATTAAATATATTATAACAATTATTGAATCGACGCAACAATAAATATTTTTCATACGAATCATATGTGATTAAATATATAGAATCACATGTGATTAATACACACATGTGATTAATACACAAGAACAACTATTAAATCAACACGTGAAAACAAATATTGTCCATGTAAATCATATGTGATTAAATACATATAATCATCACGTGTGATTTAATACACGATGCCAATTATTAAATCGAAAACACGCAAATAAATACGGCCCACGTAAATAATACTTTATTAAATACATATAATCACGTGTAGTTATATTTATCTAATCACATATGATTTACGTGGACAATATTCATTTTTGCGTTCTCAATTCACTAGTTTTTCACGTGTATTTAATCACATGTGATTATATGTATTTAATAACATATAAATAATATATGATTCGATACATATAATCACATGTGACTCGATACATATAATCACATGTGATTATATACCAGAGAAAACGTAATGAATCGAAAACACAATAGCAAATATTTGTAGGTGGGGGTGGTGGCGACGGGTGGTGAAGGCGGGGTGGTGGTGGTGGTGTGTGGTGATGGGTGGTGGTGGGTGGGTGGGTGGGTGGTTGCAAGTGGTGGTGATAGTGACAGGTGCTGGTTTTGGTATGTGGTGGGTGGTGGAGGTAATTCATTTTTTCTTTGTGATTATATGAATCTAATCACATATGATTAAATACATATAATAAAATGAGATTATATTAATCTAATCACATATGATTTATGTGGACATAATTCATTTTTGCTTTGTCGATTCAATAGTTGTTCTCATGTATTTTATCACATGTGATTATATGTATAATCGTATGTGATTAAGTATACGAGCACAACTATTGAATCGAGAAGGAAAATATGCATCTTGTCCACCTCAAATCATATATGATTATATACATATAATCATATGTGATTAATGACACAAAAGAAATTATTCAGTCGAAACCGCAAAAATAAATATTGTATACATAAATCATATCTGATTAAATACATGAGTAAATTACACGAATGGTCCCTATGGTTTAGGGTAATTTGCGCGTTTGGTCCCTAACTTATTTTTTTAACTCGGAAGGTCCCTACTGTTTGTTTTTCTTACGCGCTTGGTCCCTGTTTTACCTAAAAATACTAATTTTCTCTTAATTTTTTTAATTTATTTAAATAAACACACCCCCAACCCCAACCAATCACCTTACCTTACATACCCCACCATTTTTCTCTATTTAAATAATAGTCTTTTTAGGTAACACAGGGACCAAGCGTGTAACAAAAACAAACAGTAGGGACCAAGCGGGTAACAAAAACAAACAATAGGGAGCTTCCGAGTTAAAAAATAAGGTCGGGATCAAACGCGCAAATTACCCCAAACCATAGGGACCATTCGTGTAATTTTCTCTAAATACATATAATACCATGTGATTATATGTATCCAATCATATATGATTTATGTGGATGAGATTCATTGTCACATTCTCGATTCAATAATTGTTCTTTGTCCACTGTAATCATATGTGATTAAATACATATAATCATATGTGATTATATGTATCTAATCACATATGATTTATACGGACAAAAATTAATGATGTATATATAAATCATACGTGATTAGATACATATAATCACATATGATTATATACAAAAGAAAAAATATTGACTCATGAACATTATCACTATAAATCATATGCGATTTGATACATATAATCACATGTGATTAAGTACATGAGTACAACTATTGAATTGAGAAAGAAATAATGAATCTTGTCCACATAAATCATATGTGATTAAATACATATAATCACATGTGATTAAATATATTAGAACAATTATTGAATCGACGCAAGAATAAATATTTTCCATACGAATCATATGTGATTAAATATATATAATCACATGTGATTAAATATATAAGAACAACTATTGAATCAACACGTGAAAACAAATATTTTCCATGTAAATCATATGTGATTAAATACATATAATCACATGTTATTTAATACACGATGCCAATTATTAAATCAAAAACACGAAAATAAATACGACCCACGTAACTAATATTTTATTAAATACATATAATCACGTGTAGTTATATGTATCTAATCACATATGATTTACATAGACAATATTTATTTTTGCATTCTCGATTCACTAGTTTTTCACGTGTATTTAATCACGTGTGATTATATGTATTTAATAACATATAAATCATATACGATTCGATACATATAATCACATGTGACTCGATACATATAATCACATGTGATTATATACAAGAGAAAACCTAATGAATCAAAAACACAATAACAAATCTTTGTAGGTGGGGGTGGGGGTGGTGGCGGCGGGTGGTGGAGGCGGGTGGTGGTGATTGGTGGTGTTGGTGTGTGGTGATGGGTGGTGGTGGGTGGGTGGGTAGTTGCAAGTGGTGGTAATAGTGACGAGTGATGGTTTTGGTGGGTGATGGAGGTTGGTGGTGGTGGCGAGTGGTGCTGGTTGGGTGGTGATGATGGTGGGTGGTGATGGTGGTGGCAGGTGGTGGTTGGTGGTGGTGGTTGTGGTGGGTGGGTGGTGGGTGGTGGTGGTGGTGGCAGGTGGTAGTGGGTGGTGGATATTGATAGGTGGTGGGTGGTGGTTGGTGGTGGGGGGTTGTGATGGGTGGTGGTGGCGGCGGGTGGTGTTTGGTTGGTGGTGGTGGTTGTGGTGGGGGTGGCGGGTGGTGGTGGGTGGTGATGGGTGTGGGTAGTGATGAGTGGTAGTGGCGGGTAGTGGTGGTTGGGTGGTGATGGTGGTGGCAGGCGGTGTGATGGGCGATGGAGGTGGGTGGTGGTGGCAGGTGGTGTTTGTTGGGTGGAGATGGTGGTGGGTGGTGATGGTGGCGGTGGGTGGTGGTTGGTGGTTGGTGGTGGGTTGGTGGGTAGTGATGGGTGGTGGGTGGTGGGTGGTGGTTGGTAGTGATGGTGGTGGCGGGTGGTGGTGGGTAGTAGGGATGAAAGTGGGTCCAAACCCGGACCGGATGGACCCCGACCCGAAAAACCCGAAACCGGTTAACGGGATTTTTTAGAATCGGAAACCGGACCGGTATATAGGAACCGGTTCCGGTTTGGTTCCGGGTACGGTTCCGGGTAAAGTGGGTCTAGAACCGGAAAACCCGGAAACATCAAAGTGGGTAGGTTGGAACCGGATAAAGTGGGTTTAGAACCGGAAAACTAATGAAGTGTAGAATCAAGTATGAATCAAATCAGAGTAAAAAAAATGAAGATTGAACACACGATGTAAATATAATCTGGTTTCTGTAAAGGACTCTTATCTAACTCTAGTAAAGTTCCATATTTATAGGAACAGTGAAAGCATACAAAAAATACTAAGGTTTAGACACTTAAGCTTCGTATGAAATTACACCTTAGTAAATATATTAACAAACATTCGAAGGGTACAAAAGACTTCAACATATTACAACTAATTTCGACCGTTACATTCTCCCCCTTTGTAATAATGTCGACCTTATTCAGTTCAAGAGAATATGTATAGCATACAACATTACCCTTCGGATTTCAGAGTACCACGAAATAATCTTCTTCAGCTCCTTCTTGTCACCAACATTATTTTTCGAAAAATTATTCATACGAACAATAAAGTTCATATATTGGGACGTTTTATATCTTTCAATTTCGTTTGTCTGGAACAAAAGCCTTTTCGCCTTCCCATTCTTGTCCTTTCCTGCGAAGACCATTCCAAATGGCTTTAAGCAGATCTCCCCATCTGCAAACTTCTTCAACTCAGCCTGAGTCTTTGAAATTTCCATTGGAACTTTCACTTCCATTCCCTTCGCAGTAGCTAACTCCACATCAGTAAGAGCTAAACACTCATAGTAGTTGTCTATGAATATCTTGATGTGAGTAAGCCCAAGACGAAAAACTTCAGGATCAGTTTCTCGAAGATATGAAGCATCTTTATCTTTTAACAACAATGCAACTTGTATAAGATCATACAAGTTCATCAATGGAAAATCTGCTACTGAGAAATCACAAACTTGACCATTCACCCTTGAAACAAAGAATCGAATATTCTGCATCATATTCTCGAATAAAACATCCCTTTTTATGCTGATCACCTTCTTTATCTTCACGAGTGACCATATTTCCTCAGGAAGTTTTCCAAGAACAGCATGAAACCTGATTTTCATGTATGTGTACTCATCATCATTGTCAAACTTCTCAGTAATTTTGTACTGAGCCTTGATGAACATCATTTCATTAATAGGAAAATCCAATTGATTCATGTCTGAGTTAGCAACAGCATAGCTCTGCTTCGGCTTCTTCTCAAAAGCATACATATGATTATATGCAACTTTCGACTCAATCGTTTCATAGTTGTAATGCTTAGCAGGATCACCCTTGTTCATTCCAGGTAGATCTTTTGCACGAAGTCACATTATGCTTTGCACTATTCGTAACTTTTCAATCTCAGCCTCTACTTCAGCTTTCTTCTCTTCCTTCAATTTTTCGATCACTATAGTCTTTCCTTTATCTTTGATCGAAGAGCCATCAACAATTTATTTTGGCTTCGAACTACTACCAGTTCCAGCAGATGAACCAATAACAATCGCTTTCGAAATTGGCCTTGTAATTGGTATTGCAGTAACCATTGTTGAAGTAACTGGCCCAGCAGTCGGAATTATTGGTTTTGTTGTTGGAATCTTCGAAGAGAACACCTTTCCAACAACCTTTGCATCTTCATGCGAAGCTTCACCACCAGCCTTCGCATCACCAACTTTCTTCTCTCCCCCTTGTACCCCTGTGCTAGCAAGTGGGGCATCTGTTGGTAGAAGATTCGAGATTCTGGACAAAGGGGCCAACTGTTTGTGTAAAACAGCTTCGAACTGTGTAAACTTCTGAGACAGGAATTCGGGAGTTATTATCGAAGATGAAACAGGCTGGACCGATAATTCTTTCAGTTCTTTCAGTAAAGTGATCACCTCGACAAAACTTTGATTCTCCGTTGTAGAAAGTTGAGAAATTTGAGGACTCAAACTTTCGTACAACTTGACATATTTAGTAACAGCATCACAAATAATGTCAACTTTTTTATTTAGAGATGCATAATCCTGTTGCACAATTGTAATCTCTTTTTGCATATCTTCACGAAGTTCCTGAATTTGCAAATTCACATCCTCCCTGACCTTCTTGACATCCTGAACAAATAAAACATGTCTTTCTTTCACCTCCCCATAAACTTCGAAGATTGAGAATTCACTCTTAACTCATTATTCTGATCATTATGATCAACCTTCTCCAAGATTCTAGACTCCGAGTCTCTAACCATCCCAGAAACTTTACTCACCACCTTTGCTTCGAATGTTTTCAACATACTATCAACTTCCAGACTTGATACAAACGAACTACCCCCCATATCTGCTTGAGATTGAATAAGAGTATTCAATTTCTTGTTCAGAATCTTAAATTGCTTCATCGTCATCAACATATGATCAGGAAAGTTTTCTTCTTCATTTTCAAACTCCAAATCATCAAACCTTCCTCCAAAACCTTCATTTTCATTATCAGTTTCAACAATGGGTGAATCTTTAACAGGTGAATCAATTTTGGGTGGATCAGTGGATTGAGACGAGAACAAAGTAGTGATGGGTTGAGTGAGAATGGTTTCAAAAGTGGGTGAATTGGTAGTGTTCGAAACAGGATCAATGAACGGCGGTAAATAAACAAAAGTATCAGTAGATATAGGAATACCTTGAGTGGAAACAACAATTTCTTTATTCGAATTTCCTTCACCCATAGTGACATTTACATCCGTATCAGATACGTGTGTAGTGATGTCTGAAGTTCGAACCTCCTCAAGAATTGACTCAGTTACCGAAACTTCGGGTGGTATGACCACAGTCTTCTCAGGAATTGATTTAGAAAGAATAGTTTCAGGTGTCTCAGGAATTATCTCCTCTTCGGACGACTCCTCTTGTATAACCAACTTTCGTTGCTTTTTCTTCTTCTTCGAAATATGTTTAGCCACGTCTGCAGCTCTTCGCTTCTTTGATGAAGGCGAAACAGGAGCTGGAACTTCACGAATAATTACCCCTTGATGAGTAATTTGTGGTTTACGAACATTTGAAGGAGAAAATCGAGATGATCCATCTTTAGACTGTCGTTGACCACGAGCTTTCTTCTTTAGTCTTCGAAAAACACCAGACTTGGATGGAATGGTTTCCTTGACATGATCATCAGTAACAGGTTCCACGGGCTCTATCACAACTGTCGAAACATGTGTTTCTGGCTTCTCAGGCTTCTGTGGTGACTTCTTAGATTTGTGCAGAGGCTTCTCAGGTGTAGCTTTTGCATCCTTCTTAGAACGTTTTGGTTTCTTCGAAGGACCAACATCTTCTCTATACAATAACTTTCCAGTTTCAACATCAGGGTTGATTGTTTTCAAATACTCAACCAACACAGAATTTGTTGGCTCAACCCTCTTCAACATTGCATCAGGAATCCTAGCAATGTGTGTGAACACTTCGGCATCATCCGAAACTTCCTTTGGGAAGTGATACTTCATGAACTCAGCTTTCTCTTCATCAGCAGGCACCGCAATTCCTTCTTTGTAATAAAAATAACCAAGGATCAAACTCCAGTACCTTGCACACGAAATGCCTTGAACAACATTCGTGTTTTCAACACTCTTCTGGAATTCCTTCCATAGCTGTGTAGAGTAGTCTACTGAAATATCATAGTACAAGCCTGCTACCATTGCATAAACCTCCATTCGACCTTTGTCCAATCCAACACTGCGACCAGTCAAGCAGCGTAGAAATATTCCGAACAGAAAATTCCAAACAGTTGAAAGACATGACTTTTTGAAATCACTGATCTTGGTGAGTGTGGGTTGATGACCCATCTCATTAAACATGTGGATAACTTGTGCAAAAGAAAGATCAGTAAAGATTGGAGAATTAGGGATATCAAGAATCTAACAAAAAATCTTCTTGGATAATCGGATCTTCTTTTCATTCACCAGTTGGAAAGTGGTGATATCCACTGCTTTGCTGTAAGTAGTAGTGGATCCTGCTTGTGAAAGCCAAGAAATAGGAACAACAAACGAGTTAAACATCGCCTTTGAAAGAACAGAACCCTTTAATGTGACGATTAACATCTTTAATTCCTCAGGATATAGAGAAACATCCCCTTCCACTTGATAATTCGTGCTTTGAATCTTCATAATTGGTTGAGAAGTGATGTCCTCAGTTGTTCAGGAAGCAGAATCAGCACCAGCCATGATTAGGGTTTTAAAGAATTGAAGAACAGAAAGAATTAGGGAATTTTTCTTTTGTGAGCGTAAACAGACAAAGAACCCTTGAATCCCCTTTTTATAAGTAACCCTGTAATTTGAATTTAATGTGGAATAAGCATTAACTGAGATCTGACGTTGCACCTTGAAAGTCGCACCAGTCTGCCGATAAAGTTGCCATGCGTCAAAAAGTAACTGTCATATCGCCTTGAAAACCGGACTGAATACAAAACGTCTCATCAGACAATCTGTTTGTGTCGCCTCATAGAATAGTAACCGTCACCAACCTTCGGATAGAGATAAAGCTCTTTCGTCTTTGGGTTTAGAGACGAAGTCATTTGCTTGACTTTCGAAATCATCAGCCTGAGTTGGTAGTACTCAGAGCCTCAAGGATTTCGTGAGTGCAGTGTGCCAAAGAAGTAGATAAGAAGCAAAGTAATTGAAAATTTTGGATACTGTGATGTCAAAATAACATTTTGACACAAAAGCAGTAAAACCCCGGGCAAAGGTTGCTTCGTTAATCATCAAGAGAGATGACCAACAGCTTGTGTATTTTCCCGTGAAATACAATCGAATACTTATAGAGAAGTATCGAAGGGTTTCTTTTATCAGGCTTCGTGGGTAGCTTAATGAATTTCGTTACATATCAACCTAAACATAAGGTGAGTAATTGTAACCGAAATTACCTGTGTGACCAGTGTAGTCAGGGACAAGTATGCTTGGAATTATTTTGAAAGTGACTTGGAAAGTAGATGAAACTCACACATAAATCATATTCATAAAAAAAAATTGTGTTGGATCTTGTTGGGTAACAAACATCGTGGGTTTCGATAGTTTGATCAAGACCACTCATACGAAATGAATATGATTTGGAGTTTCGAATATAGGTACTGATACAAATGTTACGTGAAAACTGGAACATAGTTCCCCGTCAATTCCTTACGAAGATAGAATATTGGGTTTCACTTCCATCACGGTCTCATGATGTTAGATCATTAACACATATTTTTGACATGCCTAAGTCATGATTGGTTTGATCAATGCCCTCTCGGACATATGTCATTGTGTGTGAAATGTGTTAGAACTTTGTGCTGAAAAAGATTGGTTTTGAGAAACGAATTGTACCTCTGTTATATTCGGACAAAACAGAAAACTCTTAACTCATGTGAGAAGAGTAAGGTAGCTCAATTGACTAATGTGAATGTAAGCCTGACTTGGGAAGAAATTTTCGTATGAAAAATTTCATTAAGGCTTTCGTAAGCAGACATTGAGTCTACAGAGGCTTGGGTCGACATGATGCAGCATGCTTCTAGGGACAGTCTAACTAGTACATAGTTGTCGAAATTGTACCTTCCCATAGAAACGCAAACATGACCCTTGAAAAACTTTCGTGTATTCTGTACAAAGGAAAAGAAAGAAAATAACAAAAATCTTTTTGATATTTTTGATTTTAACAGAAAGAAAATGTTTTTGTGTTTTTGTGAATTTTTCGAAGAAGAAAACAATAAACAAAAGAAAATCTTTTTGGAATTTTGTAACGTCCAAAAATTTCACGCCAAATTCAAACTTTTTAAATCACAAATAAAAGTCAAATAGTATTGTTTACAAAATGTTTTCAAATCAATATCCATTAGAGTGTCCCAAAATCATAACATAAGGATGAGGAGCGGTAGGGTCACGCCTTCGCCTTGCCACAATCTCCTGAAGTACCTGAAACAATAAACTGAAAACTGTAAGCCCGAGGGCTTAGTGAGCTACCCCCAAAATACCAATACCACACTGACAATACCATATCAGTAACAGTCAATCAATCAATCATGCATACTGGGCCATCGGCCTGACTGGTCCGCCCTACCGGGCCTACAGTCTATCTGAATCTATTCATGCATACTGGGCCATCGGCCTGACTGGACCGCCCTACCGGGCCTACAATCTATCAGAATCTATCCCAAGCCTTCGACATGACTAGTCCGCCTCGTGGGCCTGCAGTCTCCCCGGACTGCTCATAGGGTATGTTGGCCTTCAGCACAAAGCAGGACCGCCTCAACCCAACCAATAAGCAAATAACCAAGTTCGCATAACTATCATATACTGGCATATACAAACATCAAACATATATGTCATACTGATCATCAACCATAGAATCCTCTCGTAACTAGAGTACCGACCTAGCAGGTCACTAACATACCAATCCTTACGGATCATAAAGCATAACATACTGTCTACCCTGATTCCGATCTAGCAGACCAAACCATATGTAGCATATCATAACAATAACAACTAAAAGGGTCGGCCTAGGTGCCGTAGACCCTATCGATATAGTGAGGATAACTCACCTCGCAGATGCCGACTCGAAAGGTAAACTCCAATTCTCGGATCACTTGACATAGGCTCCACCACCTATGACCATAGTACAATATACTCATAACTCCTTAAATCTATAAGGTACTCCATAACCCACCAGTCAACCCTTGGTCAAGGTCAAAGTCCTCAGTCAAGGTCAACAGTCCATGTTGACCCCCAACTCGCCGAGTACCCTTGGCTACTCGCCGAGTTCCTCGAAGCACATTCCACTCGCCGAGTCATCGGGGTGACTCGTCGAGTTCCTTCGATTCCCGTTCAAACTCTAAGGCCACCCGTCGAGTTTCCTCCTTGCCACTCGACGGGCACACACACATACATATCCTAGGGAAAACTCATCCGACTCGCCGAGTTGTTCTTCAACTCGTCGAGTCTTATGGTGATCTTCATCGGACTCGCCGAGTTGTTCATCCAACTCGTCGAGTTCACGACCATCTTCATGTGACTCGCCGAGTCAACCTTGCGACTCGCCGAGTCCATTCAGTCCTTTTTCCATACAGACTTGTTTTGAGCCATGCAGCGGCTCCAAATCACAGATCCAAGCTTCTAGGGCATGCTTTTCACGTAAAGTTGCAAACTTTACGTGCATGCATGACTAATAAGGCTCTTAATGCCAAAACTAAGTTCTTAATGGGGCTTTATGCACAAGGAGGGCCTCATTCTCGACCAAAATCAGAGCTTTATGACTCTAGAACCCAAGAAGGTTACAGTTCTGAAGTTATAACTTCAGATCTAGCTCATATCCCACATTACCATCTCAACCAAACCATAAAAACCTTAGATCTCAACCAAAAGAGGTCTAGAAAGAAAAAGGAGAAAAGACGACGACTTGATACCTCCAAATGATGCTATTTGAGGTAGATTTCTGATCTCCCACACTTCCTTGCTCCTAGCCCTTTTGTTTTCCCCAAGCTCCTTTCCTCACAAGATCTCCTCTCCAAAGCTTTACACACACAAGAATGAAACACCACACGAATTAGGGTTCTCTGAGCTCTCAAAGGACTGCAAAGAGGCCAAAGGAGGCTTATGCTTCCTTAAATAGGGTGCAAAACCCCGGGATTTAGGGTTTCATCTGCCAGCTCCTACTCGCCGAGTCCCAATATGGACTCGTCAAGTAGGTCACTTAACATGCGATCCCACCCCGCTGCTACTCGACGAGTAGGTCAACCAACTCGTCGAGTAGAGCTTCACCCAACAAATCTTATTTAAACAATATCTGAGAATCGGGGCGTTACAACTCTCCCCCACTTGAACTAGACTTCGCCCTCGAAGTCCGTCGGAATAAACAATGTCGCGTAATGCTCGCGCATCTCCGCTTCCGGCTCCCATGTCCACTCGGATCCCCTCCGATGTTCCCACTGTACCTTTACCAAAGGTATTTCCTTGTTCCGCAGAATCTTCTTCTTCCTTTCCAAAATAGCCACCGGCCTCTCCACATAGTTCAGGCGTTCGTCGACCTGAATGTCATCCAACGATACCAATGCGTCCTGGTCCATAATGCATTTTCGCAATTGCGAAACATGAAATGTGCTGTGGATCCGGCTAAGCTCCTCCGGAAGCTCTAGCCTATAAGCCACCCTGCCAACCCTGGTAACAATCCTAAACGGCCCGATGTAGCGGGGACCCAATTTTCCCCTCTTCCTGAAGCGGATCACTCCCTTACAGGGTGAAACCTTCAGGAGAACCATGTCACCCACCTGAAACTCCAGCTCAGATCGGCGTCGGTCGGCATAACTTTTCTGCCGACTCTGAGCGGTCTGCAGTCGCTGTCTAATCTACTGTATCATCTCGGTAGTTTGCAGAAGTACCTCTGTCCGACCCATCACTCTGTGCCCAACCTCGCCCCAGCAGACTGGGGTCCTACACTTCCGCCCATACAACAGCTCAAAAGGCGGGGCGCCAATACTGGAATGATAGCTGTTGTTGTAGGCGAACTCTACAAGCGGTAGGTGGGAATCCCAACTCCCACCGAAATCAATGACGCACGCCCTCAACATATCCTCGGGGGTCTGTATGGTCCGCTCACTCTGCCCATCAGTCTGCGGATGGAACGTTGTACTAAAATGCAACCTCGTACCTAGTTCCTCGTGGAACTTCTACCAAAAACGGGAAGTAAATCGGACATCTCGGTCGGAAACTATGGAAACTGGAACCCCATGGCGAGAGACAATCTCGCGGACGTACAGGTCGGCCAACTTCTCCGTCGACGAACTCTCCCGTATAGCTAGGAAATGGGCACTCTTGGTCAATCGATCCACGATGACCCATATAGCATCGAAACCCTTTGCCGTCTTTGGCAACTTCGTGATGAAATCCATCGTGATCTGTTCCCATTTCCACATGGGAATCTCCAGGGGCTGCAGCTTACCATGCGGCCTCTGGTGCTCGGCCTTGACCATCCTACAGGTCAAGCACCTCTCAACAAACCAAGCGATATCTCGCTTCATGCCCGGCCACCAATAACTCGAACTCAGATCACGGTACATCTTGGTGGCTCCCGGATGAATAGAGAAGCAAGACTTATGAGCCTCCTCCATCACTGTCTGTCGGACCCCTCCGGTCATCGGAACCCAAACCTAACCGTAACGGGTCAACAATCTACGGCTATCCTGAACAAACCGGGCGCTTTCGCCCTTACTCTTCTCTAACTTCCAGTTCTCTGGTCTCATACCCTCAATCTGAGCATCCCTGATCAGACCCACCAGCGGGGAATCCACCGCTATCCTCATACACCTGGTTGGGGTCGAGGACCCAGCTGACTTGCGGCTCAGAGCATCCGCAACCACGTTCGCTTTACCAGGATGGTAAAGGATCTCACAATCATAGTCCTTGACTACATCCAGCCACCTGCGCTGCCTCATATTCAGGTTTGGCTGATCTATAATGTGTCTCAAACTCTTGTGATCCGTGTATATGGTACAACGGACCCCGTACAGATAGTGCCTCCAAATCTTGAGAGCGAAGACCACCGCTCCCAACTCAAGATCGTGCGTGGGGTACCTCGTCTCATGCGGCTTTAACTGCCGCGATGCATAAGCTATCACTCGTCCCCTCTGCGTTAGGACTGCCCCTAAGCCTGTGATGGACGCATCACAAAATACCACGAAATCCTCCACTCCCTCGGGGAGTGTCAACACTGGCGCCTCGCATAACCGCTGCCGGAGGGTCTCAAACGCCCTCTGCTGCTCAGGGCCCCACCGGAAATCCACTCCCTTCCTCGTTAGACGAGTGAGGGGTACGACAACCTTGGAGAAATCACGAATGAATCTCCGATAGTACCCTGCTAAACCCAAGAAACTCCTGATGTCTGAGGGAGATATCGGAGTCTCCCACTGCATAACCGCCTCCACCTTGGCCGGATCGACTAAAATCCCATCCTGGTTAACGAAATGTTCGAGGAACTGAACCTCTCGTAACCAAAACTCACACTTCGAGAACTTGGCATACAACCGTTCTCGTCGCAGTACCTCCAGCAGCTCCCTGAGATGCTCCTCATGCTGCTCTCGGGTCTTGGAATATACCAAGGTGTCATCTATGAACACAATGACCGAGCGATCGAGCATCGGTCTACAGACTCGGTTCATCAGATCCATGAACACTGCTGGCGCGTTGGTGAGCCCAAACGGGATCACTACGAACTCGTAATGACCATAACGAGTCTGAAACACGGTCTTCTCCACGTCCTCCTCCCTCACCCTGACCTGGTGGTATCCTGATCTCAAATCAATCTTGGAAAACCAAGATGCACCCTGCAGCTGATCAAAAAGATTGTCTATCCTCGGAAGCGGATAACGGTTCTTCACCGTTAACTTGTTCAGCTCCCTATAGTCAATGCACATCCTGTGCGAACCGTCCTTCTTCCTGACGAACAGGATCGGTGCTCCCCAGGGTGAACTACTCGGACGAATAAACTGCTTACCCAGCAGCTCCTGCAACTGAGACGACAACTCCTGCATCTCTGGCGGTGCCAGTCGGTACGACGCCTTAGCGATAAGGGCCGCACCCGACACTAGATCAATCCTAAACTCAACCTGCCTCTCCGGAGGCACTCCGGGTAACTCCTCCGGAAACACATCAGCAAACTCTCTAACCACCGGAACCTCTGAAACTGAGAGCTGCTCCCTAACCCGTGTATCTACTACATACGCCAAATAACCGGCACACCCGTGCTGTATATACTGTCGAGCCCTGGCTGCCGAACAAAACCCTGATCCCAACCTGGTGCCCTCGCCATATACTACCAGTTCTCCCCCACTTGGGGTTCGAACCACCACCCGCTGCCTCTCACAGTCGATCATGGGGCTGAAACGGCTAAGCCAATCCATCCCTACAATCACGCATACATCCCCCATGGGGATAGGAATCAAATCTATCGGGAAGGACACCCCGACAATCTCCAACTCGCATCCTCGGTAGACCGAGGAAGCAGAAACCCCGTGCTCGTTGGCGATCGAAACTCGCAACGGACACTCAAGATCACCTATCGGCACACTGAACCCTCTAGATAAAGTCTGAGATACAAACGACCGACTCGCCCCCGAGTCAAATAATACCAAAGCGGTCAAAGAATTCACTAAAAACGTACCAGCAACCACATCCGGCGCTGCCTTGGCCTCCTCGGCCGTGAGCTGGAAGGCGCGACCCTAAGCCTTCGGAGGCTCCACCCTGCCTGGCCTCCCATCTCCAATCCTCACAGTGGCTGGCGCGGGACCCTGCGCCGACTTGGCGGCGAGCTGCGGACAGTTGGTCTTCACATGACCAACCTGATGACAATGGTAACAAATCCTCATATCTGTTGGAGGAGCGGACTGATGGCAGTCCCTGGCATAGTGCCCCTCCTTGCCACATTTGTGGCACCCCCCTCCTACTCTACACACTCCCGAATGAACCCTGCCACACTTACCACAAGTACGGCTCTGCTGACCCCCAAACCGTGCATCAGCGGTCTTAGACCGCTTAGGCTCCGGCTGAGACTGTGCCGGTGCCTGATGCTGCTCCTTCAGCTGCAGCTCTATCTCCAGCTCACGCCGCCTCACGGCTACCTGTAGATCCACGAGGGTCTCAAAACGCTGTGTAGCCACAAACTGTCGTATATCCGTCTTGAGCATACTCAGATAACGAGTCATCTGAGACAACTCCGACGCAAACATAGCCCTCTCCGTGAACATCCGAGTAATCTCCATCACAGACTCCCCATCCTGTCTCAATGTCAAAAACTCGTGAGCAAGCCGCTCCCGTTCCACGCGCGGAACATAGCGGGTGCGAAACATATCTCGGAACTGCTCCCAAGTAACAGCAGCCCGCTGATCATCAGAATATGAACTTGTCGTCAATCTCCACCAGTCCTTTGCCCCGAGCCTAAGCAGGTTCAGAGCACACCTGACCTTCTGGTCAGCAGGACATGAGCACGTGAAGAAACAGCCCTCCACGTCAGACAACCACCGCATAGCCCTGATCGCATCCTGAGTACCATCAAATGTCGGGGGCTTCGTATTATCGAAGTCCCGGTACTGGAAAGCACTGGCGGCTCCTCCTCCAACCCCTGCCGCAGTTACAGCCGAAGTGGCTGCAGCGGCTGCTGTCTCTGCCAGAGCTGCATATCGCTCATCAAAATACTCGACCATCGCGGTCTTGATCGATCCAAACATCTCTGGTAGCTGCGCTCGGAAAGCCGCAACGACCTCATCGTGCATAATCTCCCGGATCCTGGCATCCAGCTCCTCAGTCCCCATCTGAACCATGGGCTCAGGTGCTACCAGCACCTCTGGCCCTTCGTCCCCCTGTCCCGACCCTGATCCGGATCCCGATCCTGATCCGGACCCAGCAGCAAAACGTCTCGTCACTACCATACTGAAAGATACGTTCAAGACATCAGATACACAACATAATATCGGGAGACCAAAACTCACAAATCCTAGGGGTTGTGACTTCCTTGCTACGCGTATGGGTCCTGTGCTTCCAGTAGTACGGGCCCATACTACCTTCCACACCTACCCATATTTGTCTCAAGTATCACCACAACTCCCTAATACTATACTCAACATAATGTGCGCTCAACCCTCACTACTAGGGGACATCGTCTATCTTACTACTGATCCCACAGCTCTGCACAACTCACACCTCCATGGAACTTCCATCAGCCCCTGCAGCGCTAGTGTATGCTAGCCGCACATAACGCTGGACCCGATAGACTTTCGAATATCCAACCCTACCCTAAGGTCGAGTCAGACATTCTCAGGCTATAAGATCTTAACTATACACGGCCGTGATGCATACACTAAACATCTACAGCTATGATGTCAATCCCATATACAAGAAACCCTAGGCTAATAGGTATCATATAATCAGGCAAATCTATCATGCGATTCCTGAAGATCCCTAGCCTAGCACTAGCATGCTGTTCTAACATATCAGAATATCAAATAACTGTATGGTATTTTGGGGTTTACTTACAGGCTCCGGCTAATCGTACCTTCTGCATCCTCCATCCTTTTTTTTGAAAACCATTTTTAAAACTTACTTCCCAAAACTCTCCTTGGTTTGAGACTGGATTCACACGAGTGTTCCTCCAATTCACTCAAACCAAGGCTCTGATACCAAATTGTAACGTCCAAAAATTTCACGCCAAATTCAAACTTTTTAAATCACAAATAAAAGTCAAATAGTATTGTTTACAAAATGTTTTCAAATCAATATCCATCAGAGTGTCCCAAAATCATAAAAGCGTTACGGTCACGCCTTCGCCTTGCCACGATCTCCTGAAGTACCTGAAACAATAAACTGAAAACTGTAAGCCCGAGGGCTTAGTGAGCTACCCCCAAAATACCAATACCACACTGACAATACCATATCAGTAACAATCAATCAATCAATCATGCATACTGGGCCATCGGCCTGACTGGTCCGCCCTACCGGGCCTACAGTCTATCTGAATCTATTCATGCATACTGGGCCATCGGCCTGACTGGACCGCCCTACCGGGCCTACAGTCTATCAGAATCTATCCCGAGCCTTCAGCATGACTGGTCCTCCTCGTGGGCCTGCAGTCTCCCCGGACCGCTCATAGGGTATGTTGGCCTTCAGCACAAAGCAGGACCGCCTCAACCCAACCAATAAGCAAATCACCAAGTTCGCATAACTATCATATACTGGCATATACAAACATCAAACATATCTGTCATACTGATCATCAACCATAGAATCCTCTCGTAACTAGAGTACCGACCTAGCAGGTCACTAACATACCAATCCTTACGGATCATAAAGCATAACATACTGTCTACCCTGATTCCGATCTAGCAGACCAAACCATATGTAGCATACCATAACAATAACAACTAAAAGGGCCGGCCTTGGTGCCGTAGACCCTATCGATATAGTGAGGATAACTCACCTCGCAGATGCCGACTCGAAAGGTAAACTCCAATTCTCAGATCACTTGACATAGGCTCCACCACCTATGACCATAGTACAATATACTCATAACTCCTTAAATCTATAAGGTACTCCATAACCCACCAGTTAACCCCTGGTCAAGGTCAAAGTCCTCAGTCAAGGTCAACAGTCCATGTTGACCCCCAACTCGCCGAGTACCCTTGGCTACTCGCCGAGTTCCTCGAAGCACATTCCACTCGCCGAGTCATCGGGGTGACTCGTCGAGTTCCTTCGATTCCCGTTCAAACTCTAAGGCCACCCGTCGAGTTTCCTCCTTGCCACTCGACGGGCACACACACATACATATCCTAGGGAAAACTCATCCGACTCGCCGAGTTGTTCTTCAACTCGTCGAGTCTTATGGTGATCTTCATCGGACTCGCCGAGTTGTTCATCCAACTCGTCGAGTTCACGGCCATCTTCATGTGACTCGCCGAGTCAACCTTGCGACTCGCCGAGTCCATTCAGTCCTTTTTCCATACAGACTTGTTTTGAGCCATGCAGCGGCTCCAAATCACAGATCCAAGTTTCTAGGGCATGCTTTTCACGTAAAGTTGCAAACTTTACGTGCATGCAGGACTAATAAGGCTCTTAATGCCAAAACTAAGTTCTTAATGGGGCTTTATGCACAAGGAGGGCCTCATTCTCGACCAAAATCAGAGCTTTATGACTCTAGAACCCAAGAATGTTACAGATCTGAAGTTACAACTTTAGATCTAGCTCATGTCCCACATTACCATCTCAACCAAACCATAAAAACCCTAGATCTCAACCAAAAGAGGTCTAGAAAGAAAAAGGAGAAAAGAGGACGACTTGATACCTCCAAATGATGCTATTTGAGGTAGATTTCTGATCTCCCACACTTCCTTGCTCCTAGCCCTTTTGTTTTCCCCAAGCTCCTTTCCTCACAAGATTTCCTCTCCAAAGCTTTACACACACAAGAATGAAACACCATACGAATTAGGGTTCTCTGAGCTCTCAAAGGACTGAAAAGAGGCCAAAGGAGGCTTATGCTTCCTTAAATAGGGTGCAAAACCCCGGGATTTTGGGTTTCATCTGCCAGCTCCTACTCGTCGAGTCCCAATATGGACTCGTCGAGTAGGTCACTTAACACGCGATCCCACCCCGCTGCTACTCGACGAGTAGGTCAACCAACTCGTCGAGTAGAGCTTCACCCAATAAATCTTATTTAAACAATATCTGAGAATCGTGGCGTTACAAATTTTTTATTTTTCGAAAATAAATCGACAAAACAAAAATAAAATCTTTTTGCAGTTTTTGATTTTTCGAAAATAAAGCTAAGATACAAACTTATGAAAAACAATTTTTACAAACATACGAAAATTTGTAAACTAACGAAAATTTGACAACCTTACGAAATTTTGACAAAATAACGAAACTTTGTACCACATAACCAACATGCACATTGTCGAATTCCAAGCGTGTCGAAGCGTTGACTATGAACAGTAACCTCTCAATGAAGTATTATTGCCTCTGAATTGACACTTTTGTATAGCACTCCTTTGTTATACATTCGAAATCATTCCTGGAACTGAACTCGCTTCGATCATTCCCAAACCTGTCAAAATTCGAACAAATGATTTTTCATCCAAAGCTTTTGTAAAAATATCAGCAAGCTGATCAGTTGTTTTTTACAAAATGGACTTCAATGTTTCCATCTTCCACATGATCTTTGATAAAATGATAACGAAGAGCAATATGTTTTGTTTTCGAATGTTGTACTGGATTATGACAAATGTGTATAGCACTTTGAGAATCACAGTACAATGGAATCTTTTTCATATTCACAGCATAATCTCGCAACTGACTCTGGATCCAAATAATTTGTGATGTACAAGCAGCAGCTGCAACATATTCAGCTTCAGCAGTGGAAATCGAAACACACATCTGCTTCTTCGACTGCCAACTGAGTAACTTTCCATCCAAAAATTGACAACCAACACTTGTGGTTTTTCGATCCAAAGTACACCCTCCTAGATCTGCATCTGAAAATGCCTGAATGAAAAATCCTGTTTTCGAAGGATACCACAATCCTAACGAAATCGTTCCCTTGAGATAACGAAAGATATTCTTCACAGCAGTTAAATGTGGTTCTAGTGGATTTGCTTGATACCTAGCACAATTACATACAGAAAACATGATATCAGGTCTACTTGCAGTAAGATAAAGCAATGAACCTATCATGCTCCTGCATAATGTAAGATCAACCGTAGGCATTTCTAACGAAGGTGATAGCCTTGTGCCAACCGCCATTGGTACTCTTAACTTCGTGCTATTTGTCAATCCAAAATTTTCGAGCAAATTCCTTGTATATTTTTCCTGATTGATGAAAATGTCTTCTCTGCTTTGATAAATGTTTAAGCCAAGAAAATTATTGATTTTACCCATCATGCTCATTTCAAATTGGCTTTTCATCAAATTTTCAAATTCATTAGATAAAGCAGGGTCAGTAGAGCCAAAAATAATATAATCGACATAAATTTGAACAAGCATCAGATGATTCCCAACTTTCTTTCGAAATAACGTCGGGTCAACTGATCCTTGTTTAAATTTCGACTATTTTAAGAAACTGGTAAGAGTTGCATACCATGCTCTTGGTGCTTGTTTTAACCCATATACAGCTTTATCTAAAATGTATACATGATCAGGATGCATTTCATTTACAAAACCTGGAGGTTGTTCAACGTAAACAGTTTCTTCGAGTCCTCCATTGAGAAAAGCACATTTCACATCCATTTGATAAACATCGAAATCCTTATGAGCTGCATAAGCGAAAAATATTCGAACAGTCTCAAGTCTTGCAATAGGGGTAAAGGTTTCTTCATAATCAATACCTTCTTGTTACGAATATCCTTTTACGATCAATCGTGCTTTATTTCGTACAATATTTCCATCTTTGTCGGTTTTGTTTTTGAAAATCCATTTTAACATGACAATCGAAACATTTTCAGGTTTAGTAATTAATCTCCAAACCTTGTTTCTTTCGAATTCAGCCAGTTCAGATTGCATTGCAACAACCCAATCTGAGTGTTCCATTGCTACCTTAACTGTCTTTGGTTCAATTTTAGATATGAAAACATTGAACATGCAAAATTCTTGATGAGTATTAAATACCTCATTCTTCGCACGAATCTGAGCTCTTGTTAACACTCCATCTTTAGGATTCCCAATGGTGGATATGCTGCATCAAATTCTAAAGGTGCATCTTCGTACATTTCTTCATTTTCAGATCCTGCAACAGAAAGCTTATCATTCATTTCGTGAAATTCAGATTTTGTTTTGTTTAATTGAGCGGGATTTCTCTTTTCATCTGAATAAGATGCTGAATTTGAAGATTTGTTCTCAACAGATTTAGTCTTTGTTAATTCAGACGTTTTCAATGTCAAATCATTTTGTTTCTTTCGAGACTCCATGGTTTGCCAAAAAAATTTCTTTCGAGCTTGTCTTTTTGAAATTTCATTTTCTTTTGAAAACTTGTCAATTTGTTCTTTAAATTCTTTTGAATTCAATTTGACAACAGTTTCATTTTCTACAACAACCTCTTTTGAAACTTCTTTTACCACTTTAGATTTTTCAACCCATTTTCGTTGTGGTTTTTGTCTTTGAAAAACATACAAATTCTTTGTTAGGTTATTCTCAACTGTGCTTTGATTTGAAAAGAATCCTTCGTCTGATGTTTTCTTGTTGTCATCTTCGACCATTTTTTTGAATTTTGGTTTAATGTTCTCAACATTTCTAGTAGTGAGAAACACTTGATTAGGAAAAACAACAACATCAGTACACTTGAAATCCGGATAGACCACTTGATTTGTTTCCAAATAATGGGCTCCTTTTTCAGACAACACTTTGTCGAAATTTTCAGTGTCCCCAAATACTTGATCAACAACAACACGTGGAATTTCTTTTTCGTTCGAATCTTTGTTTGATGAGACCTTTTTGTCCGAATTGTCATCATCATTTTCATCATCACTGCTATCCGTTTGACTATCTCGGATATCCACAAAATCACAATCTTTCGAAGTAGATGGTTTGTCAGTGTCAATCTTAATCTTCAAATCCTTAAGTTTTTCTTTTCCTTTAAATTTTGATGCAACATTAATGACAGACAACTGAGAACAATCAACATCCTCAATATCACTAATTTCGCTAATATTGTAAGAGTTATCTTCAATATCGGCAAAATTAGATTGAGAATCAGATGTCGAATTCTCAGTGTTTTTCAAAATTTTGATTTGTTCTGATTTAGTTAAAGTATCATTTACTACATCAACTAATGCATTCCTATCCAGACATTCATTAATTTTGACAATTCCATAAGCATATCTATCATCTGGGATTTTGTCAAACTCAGCAATGGTTTTCTCACAATCATACGAAATATTATCAACCTTCTCTCTCTCAAATGCTAGAAAAGGCAATAATTTTCTATGTTGCTCTTTGCTAATTTCACACGAATGATGCAAATCAGTCAATTTTCCATAAAGTCTTTTAGCAGTGTTACAGTAGATATTACGTTGTGCCAACAAAAGTTTTACATCACTAGATAATGAATCTCTATCGCACATGATGTTTGTGATTTGTAATTCTAAACACTCAACCTTACTTATTTTCGAATCTAAACGCTTCTGGGTCTCTAACAACTGCATTGACAATTTCTTAGCCTCATTGCTTGCAGACACAACAATGGCGTCAAAATCTAAACTTTTTAGATCAAACATTCGCCCAAAAAAAATCATCCGTGTTCTTCAATGTGTTTGTCAGAAAAACCACAAAAATTATCAACGATTTCAATTTTATGATAAACAAAAACTCATTGTTATCTTCAACAGCTAATCATCTGTAACGTCGTAAATTTTCAAAACAAATTTTCATTTTAAAATCACATAATACCCATAATGTATCTTACAAAAATCTCATTTATTAAATTTACAATCCAAAATTCCACAATTGCTCGGTTTAAATCCAGGATCCTCAAAACGTAACTCTTTCACTGGTGTGTGTACAATCAAGCCGGTGTCTTCCCGCGATTCTCTAAGATACCTGAGACACATAACACATAACACGGTAAGCACGAAGCTTAGTGAGTTCCCCAAAATACCACATACACATATTAGCCACTCGAGGCTATAACTCTGTAGGACCCTCCGGTCTGATGTGTCTCAGTGGGACCCTCCAGTCCCATGGCTCGTTGGACCCTCTGGTTCTGTCTAGGTGAGAACCCTCTGGTCTCACTACTTGTTGGACCCTCCGGTCCGGTCTATGTGAGGACCCTCCGGTCTCATCGTTCGTTGGACCCTCCAGTCCGGTCATAATATAGCACAGTTCGTTGGACCCTCCGGTCCGGTCTAAATATCACATAATATAGCACACAACACATATCACACATAAAATGCATATCTCAAGCAAGCACATAAGACCCTCTGGTAATGCATATTTACCACTATAGGTAAAGTATAGTGAGAAAACTCACCTTGCAAGCAGCAAGTAAATAACCTCGCACCCGAATCTCGAACTAGCCTCCGCCTAACACAAGGGATGAATATCTCTAATTCATACTCTCTTTCACAATTCAAACAACCGAAGACTATTCTTTCTCTTTCTAACTCTTTGAAGTGGATAAAAGACCATTTTACCCCTCCATGGCCTTTATTACTCATGTTGACCAGAGCCCCAAAGTCAATAGAAGTCAATACTCGAGTCAACAGTCCAAGTTTGACCCGACTCGTCGAGTGCACTTATGCAACTCTTCGAGTCCACTCGCATCCTCAGAAGTCTCGTGAAGGTCCAACCCAGCTTGTCGAGTTGACCCCCAACACGCCGAGCTATCACATGATCAAGCTCGTCGGGACAAACCCTCACCGACTCGTCGAGTCGGGTCCCTGACTCGGCGACTCCATTCAGACTCATATCTCATTCAGTCGTTTTCAAGGCAGAGAACCTTCCCAAATTCTAGATCTGCACTCCTAAGGCTCATCAATCACGTAAAGTCACAGGCTTTACGTTCATGCATGGCATTTTGAGCTTAAAATGCCAAAACACATCTCAAAACGGGTTTTTCACTCAAGATCACTATTTTGGCTGGATAAAGAAGGGACTTTTGGGCTCTAGGGACCTTACATGGTCCAGATCTGTAGATCAACCCTCTCAAGGAACATAAAATACTCAAGGTCCTCATATTTGGGTGGAAAAACCGTAGATTAACAAAATCATGAGATCTATACAAAAGAATGAGAAAGGTGCAAGCTTTATACCTTTTCTAGAAGCTTTAAAGTGTTACAACCTCAGATCTAGCAACACCTCCTGTCCCTTGGCTTGGAAATCTTCTCTTCCCTTCACAAGATGCACCAAACACTCATAAATAGCAAGGCACTCTCTCCTTAGGCTCAAAGGTCGTTTAGGTTTTCTCTAAGGGGAAGGTAGCCGCAAAGTGAGGCTATAAGTGCCTTTAAATAGGTCCCAAACCCGGGAAATTAGGGTTTCTCTGCCCAGCACCTACTCGGCGAGTCCCTCCTCTGACTCGTCGAGTCCATTCATTAAATCCACATGAGCAACTCGACTCGACTCGGCGAGTTGGACCCTCAACTCGTAGAGTCTCTCCTTCAATCTCAAGATTAACATACACAATAATATCCCTGAAAATCCGGATATCACAATTCTCCCCTACTTTAATTAGATTTCGCCCTCGAATCGCTCCTCAACAACATATAGATCTAATCCAATAACCGAACAGCACCATCGAAAGGATCTCATACCACACAGCTATCTTCGTCTCTGGACACCTGAATCCATACAGGAACTCCCCCCTGGAAAAAGGACAGACCCATCCGCCACTACGCTACCCCTTCTGACTCTCCAGAATCTGGAAACTCTAGTGGCCTGCCACACAACCAGATCGCCCTCTCAAGATATCACCACGTTATCGCTGCTCGAATAACAAACCCCGATAACTCACTGCCCCTCTGATTCTCTAGTTGGGACGGCTAAAAACAAGTCCATGCCCAAAACTGGCTACCGATCACTCATCCCAAACATGATAAACAAACCAGATCATATACTAAGGAATGAAAGGATCACATCACACCAGGGACCCATCCACTGAACTGCACTCAAAACCGATCTGAACAACGAACCCTCAACACCCTGACCTCAAGCACGGAAATTATCATGCTTGTTCATGAGCGTCCTTCGACATCTATCAACATAAACCTCGGCTCCTTTATCAATATCCCTTTCAAGACTGAGCCCCAGGTCATCTCCCGACCCAGCAGTTGAACCTCCAAAGGTTACCCATTGCATGTCCCAAAACGTCTTACTGACTTCCTTCTCACAACAACTATCTCGGCCCAGTGTGACACACAAGTCACGAATTTCGCTTTACCTCAAGTGAATATGGAATTCGTCTCACCCTCGACCTCTGTCGTCTACTACTCCTTAGTTCCATGCGTCTCGCGGTTTTCCTATACCAACGAATCGACCCACTCAGGTATAAGACACCAAATGAAAATAATACCCCACTTAAAAATGGAATTCATCTCTGAATCCGGAATCTCATTCCGCCTACTCAATACACCACTAGAATCAAACTCGACTCGAGAGTCTGGTCCGGCACAAAATTGGAACCACTCGTCCCAACGAAACACTCAACCCGCGACCCATGACCTGTAACCCGTGCGTACATCACTTCTCCGATTCCTTCCGATTTCGGTCTCCACAGCCTAACTCAGAATATAATGATCCACGACCATTTTGGAGACCTCTGTCTCTTTCCCGGTCTGGCCACCGGGTTTCCGAAAACCCAATCCAATAAGGCTACTCAAGCCTAAGAACTCTCCTGCGTCATGCTCTGACTAACGAATAACACGGCTCCCCACAGCCCACGATACTTTCTCACTGGCTATTGAGTGCTATGGCTCCTCGCAGTACCACAACACCCTCTCGCTGACTAGTGAGTACCACGGCTCCCCGCAGTATCACAACACCCTCTCGCTGACTAGTGAGTACTACAGCTCCCCGCAGTATCACAACACCCTCTCGCTGACTAGTGAGTACTACGGTTCCCCGCAGTATCACAACACCCTGGCTAAGCATCACTACTCCTGACGACCACCATCGGGACAAACACTTTTTCCCGCTGTAATTCGCATTCTCAGATAATCCCGCTTGATGTCAATTAGCTGAAAGGGCTCCCACTGGAACTGTAGACACCTGATACACCACTTGTCATCTCGTAACTCAAGTCTTAAAATAATCCGAAATGTAGAAAATCATACTCGGATACCTCGGTACACCATCACAGAACCTCACGATGTCTTGCCTCAACCACTGATATCCTACTTACGGCATCATACACAAATACAACAATGCATTCCTTCAGGATTCACAACTAATCTTCATGCCACACATCACGTAACTTCGGAATATTCCAACTCTCAGTTGAAACACGGAAGAATCGTCAACGACTCAAAACACGTTGACGAACATCCGAAACTCCCTCCTCTATTGCTCAGAATCCCATACCTTGAGCCAGAAATTCTCAACCGTCGAAACTATCCACACTTGCCACCACACGGTCTATGACCGACGGCCACCTGCCGTGGAGACACTCATCCTTTCCTTAACACGTGCAACACGTATTATCTCACTCTGCCATCGCCTCGACCACCAATAACTCTGGTCTCATGTGTCCGCACCGTAGATCTTCATAACCATTCCTCTACCGCACTTGAACAGATCGATAATCCCCTCAATAGAATACCCAAATCTCCCCCCACTCAGGGTTCGAACCATCACCGATTGGTATGCCAACAATCTATTCCATAGACTGTTTCACCAGGTATGTCACACTTGACTCTTGAAACGTACTACGCAATCACTCAAGGACCCTCCCAATGGAACTAAGCAATCTCCAAATATCCCGTTTCTGACCAAAAATCTCAAAATCCTCCCAACGCGGAAATAATCATAAAAGCAAGAGATCTCACTCTCATTGTCGATACACAACTCAGACAACGAAAACCTCTGCCCCAACAATGCTCCTCTTGATTACCTGACACTGCCGCTAACACATGCCCTACTATACTCAGATAGGGTTTATCCTTGTCCTTGATTGTCTCAGTCACCACTGATGTTCCTCTCTTACTATAATACTACCTTGCGGTAGACATACTGCCCAGATACTCTGGTGAAAGATCACAATCGATGCTACCCCACAGGGTCTACCCCCAAGCTCAGAATCGAAAGTCTCAATATCTCTTCTGCTTCTCACAGGAAACGGAACTAGCACAACTCTAGTCACAGAAGGTGACATCTCCTTTATCGGCCGATTGCTCAATTCAGATCGCAGTCCTCCATAAATCCCCGTCTTCTACTCCTCTCTGAGTCTTGCGACTCCAACTGGCATCTCACCAAAAATCCCTCGGGAACTAACTCGATTTCCCTCTCAAGGTAAGCTCCATTGAAACTCGTTCAACATAGACCTCTGGCCCCGCACTCTTTCACATCTGATCTCAGTCTAACCAATCACAATAGAATAACTGGTAAGCAAGAAGCACTAACCGCCACCAGTCATGGTACTCAAACTATGTTATCACCTCTCGATCTGCTACAAATCATGGTACTCGAACCATGACATCACCTCTCGATCTGCTACAAATCATGGTACTCGAACCATGACATCATCTCTCGATCTGCTACAAATCATGGTACTCGAACCATGACATCACCTCTCGATCTACTACAAATCATGGTACTCGAACCATGACATCACCTCTCGATTTGCTACAAATCATGGTACTCGAACCATGACATCATCTCTCGATCTGCTACTTAAAACCTCCGGAATGCTCCCTGTATCGAGTGTGGGTCCTCTGCTTTCAGTAGTACGGGCCCATACTACCTGCCACATCTACCCATACTTTCTACACAGACCATCCCCGAGTTCCTAAGTAGCTGCTCAAGCTTCTCGATCACCAATCCCGTCACGCGTGTTCGCTCCTCTATGAAATACTCCACTCTGTCAGCGTACTCATCTGACTAGGGTCACCCTCTCCTAGGCTCTTCCTAGGTTCTCACACTTCTCTGCCAGCAGTTGCTGAAAAACTCCTTATGATGCCAGCCATCTACTTCCTAAATATCGTCATAT
Organism: Lactuca virosa; assembly: GCF_052849685.1. Taxonomy (NCBI): domain Eukaryota; kingdom Viridiplantae; phylum Streptophyta; class Magnoliopsida; order Asterales; family Asteraceae; genus Lactuca; species Lactuca virosa. Next base: position 183,977,865 of record NC_136428.1, read on the forward strand.
TCACTTAGTAGCTGACTCCCATCATCAAGAGTTCCACAAAGCACGAAGCAAGCAACATTCGGGCATCGAATAATCTCTACCAACATGTAACAACACTCTAGGTCATTACCCACTTGCTCTCCTCATACTCAAAGGATATCACCGAACTCAAGCAACTTTACCCCACACGGGCATCTGACTACTCTCTCAGTAGACTCCTCAAATGCTCATCTAGATATCTCTGCTAGATTACTCCTCTACTCCAGTCCCTCTCTAAAAAGGATTCCTGCTGGATACTCTTACTCCGCACATACTCAAAAGCAAATCACAGATAGAAGCGATTCCTAGGCTAAGGCATCACAAATCAGGCCACTCTAGTCCTAAATTATGAATTACCTAGCCTATCTCTAGCATGCATGATATCTCATAAAATATCTCATAAATATCTCTTAACACAAAAGTAAGGGTATTTTGGGAAATCACCGTTCGGGCTCTGGATGATTGTACACACTGCTCCAACTCGTTTCCCTTAAACTCTTTCTCATTTTTAGAAAAATTTATCTCTTTTGAAAATCTTTCTCAAATCCTCGGTTTGAGTTCAAACACACCCGAAGGTGCATCCGAATCCCTCAAACCAAGGCTCTGATACCAACTCGTAACGCCGTAAATTTTTTAAAAAAAATTTCATTTTAAAATCACATAATTCTCATAATGTATCTTACAAAAATCTCATTTATTAAATTTACAATTCAAAATTCCACAATTGCTCGGTTTAAATCCACGATCCTTAAACGTAACTCTTTCACTGGTGTGTGTACCATCAAGCCGGTGCCTTCCCACGATCCTCTGAGATATCTGAAACACATAACACATAACACGGTAAGCACAAAGCTTAGTGAGTTCCACAAAATACCACATACACATATTAGCCACTCGAGGCTATAACTCTGTAGGACCCTCCGGTCCGATGTGTCTCAGTGGGACCCTCCAGTCCCATGGCTCGTTGGACCCTCTGGTCCTGTCTGGGTGATAACCCTCCGGTCTCAATACTCGTTGGACCCTCCGGTCCGGTCTAAGTGAGGACCCTCCGGTCTCATAGTTCGTTGGACCCTCCAGTCCGGTCATAGTATAGCACAGTTCGTTGGAGCCTCCGGTCCAGTCTAAATATCAAATAATATAGCACACAACACATATCACACATAAAATGCTTATCTCAAGCAAGCACATAAAACCCTCTGGTCACGCATATTTACTACTCTAGGTAAAGTATAGTGAGAAGACCCACCTTGCAAGCAGCAAGTAAATAACCTCGCACCCGAATCTCGAAAAGTGAGGACCCTCCGCCTAACACAAGGGATGAATATCTCTAATTAATGCTCTTTTTCACAATTCAAACAACCGAAGACTATTCTTTCTCTTTCTAACTCTTTGAAGTGGACAAAAGACCATTTTACCCATCCATGGCCTTTATTACTCATGTTGACCAAAGCCCCAGAGTCAATAGAAGTCAACACTCGAGTCAACAATCCAAGTTTGACCCGACTCGTCGAGTGCACTTATGCAACTCGTCGAGTCCACTCGCATCCTCAGAAGTCTCGTGAAGGTCCAACTCAGCTCGTCGAGTTGACCCCCAACTCACCGAGCTATCGCATGATCAAGCTCATCGGGACAAACCCTCACCGACTCGTCGAGTCGGCTCACTGACTCGGCGATTCCATTCAGACTCATATCTCATTCAGTCGTTTTTAAGGAAGAGAACCTTCCCAAATTCTAGATCTGCACTCCTAAGGCTCATCAATCACGTAAAGTCACAGGCTTTACGTTCATGCATGGCATTTTGAGCTTAAAATGCCAAAACACATCTCAAAAAGGGTTTTTCACTCAAGATCACTATTTTGGCTGGATAAAGAAGGGACTTTTGGGCTCTAGGGACCTCACATGGTCCAGATCTGTAGTTCAACCCTCTCAATGAACATAAAATACTCAAGGTCCTCATATTTGGGTGGAAAACCCTAGATTCACAAAATCATGAGATCTATACAAAATAATGAGAAAGGTGCAAGCTTTATACCTTTTCTAGAAGCTTTGAAGTGAAACAACCTCAGATCTAGCAACACCTCTTGTCCCTTGGCTTGGAAATATTCTCTTCCCTTCACAAGATGCACCAAACACTCATAAATAGCAAGTCACTCTCTCCCTAGGCTCAAAGGTCGTTTAGGGTTTCTTTTAGGGGAAGGTAGCCGCAAATTGAGGCTATAAGTGCCTTTAAATAGGTCCCAAACCCGGGAAATTAGGGTTTCCCTGCCCAGCACCTACTCGGCGAGTCCCTCCTCTGACTCGTCGAGTCCATTCATTAAATGCACGCGAGTAACTCGACTCGACTCGGCGAGTTGGACCCTCAAGTCGTCGAGTCTCTCCTTCAATCTCAAGATTAACATACACAATAATATCCCTGAAAATCCAGATGTTACAATTCAACACACTTTTCAGATAACACGCGACTCAGATATCAAACCGATGCACCCCTCCTTCTCTCACAATCACAGGTACTCTCCTTCCAGTCTAGCTTCAATCGACAACAACCATGACCCTCCCTTCCTTATATTCTGTTTTGATTCGATTCTCACCCTACCTTCTTCTATTCATATCACAGGAGCTTGGTGATGGTGTGTCTGGTGGTGCAGATTGGAATTATGTGGTAAATCAAGAAGAGCTTAAGGCTGGTGAATTTGAGAGAAGAAAGTGAGGAGGGCTGCTTAGAAGGGGTGGTGACAGGATGGTTGTCGGATCTCCATCATTTCTCACCATTATCGAATCTCCATTATTGCCCAACATGGAGCTTTCAAACAAAGGTATAAGTAGAGCAGGAACTTTAAAATGACGGTGGAGGCAGATCAAGAGCTTTAAAGCGACATAAAAGTTCAATCAAACAAACCAAATCATCGAAAAACTAAATTAGAAGATGGTTGAGATGGAGCCCCTTGTGGAGGAAGAGAAGCACGATCTGACATATGCCCTAATTTTAAAAAGCGAGTTCAGTGGGACTTGGAAGAATCTTCGATGGTTGATGATGTTAACGGAGAAACTCCAAAGGTGGCTTTAAGGAGAGGAATTTTGGAGAAGCTCCACCATTATCATACATTGGATGCCAAGTTTCAATTAATGGTCATAAGATGCAGGAGAACGAGAACCTGAGGACAATAGTGTACGGGTTGATGAAAGCAAGGAACAAACAAGTAGGGGATACAGGGGGTAAGTTGGGTGGCGATCGTATAGAACAAACAGTAACGACCTAAAATGCACGTCCCAGCTCCGACGACAGCTTTGATGCATCAATATGGATTTTGGGTGAGTGTGTGTTCTTGAGACTATGTGTTTGTGGAGTAATGGACTCAGATCTAGGAGCTGAAACCGCTTGCTTAGTGTAAACTGCAAATGGAAGAAGGCCACCAAAACCCTAGAAGTATCGGGCGTCAAATTCGCAGGAGAGAAAATTACCCAATCTTGTTCAGATTTGAGTTCTTGGTTTTAGCACATGATTTTATCCCGTTGCCTTCATCCTCTACATGCTCCAAAAAAATTCAACATTTGATTCCTTTTGTAAATATGAGCTTTATTTGGTCAGAATTGTTGGTTTTTTTCTAAGAACAAATATTTTAGGTAGCTCCAGCGAGCTTTGAGTTGAAGCCAAAGCAGGGGCTAAAGATGGTGGTATTAATGATGGCGTTGGAGGCTGTAGAGGGGATGAATATGGTTTTAATGGTGGTGAGCTCTGTCAAGAATAGTGGCTGATGATGGTGGTTCCAGATATCGGTGATGAGGGTGGAACCGGTGATGAAGGGCTTCTTTAAGATAAGAGTGGGGAATGGGTTATTTGTTTTTATTTTTTTGTTTTAAGTTAAAAAGTTACAAATTAAATTAGTTTATGTATTTTAACAATTAAAAAAATGAAAAATATAAATTATAAGGGCATAATCGTCATTTTAAGTATATAGGGACCAAAACCAATAGAAAGATTCAATTTTGGAACAGTGGTGCACCAAGATTTCGTTTTGGACCAAAAACACATAAATTTGCCAACCACAGAGATCATTTTTGCAATTTTGTCTGAAAACATCTTAAACAATAAAATTTGAAAACGCAATAATAATAATAATAAGTAAATTATATGAATGGTCCTTGTGGTTTAGGGTTATTTATGTGTTTAGTCCCTAACTTATTTTTTTAACTCGGAAGGTCCCTACTGTTTGTTTTTGTTACACGATTTGTCCTTATCAAACATGAAATGACTCTTTTTCCATTTCTAATTTATTTATTAATTTATTAATGATTTGTTTTTTCTTTTTATATTAAAGATTAAAATAAAATGAATTATATACCCAACCCCCAAACCTAGATTCACCCCAACCCACTCAGTCCTAAAAGTCTAATACGTCTCCTATCACCATATCTCTTCTCTGAATCTTCTCTTCTCCAACCAAAAGGAATAACACAGACGACGACGAACCACCGAAAACTGTCAAATGTCGTCTGTACATCACCGATCGACACCATTGACCTTTTCATTCATCGATATGCACCACCGCCTGACTACCGGAAACCACCAAAAACACCCACCACCTGATATATCAGATTGTCTCTACATCTCTCTCTCTCTATCTCTCTCTCTCTCTCTCTCCCTCTCTCTAAACCTAGATGTTTGGAACCCTAAATCAGAAAACCATGAAGCCACCGAAATGCTTCATCGACGACAAATTTGCTAAAAGAACCTCCGTTCCTTTCAACGAAAACCCTAAATCTAGCTTAAGATCTAAATCATGGATCACTAATCACTAAAACAACGGTGGTTACTATCTTCTCTCACCTAGTTATGATCTCAACCCTAAATCGATGAAACAACGACAACCACCCACAGTCGTCCTCGCATCTACTCCTCGAAATGTATTTTTAGGTAGATTTTGCTGCAAATATAATTTTTGGTCGATTTTCTGGTTTTTGATTTTTCCAATTTTGATATTTGGTATGAAATGTGAGTTTTTGGTTTTAATGCATTGATTCTAGGTTTGATTTTTGGTTTAAACTTCCCATATGAATTCCTGGTTTTGATTTATTGTTTGGATTTTAGATTTGATTTCTCGTTTGAATAGATTTATGGTATTGAGGTTCATCTGGATTCTTTGATTTTTTTCTGGTGGTAGAGATGGTGGTAATGTAGAGGTGGTGGTGGTTTCCGGTGGCGTATGGGTGGTAGTTTTCTCCGGCTAGAAAGGAAACAAATGGGTGAAGGTTAAAGAGTAATACATTTAACAATAAATAAATTAATAAATTAATAATAGTAAATAACAAAAATATATAAAAATACATTTAAAAATAAATAAATTAGAAAAAGAATCAGTAAGGGTAATATAGTCATTTCACGAATAGTAAGGACCAACGACACAACAAAACTGAATGTTAGGGATGGTCCGAATTAAAAAAAAACAGTTAGGGACCAAACGCGCCAATTACCCCAAACCATAGGGACCATTCGTGTAATTTACTCTAGAAAAAGGTATGCACATAAGGCTAGTGGGTGTGGTGTCACACTTGCCACGGTCCACGTAGGTGCCACGTCACACTTGCCACACTTTAGCAAAAAATTGCCATTTGCTAGGCTCGAGTTGCCACACTTGTCATGCTACCTTTTTTTTTTCTAAAGACACAAAATAAATATTTCAAACATAGCCTTTTATAAAAACTAAAAGCTCATTAAGCTAATAAAAACATAGAAATTCAAAAAAACAACAAACACACCAAAAAAAAATATAATTTAAAATTAAAAACATAGAAACTAAAATTACCAAACCTAGATAGACCTAAAGAATATCTTCATCGGAAAATTGACATTCCAAATCGTCGACCGGTTCCGTAAGATCGATGTGGTCGACGTTCCAAATATGTTCCGTTAAGTCCCTACGAAGAACATGATGCGTCTCAACATCATGAACTTATGCCCTCCTCGACATGTACTTCGCGCTTCCAACCTCAAAAGCGTGTGTCGGTGGAACTATCTCGTTTTCGTTATACTCACATATTTCATTTCCTTCGTCTTCGAGAATCATATTATACAATATGATACAAGTATCACTACAAGAAAAACGCGATTTTGCTAGGGAATGGCGCTATGGAACGTATTTTCTTTGTTAATCTGCAATGGATCGTGCTATGGAATGTCGTTCCATAGCAAGGTTGCTAACACGTTGTCTACGAAATTTATTTCTGGTAGCGAGCATGGGAGTTGCTAGGGAAACTGCTACCGACTCCATATTCGTTGGTATTATGCTACCGATATTTCTATGGAAAAATCATTTGTAGCAATTTTCCAACAAAATTTTTTACGAAATCACTTTCTGTTGTACTGCTGCTATGGAGTTAATTACCGTGGTTACTATGCAACTGAATTTTTCAACGGAAACCAATTCCATAGTTGCTTTGCTATGGAAGTACCATTCGTAGGTACTTGCTACGGAATTTTGCTATGGAGTTTGATTTCCTTTGCTTGTTTTGCTATGGAACAAAAAGCCTAGCTAATTTGTGACGACATTTGTTACAAAATTATATTCCATAGCAACGTTGATAAGGAGTACTTCAAACTCATAGATATTTAGCTATGGAAAATTGCAACGACAATAAAACTCGTGGAATTTTTAGTATTGAGCAATTATATGTTGCAACTTTTGTTATCCTAGGAATTAATTTTTTGTAAAGTAATTATGTTTATGTTATATTCAATAATTTTTTACCTTTTCAATGTAAAAAAACTGGATCATAACATAAACGATTAATGATCGAATAATATAAAGTAATTATGTTTATGATATATTGAATAATTTTTCACCCATTGTCATTGAAGTAACATACACTAAATTAACATATATGTAAAAATTGGTAATTATAACACAACAATTTAATTTTACTAACATAATATAAACACTATTATATGTATATATATATATATATATATATATATATATATATATATATATATATATATATATATATATATATATATATATATATATTAAAGCTTGACAAAGTTAGGAATAGTAAGCTTTTGTTGACTTTCATTTTGCCACACGACTTTCCAAAATTTTACACTTTTTTCCTCTTAGTAAACTTTTGTTGACATTCATTTTGCCACAACATATACACTAATCAAGTAAAAACATCAACTAACTACTCAAACACCATAGCATAATAAAATGACCAAAATGCCCTTTTACCAAAAAATAAAAACATAAAGGAACACAACCATTTAATTTTAAAGGAACATACACTAAATTAACATATATGTCAAAATTTGATAATTATAACACAACCATTTAATTTTACTAACATAATATAAACCCTAATATGTATATATATTAAAACTTGACCAAGTTAGGAATAGTAAGCTTTTGTTGACTTTCATTTTGCCACACGACTTTCCAAACTTTTACTTTGTTAGTCCATTATTAACAATACAACATATTTACTAATCAAGTAACAACATCAAGTAAATACTTATCAAGTAAATTACTATATATTCATATGTTAAACCAAAAGAGTGTACATATCATTAATTGTCATAATATGAAAGTACATATCAACAAACTACTCATAAATGATCCCAACTCCCTAGCAAACCTAACGAAACAAGCATCCCACAAACAAATTTCACACCTAAACACCCATTTGTATCCATTCACAAAAGCGTCTGACACACTAATCACAGACTTATGCATTACACAATTTCTATGGAAGCCATGGAAGTGTACATGTTTTCTCCCACCCCTATTTAGATGGAAATGAACCTTGGAACAAGTTGCTCTAAGATTCCACGTACCTTTTGTTTTGTGGTAAACATCGTTCAACATTGCCAAAGCTTCTTGCTTCCTCTGTCTGGCTTCTGCCATCAGCATCATTCCCAGGACAAATGTTGAATCCAAATGTCCCAATGCAGATGCTTCTTCAAGCATCATTTTCTCTTCATGGTCAGCTTCCAAGAAAAATAACTTCATCTGGAAAAAAACATTAAACACATAATTTCTAGTTAAAGTAATGCAAAACAAGAAACAAATTAATTAATACTATGCATATAACAACGTATGAATCCATCCCTGAACAGAATATTTGGGTTTCTCATCTCTTTGCATTTGTTGACAACTACATGTTTCTAGTTAGACCAACGACAATATCGTAATCCATCTACCTCCATCTGTTTGTATATTTCTTCTGTTTTTCCTGCCTCGTTCAAGATTCTGATGTGATTATAGAACATGGTTTGGCATGCGGAATTAAAGATTGCACAATGAACATGGTGATTTGGGTGTTTAAGAGATGTATTGAATATGTATGGTGTTACAAAAAAGGATCTAGATCTAAATCTACATAAATAACACACACTTACACACTCAACTTTTACACCTCTCAACCACACCTCTATAAGTGGTATGAACCCACCTTATATAGAGGTGTTTACATGTCTCTCTCTCTCACTTTCTATCTCATGAGTCATAAGGCTAATACACCACATGTAAGTGGGTCTACAAAAGTCAACACATTACAAAGTCATACATGGATAACTTTGTACCCCAACATTCTCCCCCTCAAAGTTAGGAATGGATTACCCACTTCAAATCTTCCAAAATCAAGCAACTATGCGATCCGAGCCTCAAGGGTGACACATGTCGAAATGAACTTCAAATATTCAATTCTTCCATGATTCTTCAATTTGGGCTCTAGGATGTGAGACCATACGAACCGAGCATCAACGAATGATTAAGAGCATCCCAAACTCCAATTAATCACCCAAAAGTTGAGCATAAAAACACACCCCGAAAATCTTCAATAAAACCAAACCCATTTCGAAAATAAATCACTTCCGAACTTCCAATCGCATCATTTCATAATCTTCAAAAATTCAATGTCACTTCGGTCTCCAAATACGCGTAATATGAAAAATTCAACGTCGAGTTTCCATATAAATTTATCCCCCTTTTTATAATCGCAATTTGATTATAAAACCTCAAGTAAAGAAAACGTGCTCTATTCGGAATTTTTCATGTCAAAACTCCCCCTTAACATGTGGCATAAACTTTGTGCTTTAATCCGGAAAATCCAAAAAATCCTCAATTTTTAGCTTCGTTCAAAGACCGCCTTTAACAAATTTCTCAAAATGGGTAGAAATTGTCAATTTTAAAATTCTGCAGTGACCCGGTGCGCCCAAAACAGCCAAAAATGCGAAACTCTCCCCCGTTTGCGAAACTGGGTAGAAAGCGTCAATTCGCATAAACTACAGGGATCACATTTGAAATATTTTCCCACTTTACAGAACTTTTCCCCCAAGTTGAAACTGGGCAGAAACTGTCAAAATTCTGAAACTTCAAGGATTCGAAATGAAGAATCTTCATTGTTCACATAATATTACTCCAATAAAAAATAGGATAGAATCTGTCAATACGCTGAAATTGTAAGGACTCGAATTCGAAAAAAATGAGCCTTCTTCCCCAATTCGTTCAAGCTGTGAACTTGGAACAGACATCATCACCGGTCGAATTCGATGTGATCCAAACAAAGGCTTTCGACCCCAAGGCGTTCGACTCCAAGTGAACGATAACAAAAAAAATCAAATGAAGTTTTGATTTCGATTCATCATCTCCAATCAACTCCAATTGACTTTCGATTTCGATTATCAAAGACTCATTCTGATACTTTAAATTCCAACTTCGCATATATTCAGTTCGATCAAAACAATTAACAATCGATCTGATTTTGACTTTCTTTGTTTGACTCTTCAACTTCAATTACTGAAAAACACCATAGTTATCTTCTCAATATCAAATTTCAGATCAAATACCCATTTTCAACCAAAATTGCAACCGTTCTTCATCTGTTCTTCAATTATTCATCAGTTCATCAATTTCAATCAAAATCAACGATTATCGAGTTCAATCAAAATCTCCAAACCAAGAATCATCAATTCATAGATAATATAGGAATCGAACAAATAATATAGGAATCGAACAAATAAGATCAATAAATAGATCAGATAAACATGAATGAGAAAATCGAATGACCAAATGGATCAGATTAAGAATTTGATTCAGTATAATATGCGATTCAAATATAGAAATCAAATTGATGTTCTCGATCATCAATATATGACCAACTGGCCACATGAAAAATCAGATGCACGAATTTATTTAGGGTCAAAGATCGAAAGCTAAATCGATCAATTTGAATCTGACGAAGAATGTCAATAAGAATCACGATCAGAACTCATCCGATGAATTAGATTTAGATGAACAGGATCGATTATATAACAAATTGGGCTCAAAGGAATGGATCATGAACATTAATAAATTGAAGATTGGGCTCAAACATGAACAGTATCCATATGACTCTGAATATGAACAATATCAAATTCTAAAAATGAACCAAAATGATTTATGGATAAAATCTTGATTTAAACAAAAAATTTCAATTGAGAATCAAATTGAACACAAGAATATGATTGGATCGGGGCTTGATTAATGGAAAAATTATTGGATCATAAAAAGTGGGTTTTTCAAAAAAAAATTGATCCAACGAGTCAAAACGATCAAAAATCAAGAACGCAACGCACGAATCATCAAGATTAAGAGAGATCATAGAGAGAGACTCACCATAAATGCTCCAATTGTGACAAATTTTGTCAAACCGAGAATCGTTCTTCAAAAAATCATGTTGATCTTTGAAGACCCGCTCTGATACCAATTGATGTGATTATAGAACATGGTTTGGCATGCGGAATTAAAGATTGCACAATGAACATGGTGATTTGGGTGTTTAAGAGACGTATTGAATATGTATGGTGTTACAAAAAAGGATCTAGATCTAAATCTACATAAATAATACACACTTACACACTCAACTTTTACACCTCTCAAACACACCTCTATAAGTGGTATGAACCCACCTTATATAGAGGTGTTTACATGTCTCTCTCTCACTCTCTATCTCATGAGTCATAAGGCTAATACACCACATGCAAGTGGGTCTACAAAAGTCAACACATTACAAAGTCATACATGGATAACTTTGTACCCCAACAGATTCTGCAACTATAAACGAAACATAATATTGGCCCAAACTGTAAGGAAAAATCAAATATACTCGTGTGATAGAAGGATCGAACACAAAACTTACACACTCTTCATCTGGAAAGCGTCGACTGCTGAAAATTTTCCCAACTCGACTATTATCTTCTCAATCACTTCCAATGGCATGTCAGTTAGCAATTTGATTTTATTTCTTGGTTGCATCTTTGAAGAAGTACTACCTTCCATAATATTATTCCTCGACTAAGATAACGATTCTGCAAAACCGATTTTAAGGTTTTTTGATTGTCGGAATTTTGAAATTGGGGTTGATTGCAAGTGATTGAAATAAGACTGAAGAACTGAAATTACGTGATTCGTCGGAAAAATTATGGCGCCTACAAGATGTTGACTATAAAATGACTAAATTGCCCCCGTACATACAATGACTCATATTTGATTAGTAAGGGTAGTTTTGTCAAAAGTCATAATTAAAAGAAAAATAAATCAATTTTAAAATACAACCGGCACAATTGATATATGCTTTTTTAATCTAGCAACTACCATATTGACCAATGACCCATATGTCATTCATGGGTATTGACACTATAACCTACTATCACATTGACCCATATGTCGTCCATGGGTTTTACCATAACACGTATGTGATCCATGGGTGTTACCTTGACACATATGCCATCCATGGGTTTTACCATCACAACCATGACACATATGGCATCCATGGGTGATACCATGACTCATATGCCATCCATGGGTGTTACCATCACAACCATGACATATATGTTATCCATGGGTATTACCATCACAACCATGACCCATATGGCATCCATGGGTGTTACCATGACCCATGTGGCATCCATGGGTGTTATCATCACAACCATGACCCATATGGCATCCATGGGTGTTACCATGACCCATATGTCATCTATGGGTGTTAACATCACAAAAATGACCCATATAGCTGAAGGGTTTTGAGCATTCTAACACTCCTATGGTGTACATGCAATCCTAGAAACCTTGGATCTATGTTTTATCTATGATACATGCAAAATTGATTTTTCAAGGTTCTTAACCTATCTAGCATACATGGGGAACTTTTAATCATAAAAGATAGTAAGAAATACATACCTTTAGTTGCTTGGATTCCTTGAGAACCTTGTGAGCCTAGCACCTCAAGTGTGATGCCTCAAATGTCTCACAGAACACCAAATACATTTGGAATAACCTTGAGAGAAATAGAACACTTCTAAAATCAGCTAAGCCCTCTTGTTCTCACACTAGTGCCGATTTTGGTTGCTCACATATTCCTTTTATAGTGTGTCATAAGTAGGGTTACACCATGTAAACCCTAACTTGACATGGCTCTTTATTTCCATGATCCATGGGTTCAAAGACACTATGGAGCATCCATGGAGCATCCTATGGGTTTTAGCCCAACTTCATAATCCATTGAGCATTAGCCCACTATACAAGTATGGGTGATTTACACAATCAACCCATATACTTAATTAGTCTCTTTTTGATGACTTAATTAATTTCAAATTAATTCTTTGATCAATACTAATTAAATAATATTATTAATACATTAGAACTTATAATATATTAATAAACCTTAAGTGTTATTTCTCTCATTTTGGTCTATCCAAATGCATGATGCCATGCAACCCAAATGGACCATGCTAATCGGGTCAAGTACATTCCAGAAATAGTTATGAACTTAGACACCTAATCCAACAGTCTCCCACTTGGATAAGTCTAATAACTATATCTGCAAGAATAACTTCAGGAACCGATCAACAATCGTAGCTCTTTCAAGGTCTCGCAAAACTAAGATGATGATGATACTCCATTTAAGATAAGTGATCATATAATCCTCTGTTCTAGATATCAGCCGGGCAAATACATGGAACAATGTCTTACTTATTGTCCAGCAGTTTGTTTCTTGATTTCCGATTTGTTTGACATAGAACTTATTTGAACACATCAACTTAGTTCTGACCGGGCCCGGTACATGGGTCAACACAAAATCATCGAGGGGCCCAGATATCGCTTCTAATCCAAGAAGGAACAGATAAACTTCGACTCATATGCTTGTTCTACTACTTGTTGAATCATACACAAAGGCACGTTTTATAACATCGAGTTACCAATGCGTTTACGTACAATCAATGTATAACCAACTCATAGGCAACAAGTCATATCTCTAGGTTTGAAGACTTATATGATATTACTGTCTCACGATCACTCGAGATAAATTCCATGAAGTGATACCAGTGAGCGTGGGTTGAATCCAATACTCAGAACTTATGAGCACTCATGAGTGTTGTAGCCATGTCCAACATCTTCGACCTCTACAACCAACTCATGACAGTCTTGATTCATACCTACTTCCAACATATGACTTTCTATGGAGGGTTTGAATAACTTAGTCATTCAGGAAGAGTGACTTAGTTATTCTGGAAGTCAAAACATGCAAAGTGAAACACAAGAATAATCGAATCCAATATGGTCTCAGAACTTATGAATATAAATAAAACACCTTTTATTTATCACCATATTGATTACACATTGTTCATTGTATACTGTTTCAAACTATCAACTTTATACTTGAATTAAAACAATAGTTGTCCCATGCTCCGAGCATGTACACTATGTTTTCTAAACACTAGTCATGCCATACACCAAGTATGCACACTATGTTTTTCCAAACATTAGTTATGCCATACACCAAGTATGCACACTAAGTTTGTCTATTATGTTTACTCTGTGAAATAGATCGATTGAACATAATTCCAATGATACTCATTTCACAATCCCAAATCCTTACCGCAAATGCAAGAATTCCAAATTCCTGCCATTTATCTAAATCTATTAGATTCTAAACTTACATGCATTGGTCCTCTTGTAATGATTATGCACAAAGTCACAAAGACTTGTCAACAGACATTACAGAGTATTCCACTGGAGATCAACTCCATGGAAACGAAGTCTCATATTCAAATTTCATTGCCTTTGAACATTCTTCTTGCATTAAGTTTCCTAATCTTACACAGATTTAATGAATAGCTTCCACCTATGGGAATATTTCCATATTCCCCTTTTGACTATTACTCCTGAACAAGAGTTGCCTCTTTTCAGAATATGTCAATATGGTCCTTCCAAAATTAACACTATACTTCCAACTGTCCCTGAGCAACCAATCTTTGGTAAACCTTAGATTGTCCTCAACAGTTGCTTAATCAAATTAGTCATATCTAGTTCTAGTACTTTTTCCCTCTTAATTCTCTGGGCATTTGGAAAATTTAGAACAGATGAATATTATAGCACATGCAATCGATCCTATATCCGAAGCATATGGGATGCGATTCATAAAGACATGATACTAGACCAGTCTTTTGCTATAATATTTCTATTTCTATTTGCCAAGTTCTCATAATTCAGATTATGAAGAGGGATGTCGTAATCATAATCGAATTTTAGAACGCAAATAATGGACCCATATATAGAATTTCCTTATGTTGAGCCATTCCAACATAAAATTCATATATATATATCCTTGACTAAAGATGATTAAAACCTCAATCTAAGCTTTTAGAATTGAAATGAAGTATAATTTCCTCTCCCTTAATTATAGCAAAACAACTTTTTCCCATTTGAAACCTTTTGTTTTCTATAATTAACATTGCTAACTTGCAACACTTATCATAATTATCATGCTCCCACTTTCATGATGATTATTAGCATAAAACTTATGCTCCTACTAGCTTTGACATGTACTCAGAAATCAGCTGGACTTCTAGAAATCAATACTTTATTGACCTTCTTACCAAAGTTCATATTTCTGATACGAGATGCTTTGATAATACTTTATCAAAATCATACATCTTTCCTTAGATAACACACATGTGTGTCTAAACAATTTTAGAACTATGAAAAGGGATGTCGTAATCATATTCTCAATTGTTTAGACCTTTTCCATTTCTCACAAGTCCATGTTAGTGTGCCGGTTAACCACACTCGCTCCACTAATGACTTTGAGAATGCAAATATCACAATTGCTATCTTGTTAAAATCTACTTAGTGAAAGCGTTTCCACATCATCATTTTCATGAATCAGAGAGAAACCTTAAGACACTTCGATTTTCTGGTGTATGTGTTCCTATCCATGTGAATTTGTCAAAGTCATAATCACAAGACAAGGTTAGTGACAAATCCAAACTCGTATGGATCGAACTTGTGCAGTCTTAACTTCTTGCCACCTGGCAGCACAAGGGCCTGCCATTGCTTCCAAGCTGTTATGCAACCAATTGAGAACTCTCAGAACTCATATGCAAAGCCAACTTTCACTAGAATGGGCACAGAAGTAGGAATATGTCAACACGATAGGTTATAAACCTCAAGTCGTGAGCTAGTAAGAAACTACAGGTTTTTACTCTTGATTAGATCTTGAAACTTTTTCAAGATCTTTAAGACTCCCACTGTCCTCATGACATATAAGACTCACTTGCCAAATATTCAAGAGATAGTGTGGATTCTTTATCAAGACAAACACTTCACACAATTGGCCTTAGTTGGTCTTTGTTTTATCCAAAACATCACAACTTACCAATTTCAAATGTACAAGAGTAGGACACATTTTACTCTTACATTTTGACAAGTGTTATAAACCTTTATTTAAGATATGTCACTCTACTTACAGTCTTGGAGTATGACTCTAAGACTTGTTTTGGAACGAAGTATGACTCATCTTCTTGATTCAACCATTTCAACAATTCATGATTCCTCTTCTTAGCCATAAGAATGCACTAAGATGTCCTTAGAGGACCAATTGTGATATGGTTTCTTAATCATTAAGATGATCACAAAACATGATACTAAAGAATTCTCCCATCTTTTCAGATTTGAGAAACTTTTATCTTTCTGCCTAATTTGATTCTTCTCATTCGTCCTGCAATACATCGAAACTTTTCCAATGTTTCAGAATTATACTTAAACTAGTAAGTATAACCATGTTTACTCAACTTTAGTAAATCATGACGAATAGTCTTATCGATCTTTTGTGGTGGACCTTGACCAGTGCACAAGAATGTGTACTGGATCCCTTAGTCCTTCACTTGACTCACATATACATGTAAAAAAGGAATTACTCTTAATTTTCCAAAGATGAAAATTCTCATTCATCATACTATATAACTTGCATGATTCCAAGTTTCGGTCCAATTGAAACTTGGTTGTTGAGAATATTCTTTATTTGGTAAATTTAGACACTACCACAAATGAAAGAATCAAATTCATATTTCCATTATTGCTAGAAATATACAAACATCAATTTTCCATAAGTGCCATTACAAGGACATATAAAATAAAACGAAATTTTATTTATTTATCGAATGCGGAAAAACTTTCCTTACAATGCAACTTTAAATGGAAACTATGCTATTACATATTTCCTAGCAATCTATCATAACTTTCTAGGTAGTAGCTCAAGAATCCGATCTTCGAACCATGCGATTGAAATCCATCTCCGCAATCAGATTCAACATACTCTTTCTCTAAGTTCCCTTCCCTTTGCTTGATCCTGCCATACATTATAAATGTATTAGGAATCTTCAAATAGGAACTTAAGAGAGTTAGATAGTGGACTTACCTAATGCAAAGTCACGCTTTTTTTACTAGACCTTCTCTCATATCTTTCAAGTAGTTAAGGCAGCTTCGCAACCAATGCCCTTTCCTTTGGCAACAGAAACATATGGACCCTTTGGTAATGGTGCACTGGACTATCTCAGACTTGCCTTTCCCTTTACCATTTGGTCAACCAAGTTGACTATGTCCGATCCCTTTCCATTGGGAAGAGAAAGCTTTTCTGGATATTCAATGTTACCAATTGTCAATGTCCATTGAATTCTGGGAAGTTGATCTTCTAATCAAATTTGCTTTACCAGAGCTCCAAATCATTGTTGATTCAGCAGCACAAAGCAAATAGATAAGACCATTAAGGGTCATGTCATAGTCTTTTACATAGTAGTCCATAAAGAAACTCACTATGTGACTTAGAAAGTGATTGAACAACGAACTTTCTCAAGACTTTGACACCCAACTCTCCCGTCTTGTCAATATGTGACTTCATCTCCAAGATGTGATCACACATAGACCTTGCTTGCCAATAGGGCTTGAGTGACCTTGAACTTGTGGGATAGGGAGGATAATTGGAGGGGGTGGAGGAATTGAAGTATGATTTCCATGATCCAGTCACGGGACATCATCTTCATTAGGAAGGCTTGTTCCAAGAGTTTTGGGAAGATCATAATTGTCTGAACCAGACATCTTTTGGGAGATATTCAAGATAGTTGATTTAAAGTCCTTATTATACCACCCAATATGAAATATTAAGGTTAGGACCCAACACAATATTTTATAAGTTGGAAGAGGGATGCCGTAATCCAAGCTGTAAAATATTTGAAGGTAGGTGAATGACGATTCACCAATTTCCACCATGAAAAACGAAATAATTATTTGGTTTTAATTGGTTTTGAAACTCCTAGATTCTTTGAGATTAATTGAACTTTTCAATGGCATGTTTCAATCTCGAGTGTGCCCTTCAGGTTTTGTGACTGGAATGCCGAGGATCATAAAACAAGGTGTGAAGTAACGATGCAAATTACTTGGTACCCTTAATGTTTACCCCTCAACGATGTGTCGGTTAACCACACGCGCTCCACCGATACTATGATAAACATTATGTTACCCTTTGCCTACCTTGTTAAATCAAGCTAGTGTGCCGGTTAACCACACGCGCTCCACTAACCGACTTAACCAAAGTGCAAAGTGTAATTTCATGGGTTAGCACCTTATTCACATTTTCCTAAAGTAACTAAGTTTGGGAATTTATAAAACATTTAGTTACTTTATATTTATCATTAATACTTTTAATGAAGATTTAAAGTCCTTGTCTTACCCGTTCGGCTAACGACCTTCCACCGATCAAGAAAGCGGTGGGTGAGAGTGGACACCCATTAAGCTGCCATTTTATAGGCAGCAACCTTATACCCCCCTTATAGACCGGCTTCGTGAATGAGACCTACTAACGGTAAAACGACTTTTTCTTATACATATATAATTATTATTAAACTTATAATATTATAATGTATAAGGGTTGAATTTTAACTTTTAAAATTATAGGGGTTGGAACTAAAGTTTTTAAAGTGACTTTACATGTTCCAAAACTTGAGGGCAAGTTTCGTAACTTTCAAAACTTTTCATTTGTCATAACTTATGAGTTAAATAGTTTATTAAAATGAGAGACTTTTCATTTTATGTAACCTATGTGTTTCTTTAATGGACTTTAAAAGGATGACTTTTGGTAATCCATAACTTGAGTACAAATTATGGATTCCATTAAAACTCATATTGATCAAGAATTAAACTAACAAGCAAGTTACAAATAATTCCTATGATCTTCTAAACTCATAAGTTCATGAACATGAATATCAACAATTTCAAGAATCATAAATAAACCATACAAACCTTGAAATTTTGATAATAACCATTTATTTGCATGAGAATAAACATTGCCATAACATCAAAATCAAGTTTTATGAACAAAAACACTATGTGGTAATGATTCTAATCCAAAACAGGCCAAAAACTAAATTTTTTTCCCTGAATAGTCACCACCTCGTGGTAAAATTTACCACCTCGTGGTAGACTGGCAGATTCCAAAAAAATTGATTTTTCTTGCAAATAGCATCAAGTATCAAGAAAACAAACCTAGGCTCTGATACCACTGAAGGGTTTTGAGCATTCTAACACTCCTATGGTGTACATGCAACCCTAGAAACCTTGGATCTATGTTTTATCTATGATACATGCAAAATTGATTTTTCAAGGTTCTTAACCTATCTAGCATACATGGGGAACTTTTAATCATAAAAGATAGTAAGAAATACATACCTTTAGTTGCTTGGATTCCTTGAGAACCTTGTGAGCCTAGCACCTCAAGTGTGGTGCCTCAAATGTCTCACACAACACTAAATACATTTGGAATAACCTTGAGAGAAATAGAACACTTCTAAAATCGGCTAAGCCCTCTTGTTCTCACACTAGTGCCGATTTTGGTTGCTCACATATTCCTTTTATAGTGTGTCATAAGTAGGGTTACACCATGTAAACCCTAACTTGACATGGCTCTTCATTTCCATGATCCATGGGTTCAAAGACACCATCGAGCATCCATGGAGAATCCTATGGGTTTTAGCCCAACTTGATAATCCATGGAGCATTAGCCCACTATATAAGTATGGGTTATTTACACAATCAACCCATATATTTAATTAGTCTCTTTTTGATCACTTAATTAATTTCAAATTAATTCTTTGATTAATACTAATTAAATAATATTATTAATATATTAGAACTTATAATATATTAATAAACCTTAAGTGTTATTTCTCTCATTTTGGTCTATCCAAATGCATAATGCCATGCAACCCAAATGGACCATGCTAATCGGGTCAAGTACATTCCAGAAATAGTTATGAACTTAGACACCTAATCCAACAATAGCATCCATGGGTGTTACCATCACAACCATGACCCATATGGCATTCATGGGTGTTACCATGACCCATATGGCAACCATGGGTGTTGCCATCACAAACATGACCCATATGGCATCAATGGGTGTTACCATAACCCATATGTCATACATGGGTGTTACCATCACAACCATGACCCATATGGCATACATGGGTGTTACCATGACCCATATGTCATCCATGGTTGTTACCATCAAAACCATGACCCATATGGCATCCATGGGTGTTACCATCACAACCATGACCCATATGTCATCCATGGATGTTACCATCACAACCATGACCCATATGGCATCCATGGGTGTTACCATCACAACCATGACCATAAGGAATCCATGGGTGTTACCATGACCCATATGTCATCCATGGGTGTTACCATCACAACCATGACCCATATGGCATCCATGGGTTTTACCATGACCCATACGTCATCCATGGGTGTTACCATCACAACCATGACCTATATGGCATCCATGGGTGTTACCATCACAACCATGACCTATATGGCATCCATGGGTGTTACCATGACCCATATTCATCCATGGGTTTTTACCATCACAACTATGACCCATATGTCATCCATGGGTGTTACCATCACAACCATGACCCATATGGCATCCATGGGTGTTACCATGACACGTATGTCATTCATGGGTGTTACCATCACAACCATGACCCATATGGAATCCATGGGTGTTACCATCACAACCATAACCAATATGGCATCCATGGGTGTTACCATGACCCATATGTCATCCATGGGTGTTACCATCACAACCATGACCTATATGGCATCCATGGGTATTACCATGACCCATATGTCATTCATGGGTGTTACCATCAAAACCATGATCCATATGGCATCCATGGGTTTTACCATCACAACCATGATCCATATGACATCAATGGGTGTTACCATGACCTATATGTCATCCATGGGTGTTACCATCACAACCATGACCCATATGAATCCATGGGTGTTACCATGACCTATATGTCATCCATGGGAGTTACCATGACCCATATGTCATCCATGGGTGTTACCATACGTCTTTTATATATAAATTTTGGTTCAAACATAGCAACATAAAGATGCATAGTTTATTATTGTTTAATTCTCGTTTATAATTTTAAATTAAAATTATGGTATGAACACCTTGTTACTCTGTATTCTTTCTTGACGTTATATACCCTTTCTATCAAGATGGAACTCCTTTAAAATTTTGAATTACTAAATATTTATCAGTACAGTTTGAATTTTTCAATAGTGGAGGTCCAAAATATTTCGCAATTCCTTTCCCTCCAACCTACACACGTTAAGGCTGCATATTAGGGTAAGTTAATTTATTAGAAAATAGGGTTTACATTTTCTGTAATCATCTAAAATTTATTTTTATTCAATTTACTGTTGTAGTGATCATCGTTTCTTGTTCTCTGATCATCTTCATATACATTATCATCTGAAATTACAATTACATTGGTATTCAATAGTATGCATGCGTAGTAATTCCTTCATCTATAATTTATTTTTATTGTATGATTGTTCTCTGCTCATAAATGGTTTATCATCTTTTATACATTGCTATTGCCTATAGTTTTTGTTTATTTTTAAGCAAGAAAGATGCCGAACTTGAAACCAAAATGAGCATCAGGTGTGAACGCAACTAAATTCATTGCACCACAGGTTTTGAACCGCAACAGGACTTCAACTGCAAAGTTCATCAGCAGACAATGACAAGATGAAGAAATCAACTTCCCAAAATCAGCAACCACATCCAATGCACCTATAACATCTAGCACCAAAACCCCTAAACCTAAATCATTAACACCAACCATTACTACCACTTCCTCAACATCACTTACAACATCCATACCATCCTTAGAAAATACATCTAAAACTTCAGCAACTGGAACAATACAATCCTCAACACCTGCATTTACAACCAAAACTTCAGCACCTACATCATCGAAACCATCCTCAACACTGACATCCACTACCACATCTTCAACACCTATATCTACTACCACAACCTCAAAACCTTCATCGACACTACCATCCTTAACAACTACAGTAACTACCACATCCTCGTTACCTAAAGGAACTACCACATCCTCAACATATACATCTATCCCAACACCTACCCCAAAATATACCCTATCACCAACACCTATCCCAGAATCTACCCCATCACCAACACAACCAACCATGAATGGATCTATTGTGGAAAATGTAGAATGTGAAAACAATTCATCTGAAGATTATGGACCAGATGGACGTTTAACTGTTCATGTCTGGAAAAAAAAACATGAGTTACCAGTCATATCTTACAACTTTTTTCTATGTATAACTTTTTGGTGTACACGTACATATTAATTCAAAACTAAAACGATAACATGATTATTTACAGACTCATGCCACCAGGCCCTTGTGCACATATTATTAGTCGGTCATTTTTACAAAAGAGTAGATCCACAAGGGTACACTTGGGGGAAAGTAAGCAAATCAATGCGCGAATTATATTGGGAGGAGTTCCAGGTAGTTAACGATATGTGATAAATTGTTATTTGGTAAACATTTACATTTAAACTTTTATTTATATTTTAATGTGTAGAAAAAATGTTTTTGGGATGAAACAATAGACTCGTTGGTGAGGCAAGCTTGGGCAAGTAAAGCGGCACAAAGTTATGGACAATATCTCTACAACATGCGGAGCCCACAAAGAAACCCACATGCCTTTAAGCCAGGTCATATGGCACATGAAGTCTGGAACTCCTTGCAAGTAAAATGGAATACATATGAATACAAGTTAAAATCCGAGCATAACAAGAAAAATAGGCGTAACGGTGTGGCTAATAGAGTAGCACAACCTACCCATAACGTTGGATCCTCAAATCATTTGAAGATAGCTTCTGATTTGATAATTTTTTAATGGTACATCAATATTTATGTTTATGTGTATATTTGACATTTTATGGTATTCATGCAGAAGAGGAAATTAGGACGGGATCCACCACATAGTGAATTGTTCTTGTATACACACACGACGAATCACGATGGAGTCACTTTCACCAATGAAAGAGATAGAAAAATTCATGTAATATTCATATCAGTGCAATTAAACTTTTATATTGTAGCTAGTCCATAATGTCATTCAAAAATTTATATCTTTTAACTTATATTATTTTTATTTTGTAGGCGGCCTATACAGAAAAACGGGAAGAGTTGGAAGCTGAAGGTGCTGAATTTGAGGACAAACTATTTTATGATGTTATTGGTGGTCATGACAAAAAAAGAAGACTTTATGGATTAGGCTCTTTTGCAAAGGTGGTTCCCAATATTAATGGTAAGACGGATGTATCTTACATTCCAGAAAAAAATGATGAAATGGAAGAATTGAGGGAAGTTGTTGCTAAACAAAAAGAGCAAAACGAAGAGCTTAAAGAAATAATGAAGGCCCAAGAAGACCAAAACAACGCAAGAGTCGGACAACTTGAAAAACAAGTTAAAACGGCAATGGATCTTATTAATATCATTACAAAACAACAACAATAGTAGGTCATAAAGTCTTGATATGTTTATTATAAAGTTGTAACATCCGTAAAATTCAAGCCAATTTAAAACTTTTTAAATCATTCAAAACCAATAATTATTACAAATTGTTTTCGAAATAGTTTCATGTCAGATTATCCTAGAAATCAAATCATAAAAACATGAGGAGGTGCACGATCACGCCTTCGCCCTCCCGCGATCATGTGAAGTACCCGAGACAAAATCAACAACTATAAGCCCGAAGCTTAGTGAGTTTCCACAAAATACCCGCACAACATATAACACATATACAATAACAACATACTATGGGCCCAATCAACCATCGGGTTGGAATGCCCCAGGCCCTCAACCATCGGGTTGGAATGCCAACATACTATGGGTCCAATCATCCTTGGGATGGTATACCCTCGGCCCACAACCATCAGGTTGGAATGCCCTCATACTAAGAGTCCAATCATTCTCGGGATGGAATACTCTCGGCCCACAACCATTGGGTTAGAATGCCTAGGTGTGTTGGCTCATGCTCAAGCAGATGCCTCAACCACCAATCAAACATGTGCACACATATCAAATAACCACATAACAGTCTACAGACAGTCAAGCTGATCTACAGATCACTAAGCATAGCAACATCCTATCTACCAAGATACCGATCTAACATATCATAATCACATAGAAACATCATATATACTAGGATACCGATCTAACAGATCATAACAGTAACAAAACAAGATAACAATCCAAAGGGCTGACCTTGGTGCCTTAGACCCTTGAGTATAGTGAGGAAAACTCACCTCACAAGAGTGCATAACTGGACTAAAAGTCTCCGACCGCTGTCTCACCGAAAATCCCAAACTATCCAAAATAACGAATGCAAAGTCAACAATTGGTATATCAATCTTAACCAAGGGTCCCACATAGGGTAATTGTCCATTATTTCCTTTTCTCCAATTTGGGCCAAGGCCCAATACCAAATCCATTATCTAAAAGTCCATATATCTAAAGCCCATTAATGGCCCAATTTTCCCAATTGGGCCCAACTCCCTAATTGGGCCTTATTCTAAGATCCATTACAAAAACTGGCCCAAAACACAATTATTCAGAAAGTCCAGCAAGGCCCAAGTCCAACTAGTCCAAAGGCGGCCCAATCCCGAAGCCCAATTCGTCGAAAGCCCAACAGAGGTCGTACACAGGGCGTACTCCTCTGGTACGCTGGGCGTACTCCGCCTTGCGTTGACCACCATCGGGGTGGTTGACCCAGTATGCAGGGCATACAGAACTTACACGGGGCATACGCAAGTTTTACCAAAACTCTAATACGTGCTTAATGACCTAAGCACTTAAGCCCAAATTCCAGATCCATCCACCAAATGTGTCTTAGAACCATAAAGTCTCGAACTTTAAGACTTTGAATGTCCAGAAAGCTCTTAGTACGTGGTCTTAACCCATTAAGACCTTTCTACTACATGCATGGGACACTTTAAGCCATTGGGACATCATTTATATCACTTAGGACCCTTTCTAGGGCCTGAAAGGACAGCTTATCTCGTTCAAATCATAACATGCCCCACCTTGGGACTTTTGGGACAAGAAATGGTTTCATAAAGCTAATATGGAAAGATCTACATCATACAAGCATAAAGGTTGGAGCTTTTTACCTCCTGGAGCTTCTAGAGCACAAAGAAACCTCAGATCTACAAGCTTGTCTTCTTTCTCCAACTTCTTGATGCAACACCTTCTTCTTCAACTACTCAAACACATACTTTTAGCTCACACACTCAAGAAAAGGGTTAGGGTTTGGGGAAAACGGCTCGAAGTTATGGAGGCTGAGATGATGGAGGGTTTTGAGCTCATAAGGACGTTTATATAGCACCCAAAACCTAAATATTAGGGTTTCCATTTGTCGTGAGTACGCCCAGCGTACTAGGGCACACCTAGTACGCTCAGTGTACCTTATGTACGCTTAGCGTACTCTCTTGATCCCAAAGTTGCAACTTTAGCCCTTAGTCTTCTAATGACTTCACTTTACCAACCCAGGGACTACAATTGACAAAATAATAATAAAAGAGATGATTCGGAAATACCTGCAAATCTCGGGATGTTACAATTCTCACCCACTTGACCTAGACTTCGTCCTCAAAGTCTGCTGCGGTGAATATCACAACCAGCATTTTAGCTAGGAAATTATATTTTCGTGTAATCATTCAACTATTGTAAAACATATACTCTAAATAAATATCACCCAATGCTCATTTAAATTCACCTTTCATGTTCAACAAAGAGTCTGAAAACTCTAGGAATCCCGGTTTAAGTCTATATTGGACTAGGATTTCCTTGTTGGGCCTAATGGACCAATAAGTATTAAATTCAACTATTTTGGGCTTGGAAACCCTATTTGGATTCTAAATGGACCCAATTCACAAATCTATAACATTTTGGAACATTTGGGCCTAGAATGATTCATTCTAAACCTAATGGACCTTATTGGGCTATAGCTAATCCAATTAAACCTAGTAAGCCATAAAACCCACTTTTTATGCCATTTGGGCCGTGAACACCTTAAAGGCCCAATGGGCCGAAAACTTCTCTATGGGCTTCATAATTTCGAACCAAGGAAAGAATTAGGCCAAACTACTCCACCCTTTCTCCTAGCCCAAAAACCCTCAGCCCAACACCATTTAACAAAAAAAACCTCGGCCCAACACCATTTAACAAAAAAAAATTGAAAAATGAAATGGAAGGGGGGGAGTTGACTTTGGAGGTGCCACCTCCATATTACTCACCATGTAACAAGGCAAGCTATCTCATATTTCCATGCAAAGTCACCTCATCCTTCTCTCCCCTCTCTTCTTCTACTTACGACCGAGACGCAAAACACACACACACACACTCTTTCAAAACACTCTCCAAACACTCTCAAATATTATCCTCCTTCCTCCAAGATCTCGAAAATTAGCTAGAATTCTAAGGATCTTCATCAAGTCATTCCAATCTTTGGTAAGTTTTTGTCAAACACAAGTATCTTCTTTCATCTTAACATGAAAAACTCCTTCTTACATAGTTTTATTCCATGATCACACCTTAGAAGCTTCTTAAGCTCGAAATCCACATCAAGGTATTACTAGGAACAAACATCTCTTAATCTCTTCTTCAAAACCGAAACATCAAAGCAAAGGTGAGTTCATACCCCCTTGTTTTCGGTTTTCATATGATTTTTGGGGGAGAATACAATTAAAATGTGTAGATCTATGTGTTATATGCATGTCTTGAGTAAATTCTTAGTTTATTTTGTAAAAATGTGTTAGATCTAAACAAATCTCGACATTTTAAGTGACATGGAGTAAAGATCCATGACCTAAGACACTATATACATCATACTATCAAGCCAAAAGTGATTACATGTTTAAGAAATAAAAGTTAAAACAAAAACCTTGTTAAGAGTCAAAATTGTCAAGAAACAAAAGTTAAGGGCAAAAAGTGACATTTATGTTTTTATAGGGACCAAACAGGTCCTACGTGTATAAAAAGGGATTTTTATGTTAAACATACTTTCCAAAGGGCCAAAAATACAAATTTGAGCTAAATGAGCCAAACATTTGGGCCTCACGATTTTGGGCCCAAATTTGCGAAAAAAAAGTGAAGTTTTGGGATTAAAAATGTTATTTGGCCAAAGTTTGAGTCGAAAATGTAAATAAACCAAATTTAGGGGTGAAAATAACAATTATTCCTAAATTGGACCAAAAATGTAACTTTTATCAAAATTGGGCCGAAAGTGTAAAATTTTACAAACAAGGGGCTGAAAATGCCATTTTCTGTAAAACTGGGCCTTTAATGTCAAAATATATATTTTTGGACTAAAACCGTGAATTTCTAGACATTGGGACAAAATTACAAATTTTTACAAATTATGGACTAAAGTGTCATTTTTACAAAACTTTGGGCCTTAATTGAAAATTTGAGGCTTATTGGCCAAGAACGTCGTTTTACAAAAAGAAGACTTTTTATATTCAATTCGGTAAACTCGAACTAAAACAATCGACGAAATAATAACAAATGGGTGAAATACATCGATAACCATTTTATTGGGCCAAATATTCACATTACATGGCCAATGGGCCTTAAGGGGCCCATTCAAGTGTATATTGAGCCCAATAATTTCCATGACATGTTTATTGGGCCATGCGACCCATTTAAAAGTTAATTTGGGCCTGAATTATGTGTCACATGTTTGTTGGGCCTTTGTGGTCCATTCACATGCCTATTGGGCCCAAATTACCCACTTACCTGTTATTGGGCCTTTGTGATCCATTTACATGCTAATTGGGCTTGGACTGAAATTTACATGATTAGTAGATCGTAGCTATACCTTCACATAACTATTGAACTTTGTGTACGTATAAATGTACCTTTGGATGGATAACGCACAACATACACGTAAACATTAAACATAGTACGAAAGGTTGAGAATCTAGTGAGACGTGTCGGTTGGCACCTTTGAGTGTACAATCATAGCTTGTAAATATAATCAGAGTCTCCTGGAGGGAGAGCGAGAGTTTGTGTATAGATCTATACGGGGTGACCCCCCACGCCTTAGTTGTTCGCTACAGCTAGACTAGGCCAGTCTAGGGCGACAAAACCTTGAACAATACCGGCATTTGGAAAATGCCAAGACAGGCAACCTAGTCATTATCATGTATGGTTATAACGGCTCATAAAGAGATTCCAATACCACTTTAACATTTCGGAGATTAACCATTCGATCGTGTCAATACAAAACAACTTACTAAACGATACAAGAATCCTCGACATTATAACAAAATCAGAAAATATCGGATTTTCTGGGGAAATATTAATATCCAACTATCACTTACTTACAATACAAAGAAATCTAAACTACTTTTATATATGTCACTACTGTGAAGTTCACACATGCATTTATACTTGATTTTCACATCATTTTCAAACATTTTACAGAAAATATCGGATTTTCTGGGTTTTTACGAAAGATACAAAGACTTTTACTGAAACATACTTATGAACTCACCAACATTATTTATGTTGACCATTTTTAAAATAACTTGTATTTTCAGGTAATCGTTAAGCTGGAAGATTTTCAAGTATGTATGGAATTATTTTGTGTAACATCACTAATCGTACTTTTAGTAATTTGAACTCATGTATTTTAAACAATGTACTTGATGTGAACAATGTTGGTTGTAATATGAAATGTTGGTTATGAATGTGTTACGTTTCATGTGTAATCATTGTGATGATAATTCAATTGTTAGTCACACGAGCCCCCAGACGTTTCCGCCGTCTGGTTCGGGGGTGTGACAGGTTGGTATCAGAGCAATGTTTATAGTGAACTAGCATATCTAACCATACATGATATGCAACTATAAACACAATGGGACTAAATAACTCTGAATAAAACAAAAACTTCACACTTATGTGTGCATATTAGAATAATAACCTAACAATAACTAATAAAAGCTTCTGGAGGAAATTGAACACTATGATTAAACCTGGGCAGTTATGTAGTCATATTAGGGATAAATATAGCCTGATCAACTATATTTATTCAGAATATGACCAACATGTGTTCGGGAGTGATCATAGCGGGAAATGAATCCAAAAGCTTACCTCACTCTCCAATAACTCTAGGGAATCCAAAACATAAATAATTAAAAATATACTATAGGGATAATCAAAATGTGATTTACTTATGCACTCTCGTGCAGTCAGTATGGCTGGTTTCCACCTTCCCGAAGATCCTTATTTCCCCAATCAGGTAAATAACGGATGGCTAGAAGAGTCTGGTGAGGAACCTGAAGAGAACCCCGTGGAAGAGGAGGAACCGGAAGACGAAATTGAAGAGGGGCCTGCGGAACCTGTGGCAGATATCAAAGCAGAAGAGTCTAAGGACGACAGCGATGATGATTCGGATGCGGAGTCCATAGTCATCAACCCACCATACCCAGTGAGGGTGCCAGGTCACCGAATGGGCCCTAACGGCCCTACCCCTCCCTAGGGTATCGACATTTGGAGGTGGAGCAGACAATAGGGACAGCGACCCCCATTTGGCATGGCTCGAGAGTTCTATAACTTGAGGGATGGAGGACCGGCTGACCGAGCACTTCCAGTCATGGTGAGACGATTGAGGAATACTGGCGATCTAGCTCAGATGCACCAGATGCAGACTGGGGTTGAGTGGGCGGAGCAGGAAACGCGAGATGTTATCCGAGAATTCCACATGAGGCAGGTGAGGTGGGAGGCTCGACTTCGAGACGCAGAGCGACATGTGGTTCGCCTTCAGGGAGCATCCACTTCCTTAGCACCACCCCCTGGCACATCCCACCATGACTAGGACCAGCCGTATCTATCGTTAGTATTATGTTTATGTGATCTATGCTATGTACTATCGACTCTATTTTTAAGTGACTACACTACTCATCGGGTCGTCATGCTGCCCGATTTTATATTTTCTCCATGTACTGTATGCCCTCCGGAAAATTTTCATGTATCAAAACTATTAGTATTAATGAAAATGCTTTATGTTTTATCATGACGTTGTCATCTGCTATGTGTTTTATTTTCTTGTTTTATGTTAATGCATGAAATTACTTAAACACACAAACTATACGCCTAGTCTTTGGGATTCCAAACTCACAAAACAATAGGCACTCAACATCTTTCCGTTCCATGACAGAAAGATGCCTCAAAGACCCAACCGTAGAAACAATGCAACACCGACCCTACCTGAGATAAACTCGGTTGCATTCTAGGCAGCAGTGTTCGTTGCGGTCACTGCAGCACTTGCACAGATTCGCAATGGAAACAACGGAGAAGGTAACGGGCAGGGAACCGAAAGCACGAATCAAGGGACAAACCACGGAGCCGCTCGAACATGCACATACAAGGACTTCACCAACGCCAAACCTCGGACCTTTAATGGGACAGGAGGCGTAATAGCCCTTAAGCGATGGGTCGAGAAAATAGAACCCGTCTTTGAAATATGCGGGTGTCCGGATGAGTGTAAAGTCAAGTTCGCAGCCTGCACCTTCATTGATCAAGCCCTCTCCTGGTGGAATGGCCACATAGAGGCCATGACACTCCCGGTGGCAAACGCGATGCCCTGGGAAGAGCTTAAGGAGATGATGATGGCTGAATACAGTCTGAGAGGCGAAATCCAAAAGATGGAGCAAGAGTTGTGGAACCTCACGGTTCAAAACTCCGATATCGACACATACATATCCAGGTTTAGTGAGTTATATCTTCTGTGTCCCGGAATGATCACCTTATAAGGGAAGAAGATCGAGAGATTTATCTAGGGATTGACTTCACCTATCCAAGGAAATGTCATTGCGGCAAACCCTGAGACGTTTGATAGCGCCAAGAGACTGGCCAAGAAACTGTATGATCATGGCAACAAAAAGGGTGCCAAAACAGCAGAAGCAGAGGTCAAGAAAGAAGGTGAGAACAAGAAGGGGAAAAACAACAAGCGAAAGGGAAAGCAGAGCTCGGAATCATCTAAGAAGCAACAAACTGTGACTATCCATGCTGCAACTCAAGCTACCACCACACCACATGCTCCAGCCTCATCCACGCTAAATGCTCTGAAGCAGTATTCAAGAAATCTTCCCAAGTGTAACAAATGCAACTTCCATCATCACGGGGAGTGCAGAGAGATGAATTGCACAAGGTGCAACCGGAGGGGCCATACAACAAAGTATGTAGGGCTCAGCTTCCACAGAACCAGATGACAAACAACAACAACAACAATAACAACAACACCAATGCTGGAGCCAGCTATACCTGTTACGGATGTGGGAAAACCGGGCATTTCAGGCAAAACTGCCCCAACGCGAACAATCAAGGGGCAGGAGCAGCAGGAAGAGTGCTGACAATGGGTCAGGGTGAAGCAGTGCAGGACCCCGCCGTTATCACTGGTACGTTCCTACTTAACAACTCGTATGCATGCATCCTATTTGATAGTGGGGCGGAACGAAGTTTTGTTAGTAATAAATTCAAACACTTGCTAAATCAACAACCCCAGAAGCTCAACGAAGCCTTTACGGCGGAAATGGCTAATGGGACAACAGAGACAACAAAAGATATCTATATAGGATGTACGTTAGCAGTAAACAACCACTCTTTCCAAATAAATTTGATGCTAGTAAATATTAGGAGTTTTGATGTGATCATCGGCATGGATTGGTTAAGCCCCCATCATGCCGATATTATGTGTCACGAGAAGGTCGTTCGTCTTCATCTTCCCAATCACAAAACCCTAATAATCTACGAAGATAAACCCGACGCAAACCTTCGCCTTATCTCATGTATCAAGGCACAAAAGTGTCTACAAAAGAAGAACTACGCATTCCTTGCTCATGTGGTGGATAAAACCAAAGAGGAGGCGAGCATTCACAACATCCCAGTGGCGTGTGACTTCCCTGATGTATTTCCAGAAGATCTTCCGGGAATACCCCCAGAACGACAAATCGAATTCTGAATCGACCTAGTACCTGGAGCCACTCCGATCGCCAAATCACCCTATAGGTTGGCCCCTGCTGAAATGCAAGAATTATCAAGCCAACTAAGTGAACTCCTAAATAAAGGATTCATCAGACCCAGCTTCTCGCCATGGGAAGCTCCGGTTCTTTTCGTTAAAAAGAAAGACGCGTCCTTAAGGATGTGCATCGACTATATGTAATTAAATAAACTCACCATCAAAAACCAATATCTACTTCCACGAATCGATGATCTATTTGACCAACTCCAAGGAGCTAGTTACTTTTCAAAGATAGATCTGAGATTCGGATATCATCAACTCAAAGTCCGAGATGAGGACATTCCTAAGACTGCTTTCCGAACTCGTTACGGTCATTACGAATTCGTCATAATGCCCTTCGGTCTAACAAATGCCCACGCTGCATTTATGGACCTCATGAATCGAGTCTGCCGCCCATTCCTTGATAAATTCGTAATCGTTTTCATCGATGATATTCTCGTATACTCTCGAAGCGAAGAAGATCATAGCCAACACCTCCGACAGATTCTAGAAACCCTGCGGGCTGAAAGGTTGTCTGCGTCTCCAAGTGTGAGTTCTGGCTCCGCGGTGTGAACTTTATGGGCCATGTAGTCAGTCAGGAAGGGATACATGTGGATCCCTCCAAGATCAAATCAATTGAAAACTGGGTAAGGTTGTCAATGCCAACAGAAATTCGCCAATTCTTGGGTCTTGCAGGCTACTATCGAAGATTCATTCAGAACTTTTCCAAGATAGCCAAACCCCTCACATCATTGACCCAAAAAGGCGTACCCTTCAAATGGACCAAGAAGCAAGAGCTTGCCTTCCAAACCTTGAAGCAAGCCCTCTGTATTGCTCCAGTTCTATCCTTACCAGAGGGAACCGAAGACTTCATAGTTTACTGTGATGCTTCGAATCAAGGTTTAGGTTGTGTCCTCATGCAATGAGAGAACGTAATTACTTATGCATCCAGACAACTTAAAACTCATGAAGTAAATTATACCACACATGATCTCGAACTGGGGGCGGTGGTCTTTGCCTTGAAAATTTGGAGGCACTACCTATATGGTACCAAGTGCACCATCTTTACAGACCACAAGAGCCTCCAGCACATTCTAAATCAAAAGGAACTAAACATGAGGCAGCGAAGATGGGTTGAGCTTTTAAATGATTATGAGTGTGAGATCAAATACCATCCAGGCAAGGCTAACTTGGTATCTGATGCCCTGAGCCGAAAGGAGTATTCAAGTCGTCGTGTGAAGACTCTGTCAATCACCATCCAATCCCATCTAGCCTCACAAATCAAAGAAGCCCAACTGGACGCGTTGAAGCCGAAGAATGTCGTTAGTGAATCACTACGTGGAATGGAGAAGTAGCTCGAAATTAAAGACGACGGAACCCACTACTTCATGAATAGAATCTGGGTTCCCAAAATTGGGGGATTCAGAGAGAAAGTCATGCATGAAGCCCACAAGACGCGATATTCTATTCATCCGGGGTCAGATAAAATGTATTTTGATATCAAGCAGCAATATTGGTGGCCTAATATGAAGGCAGATATAGCTAATTTTGTGAGCAAGTGTCTTACTTGCGCCAAGGTGAAAGTGGAATACCAAAAGCCATCGGGACTATTGCAACAACCAGTGATACCCGATTGGAAATGGGAAAGGATTACTATGGACTTCGTGACCAAATTTCCAAAGACAGCAGACGGATTGGATGCTATCTGGGTAATTGTCGATAGATTAACAAAATCCGCTCATTTCCTGCCAATAACAGAGTCCTACAAGATGGAAAAACTGACCCGAATATACCTTAAGGAGGTTGTGAAACTCCATGGAGTGCCAGTATCTATTATCTTGGATCGAGATAGCAAATTCACTTCAAGATTCTGGCAATATCTTCAGAAGGCAATGGGAACACAGCTAGATATGAGCACTGCCTACCACCCACAGACGGATGGTCAGAGTGAGCGTACAATCCAGACACTCGAGGATATGCTCTGAGCTTGCTTAATGGACTTCGGTAAGTCATGGGATACCCATTTGCCTCTGATCGAGTTCTCCTATAACAACAATTATCACACGAGCATCAAGGTTGCTCCCTTCGAGGCTCTTTATGGTCGTAAGTGCAAATCGCCCCTATGATGGGCCGAGGTGGGTGACACTCAACTAGCAAAAGGGCAATCGCCGGCCAGTGCTCTTACAGGACCTGAAATCATCCGTGAGACGACCGAAAAGATAGTCCAAATCAAATCTCGACTTCAAGCATCGCGAGACCGACAGAAGAGCTATGTTGACAAGCGGCGAAAGCCATTAGAATTTCAAGTCGGGGATCGCGTGTTGTTAAAGGTCTCTCCTTGGAAAGGAATGATTCGCTTTGGGAAACGAGGAAAATTGAACACGCGATACATTGGACCATTCGAGATTCTTGCCTGGATTGGTCCAGTGGCTTACAAGCTGCAGCTACCTGCCGAGCTCAGCAACGTACACCCAGTGCTCCACGTCTCAAATCTGAAAAAGTTTCTATCAGATGAAACCCTTGTCGTTCCTTTGGAAGAGATTGAGATAAAAGAGAATCTCCTGTTCATCGAAGAACCAGTCGAGATTACGGATAGTGAGGTGAAGCGTACAAAGCAAAGTCGCATCCCGATTGTGAAGATTCGATGGAGCGCTAAACGTGGACCGGAATTCACATGGAAACGTGAGGACCAGATGAAGCAAAAGTACCCTCACTTATTCTTTCCATCATAAACCTAGTTTTCAAAAAGAATTTCGGGACGAAATTCCCTCTAACGGGGGGATGATGTCACAACTAGCATTTTAGCTAGGAAATTCTATTTTCGTGTAATCATTCAACTATTGTAAAACATATACTCTAAGTAAATATCACCCAATGCTCATTTAAATTCACCTTTCATGTTTAAAAAAGAGTCTGAAAACCCTAGGAATCCCGGTTTAAGTCTATATTGGACTAGGATTTCCTTGTTGGGCCTAATGGACCAATAAGTATTAAATTCAACTATTTTGGGCTTGGAAACCCTATTTGGATTCTAAATGGACCCATTTCACAAATCTATAACATTTTGGACCATTTGGGCCTAGAATGATTCATTCTAACCCTAATGGGCCTTATTGGGCTATAGCTAATCCAATTAAACCTAGTAAGCCATAAAACCCACTTTTTATGCCATTTGGGCCGTGAACCACCCTAAAGGCCCAATGGGCCGAAAACTTCTCTATGGGCTTCATAATTTTGAACCAAGGAAAGAATTGGGCCAAACTACTCCACCGTTTCTCCTAGCCCAAAAACCCTCGGCCCAACACCATTTAACAAAAAAAACCCTCGGCCTAACACCATTTAACAAAAAAAATTTGAAAAATGAAATGGAAGGGGGGGTTGACTTTGAAGGTGCCACCTCCATATTACTCACCATGTAACAAGGCAAGCTATCTCATATTTCCATGCAAAGTCACCTCATCCTTCTCTCCCTTCTCTTCTTCTACTTACAGCCGAGAGGCAAAAAACACACACACACTCTTTCAAAACACTCTCCAAACACTCTCAAAGATTATCCTCCTTCCTCCAAGATCTCGAAAATTAGCTAGAATTCTATGGATCTTCATCAAGTCATTCCAATATTTGGTAAGTTTTTGTCAAACACAAGTATCTTCTTTCATCTTAACATGAAAAACTCCTTCTTACATAGTTTTATTCCATGATCACACCTTAGAAGCTTCTTAAGCTCGAAATCCACATCAAGGTGTTACTAGGAACAAAAATCTCTTTATCTCTTCTTCAAAATCGAAACATCAAAGCAAAGGTGAGTGCATACCCCATTGTTTTCGGTTTTCATATGATTTTTGGGGGAGAATACAAGTAAAATGTGTATATCTATGTGTTATATGCATGTCTTGTGTGAATTCTTAGTTTATTTTGTAAAAATGTGTTAGATCTAAACAAATCTCGACATTTTAAGTGACATGGAGTAAAGATCCATGAACTAAGACACTATATACATCATACTATCAATCCAAAAGTGATTACATGCTTAAGAAATAAAAGTTAAAACAAAAACCTTGTTAAGAGTCAAAATTGTCAAGAAACAAAAGTTAAGGGCAAAAAGTGACATTTATGTTTTTATAGGGACCAAACAGGTCCTACGTGTATAAAAAGGGATTTTTATGTTAAACATACTTTCCAAAGGGCCAAAAATGCAAATTTGAGCTAAGTGGGCCTAACATTTGGGCCTCACAGTTTTGGGCCCAAATTTGCGAAAAAAAAAAGTGAAGTTTTGGGATTAAAAATGTTATTTGGCCAAAGTTTGAGTCGAAAATGTAAATAAATCAAATTTAGGGGTGAAAATAACAATTATTCCTAAATTGGACCAAAAATGTAACTTTTATCAAAATTGGGCCGAAAGTGTAAAATTTTACAAACAAGGGGCTGAAAATGCCATTTTCTGTAAAACTGGGCCTTCAATGTCAAAATATATATTTTTGGACTAAAACCGTGAATTTCTAGACATTGGGACAAGATTACAAATTTTTACAAATTATGGACTAAAGTGTCATTTTTACAAAACTTTGGGCCTTAATTGAAAATTTGAGGCTTATTGGCCAAGAACGTCGTTTTACAAAAAGAGGACTTTTTATATTCAATTCGGTAAACCTCGAACTAAAACAATCGACGAAATAATAACAAATGGGTGAAATACATCGATAACCATTTTATTGGGCCTAATATTCACGTTACATGGCCAATGGGCCTTAAGGGGCCCATTCAAGTGTATATTGAGCCCAATAATTTCCATGACATGTTTATTGGGCCATGCGACCCATTTAAATGTTAATTTGGGCCTGAATTATGTGTCACATGTTTGTTGGGCCTTTATGGTCCATTTACATGCCTATTGGGCCCAAATTACCCACTTACCTGTTATTGGGCCTTTGTGATCCATTTACATGCTAATTGGGCTTGGACTGAAATTTACATGATTAGTAGATCGTAGCTATACCTTCACATAACTATTGAACTTTGTATACATATAAATGTACATTTGGATGGATAACGCACAACATACACGTAAACATTAAACATAGTACGAAAGGTTGAGAATCTAGTGAGACGTGTCGGTTGGCACCTTTGAGTGTACAATCGTAGCTTGTAGTTATAATCAGAGTCTCCTGGGGGCAGAGCGAGAGTTTGTGTATAGATCTATACGGGGTGACCCCCCACACCTTAGCTGTTCGCTACAGCTAGACTAGGCCAGTCTAGGGCGACAAAACCTTGAGCAATACTGGCATTTGGAAAATGCCAAGACAGGCAACCTAGTCATTATCATGTATCGTTATAACGGCTCATAAAGATATTCCAATACCAATTTAACATTTCGGAGATTAACCCTTCGATCGTGTCAATACAAAACAACTTATTAAACGACACAAGAATCCTCGACATTATAACAAAATCAGAAAATATCGGATTTTCTGGGGAAATATTAATATCCAATTATCACTTACTTACAATTCAAAGAAATCTAAACTACTTTTATATATGTCACTACTGTGAGGTTCACACATGCATTTATACTTGATTTTCACATCATTTTCAAACATTTTACAGAAAATATCGGATTTTCTGGTTTTTACGAAAGATACAAAGACTTTTACTCAAACATACTTATGAACTCACCAACATTATATATGTTGACCATTTTCAAAATAACTTGTATTCTCAGGTAATCGTTAAGCTGGAAGATTTTCAAGTATGTATGGAATTATTTTGTGTAACATCACTCATCGTACTTTTAGTAATTTGAACTTATGTATTTATAACAATGTACTTGATATGAACAATGTTGGTTGTAATATGAAATGTTGGTGATGAATGTGTTACGTTTCATGTGTAATCATTGTGATGATAATTCAATTGTTAGTCACACGAGCCCCCGGGTGTTTCCGCCGTCTCGTTCGGGGGTGTAATAGTGAACAACATCGGATAGTGTTCCCACATCTTGGCCTCCGGCTCCCAAGTCCACTCGGATCCCTTCCGATGCTCCCATTGTACCTTTATCAAAGGTACCTCCTTGTGTCGTAGAAAATTCACTTTCCTATCTAGAACGGCCACTGGCCTCTCCACGTAGTTCAGGCGCTTATCGACCTGTATATCATCTAATGACACCATAGCCTCCTCGTCTAATATGCACTTCCGCAATTGCAATATGTGAAAAGTGCTATGAATCTGACTGAGCTCCTCCGGAAGAACTAGTCGATATGCCACCTTGCCAACCCTGGCAATGATCCTGAATGGCCCGATGTATCGGGGACCTAACTTCCCCCTCTTCCTGAGCGAATCACACCCTTACAGGGTGAGACCTTCAGGAGGACCATGTCACCAACCTTGAACTCTAATTAAGATATGTGTCGGTCGATGTAGTTCTTCTGCCGACTTTGAGCAGTCTGCAGTCTCTGCCTGATCTGCTGAATCATCTTGGTAGTCTGCAGAACTATCTCGGTCCGTCCCATCACCCTGAACCTCGCCCCAGCAGACTGGTGTACGACATCTCCATCCATACAACAACTCATAAGGTGGAGCACCAATGTTATAGTGATAGTTGTTGTTGTAGGAAAATTCTGCAAGGGGTAGGTAGGAGTCCCATCTCCCACCGAAGTCAATGACACAGGCCCTCAGCATATCCTCGAGGGTCTGAATGGTCCGCTTGCTTTGGCCGTTTGTCTGCGGATGGTATGCGGTACCGAAATGCAGCCGTATGCCCAGTTCCTCGTGGAACTTCTGCCAGAAATGGGAGGTGAACCGAACATCACGGTCTGAAACGATAGAGACCAGAACCCCATGGCGAGCAATAATCTCGCGTATATACACATCGGCCAGCTTCTCTTCCGATAAGCTCTCCCGAATAGGCAGAAAATGGGTACTCTTGGTCAGTCGATCCATGATGACCCATATAGTGTCGAAACCTTTGTCGTTCTCGGCAATTTGGTGATGAAGTCCATCGTGATCTGCTCCCATTTCCACATAGGAATCTCTAGAGGTTGAAACTTTCCATGCGGCCTTCGGTGCTCGGCCTTGACCATCCTGCAGGTCAAGCACCTCTCAACGTACCAAGCGATCTCTCGCTTCATGCATGACCACCAGTAACTCAAACTCAGATCCCGGTACATCTTGGTGGCCCCGAGGTGAACAGAGAAGCGAGACTTATGAGCCTCCTCCAGTATAATTTGTCTGACTCCACCAGACATCGGAACCCATACTCGGCTACAACGGGTCAACAATCCCCGACTATCCTGCACAAATCGGGTGATTTCTCCCATGATCCTCTCAAGCTTTCAGTTATCCTGTCGTACACCCTCAGCCTGAGCTTCCCTGATCAGGCTTACAAGTGGAGAATGTTGGGTTTTGAGCATTCTAACACGCCTATGGTGTACATGCAACCCTAAATACCTTGGATCTATGTTTTCTCTATTATACATGCAAATATCAATTTTCCAAGGTATTGTTCTAACTAGCATAATATAAAGTACACATAATATAAATTCTAGTAGAATTACATACCTCTTGTTTGGTGCTTGATTCCATGGAGCTCAAGAGCCTAGTACCCCAAGTGT
This sequence comes from Lactuca virosa, assembly GCF_052849685.1. Classification (NCBI taxonomy): domain Eukaryota; kingdom Viridiplantae; phylum Streptophyta; class Magnoliopsida; order Asterales; family Asteraceae; genus Lactuca; species Lactuca virosa. The sequence goes on from NC_136428.1 coordinate 184,017,266, forward strand.
GACACCTCAAATGGTTCACACAACATCATGAACACTTGGAATAACTTGAGAGAAAGTAGAACACTTCTAAAATCGGTTTTCCCTCACTTGTTTCTCTAGTGGCCGATTTCTTCAATAATAAGATCATTATATAGTTAGTCACAATTAGGGTAAACCCTAATTGTCATGGATTTCCATTTCCTTGGATCCATGGGTTCAAATACACCATGGAGCATCCATGGAGCATCCTATGGGTTTTAGCCCAACTTGATAATCCATGGAGCATTAGCCAACTATATAAGTATGGAAGATTTACACAATCAACCCATATATTTAATTAGTCTTCTTTTGATCACTTAATTAATTCTAGATTAATTCTTAATCAACACGAATTAAATAATCTTATTAATATATTAGAACTTATAATATATTAATAAACATTAAGTGTTATTTCTCTCGTTTTAGTCTATCAAAATGCATGATGCTATGCAACCCAAATGGACCATGCCGGGTCGGGTCAAGAATATACCAATTATAGTTATGGACTTAGACACTAATCCAACAGTCTCCCACTTGGATAAGTCTAATAACTATTATTGCAAGTACGCCTTCATAACCTGACCAGCAATCGTAGATCTTAAAAGCTGCTGCTGAACTCTGAACAAATCAATGACGCGTCCATTAGATAAGTGATCATATATTCCTCCATTCTAGATATCATATGGACTGAGACATGGATTATAATCATTCTCTCTGTCCATTTGTTTTTTCCCGATTTCCGATTTATGACGACTGACTAATTGAACAAATCAAATCAGTCCAGGCCCGGCCGAGCACTTACATTTTGTCATCACTAAATCATCGAGGGGCCCATAGATATCGCTTTTATCCCTTTAAGGGTAAAAGGAATGGATAAACATCGACTTATATGCTTGTTGTACTACTTGTTGAATCATACACAAAGGCACGTTTTATAACATCGAGTTACCAATGCGTTTTCGTGCAATCAATGTATAACCAACTCATAGTCAACAACTCATATCTCTAGGTTTGAAGAATATAAGATATTATCGTCTCACGATTCACTCGTGATAGAATCCATGAAGTGAATCCAAATGAGCGTGAGTTGAATCCAATACTCAAAACTTATGAGCACTCATGAATGTTGTAGCAACCACTGCTATGTCTAATGCACATTAGACAAATCATACAAGCCAAATTCCAAACAGTCTTGATTCATATCTACTTCCAACATATGACCGAATGTGGATGGTTTGAATAACTTAGTCATTAGGGAAGAATGACCTAGTTATTCTGGAAGTCAAAACATGCAAAGTGAAACACAAAAATAATACTAATCATGTATGGCCCCAACACTTTGAGTGTAAATAAAAACACCTTTTATCTAAGCACCATATTGATTACTCATTATTCATGTTTCGATTAATCAACTTCATACTTGAATTGAAACAATACTCATGCCATGCTCCAAGCATGCACACTATGTTCGTCCAAACAATAGTTATGCCATACTCCAAGTATGCACACTATGTTTACATGTGGTCCTCTCTTTGTGAAACAGATCGATTGACAATATTTCAATGATGCTCATTTCACAATCCCAATCCTCTTGGCATTTACTGTAATATGTTAGATTCTAAACTTATATACAATGATCCTCTTGTAATGACTATACCCAAAAGTCACAAAGACTTGGCAACAAACATTACAAAGACTTCCAATGGAGATCAATTCTATAGAAACGAAGTCTCAAATTCAAAGTACATTCCTTTGAACATCCTTCTTGCATTAAGTTCTCTAATCTTACACAGATTCAAAGAATAACTTCCACCTATGGAAACAATTCCATAATACCATTTTGACCATCACTTCTGAACAAGAGTTGCCTCTTTTCAAAATATGTCAATATGGTCCTTACTCTATACTTCTATTTGTCCATGAGCAACCAATCTTTGGTAAACCTCAGATTGTTCTCGACAATTGCTTAATCATTTTAGTCATATCCAGTTCTAATCCCTTTTCCCTTCTTAATGCCCTAAGCATTAGGAAAATTTAGAATGGATGAATATTATAGCACATGCAATCGATCCTATATCTGAAGCATATGGGACACGATTCATGCTATAAAAAATTTTATTTGCCATGTTCTCATAATTCGAACTATGAAGAGGTATGTCGTAATCATAATCGAATTTTGAGAACGCAACATATATAGAATTTCCTTATGTTAAACCATTCCAACATAACATTCATATATATCCTTGACTAAAGTTGATTAAAATCTCAATCTAAGCTTGTAGAATTGGAATGAAGTATAAAATCCTCTCCCTTAATTATAGCAAAACAACTTTTTCAAGGCAAATTGAAACTTTTGTTTTCTATAATTAATATTGCTAACTTGCAACACTTAACATAATAATCATGCTCCCACTAGCATAATGATTATTATCTTACTAGCATAACACTTATGCTCCCACTAGCTTTGACATGTATCCAGAGATCAGCTGGACTTTTAGAAATCAATACTTTATTGAATTTCTTACCAAAGTTCAGATTTCTGATACGCAGTTGCTTTGATAAGACTTTATCAAAATCATACACCTTTAATTAGATAGCTCACTTGTGTGTCTAAACAATTATAAAGAGGGATGCCGTAATCATAATGTTTAGACCTTTTGTCATTCTCACAATTGCTATCTACTTAAAATCTACTTAGTGAAAGAGTTTCCTCACCATCATTTTCATGAATCGGAGAGAAACCTTATGACACTTAGATTTTATGGTGTAAGTGTTCCTATCCATGTGAATTTATCATAACCATAATCACAAGACAAGGTTAGTGGCAAATCCAAACACATATGGACTGAACTTGTTCAATCTTAATTTCTTGCCACCCGGCAGCACATGGGCCTACCATTGCTTCTAGGTTGTTATGCAAACAATTGAGAACTCATAGAACTCACAAGCATAGTCAACTTTTAACTGGAATAGACACAGAAATAAGAATATGTCAAGACGATAGGTTACAAACCTCAAGTCGTGGGCTAGTGATTAACAAAACTCTTGATTAGTTCTTGAAACTATTTCAGGATCTTTTAAACTCCCACTGTCCTCTTGACATATAAGACTCTCTTGCCCAATATTCAAGAGATAGTGCGGATTCTTTTACAAACACTTCACACAATTGGCGTTAGTTGGTCTTTGTTTTATCCAAAACATCACACCTTACCAATTTCAAAATGTACAAGAGTAAGAAAACATTTTACTCTACATTTGACAAGTGTTTTAAACCTTTCTTAAGATTATGTCACTCAAGGCTCAATCTTGGAGTATGACTCTAAGATTTTATTTTGGAATGAAGTATGATTTATCTTTTGATTTAACCATTTCCCCAATTCACGATTCCTCTCCTTAGCTAACAAATGCACTAAGATGTCCTTAAAGGATCAATTGTGATATGGTTCCATAATCACTAAGATAATCATAAAATAAGATACACAAGTACTCTCCCATCTCTTCAGATTGGAGAAACTTTTATCTTTCTACCTTATTTGATTTTTCTTATTCATTCTGCCATATATTGAAACTTTTCCAATGTTTCAGCATTACACTTAAACTTGTAAGCATAATCATATTTACTAAACTTTAGTAAATCATAACGAATAATCTTATCAACCTTTGTGGTGGACCTGACTAGTGCACAACCTAATGTACCCGATCCTTTAGTCCTTCGCTTGACTCACATGCGAATGTGAACAAGGAATTAGTCTTAATTTACCAAAGATGAAAAATCTCATTCATCACACAATACAACTTGCATGATTCCAAGTTTCTATCCAACTGAAACTTGGGTGATGAGAATCTTTCCTTATTTGATAAATTATGACACTACCACAAACGAAAGAATCAAATTCATTTTCCAATATTGCTTATCAATGGAAACATATAAACAACAATTTTTCACAAATGCCTTTGTAAGGATACTTAAAATAAATAAAATCAAAACTTTTCTTTTATTTTAAAAATTGTGGAAAAACTTATCCTTACAATGCAAATTCATATGAAAACTTTGTTGTTATCTATTCCTAAGCAATATCTCATCTCTTATGCAGTGGCTCAAAATTCTGGTCATCGAACCATGCGATCAGAATCAGCACACTTTTTTCTTTAAGCTTCCTTTGATTCTTCAAAAACATCAAAATGTAATTACATTACATCATGTATTAAGAATCTCCAAAAGAGACTTAATAGAGTTAGATAACGGAATTTACCTGAAGTGGAGTCAAACTTTTGACTTTACCATCCTTATGAGGTTTCAAGTAAATTCGGCAGCTTCGCAACCAATGCCCCTTTCCTTTGGCAATAGGCACATATGGACTCTTTGGGAATGGTACATGGGACTATCTCAGACTTAGCCTTTCTCTTTACCATTTGGTCAACCGAGTTGACTATGGCCGATCCCTTTCCATTGGGAAGAGAAAGTTTTTCTGGATTTCCAGTGTCACCATTGTCAATGTCCATGAAGTTTTGGGAAGTCGATCTTCTAATCAAATTTGCTTTACCAGTGTTCCAAATCATTTCTTATTCAGCAGCACCAAACAAATAGATAAGATCATTAAAGGGTCATGTCGTGATCTGTCATCAGGGAGTGATTGAAGAACCAAGTCAACAGCCAGCTATCTCGAGACTTCGACACCCGACTCTCCCGGCTTGTCAATACGTGACTTAATCTCCAAGACCTAAGCACATATAGACTTTGTTTGCCAATAGGGATTGAGTGACTTAGAACTTATCTAGTCTTGAAACTTGTGGGATAGGGAGATTTATTGGAGGAGGTGGAGGAAGTGAAGTATGATTTCCAGTCCCACTAATGCACAACAAAGGGATTGATCTTTCACCTTGATTGCTATTTGGGATATCATCTTCATTAGGATAGCTTGTTCCTAAAGATTTGGGAAGACCATAGTTGTCTGAAGGAGACATCTATAAGGGAGAAATTCAAGTTAGTTGATTTAAAGTCCTTAATATAACACCCAATATGAAATAATAAGGCTAGGATCCAACAACCTATTTATAACTGGAAGAGGGATGCCGTAATCCAAATTATAAAATAGTTGAAGGTAGGTAAATGACGATTTACCAATTTCCACCATGAAAAACGAAATATAATTAAGTTTTAATTGGATTTGAAACTCTTAGATCTTTTGAGATACATTGAACTTTCAATGGCATGTTTGAATCTCGATTGTGCCCTTTCAAGTTTGTGACTGGGATGCCGAGGATCACAAACAAGGTGTGAATAACCATGCAAATTGACTTGGTACCCTTAACTTTATCACCTAATCGATGTGCCGGTTAACCACACACGCTCCACCGATCTATAATAAAGTCAAGTTACCCTTTGCCATTCTTACTAGTCCTTATTAGTGTGCCGGTTAACCACACATGCTCCACTAACGACTTGGTAAGCTACAAAGTGTAATTTCATGGGTTAGCACCTTTTCACATTTTCCTAAATAACTAAGATTGGGAATTTATAAGTGTTTAGTTACTTAGTATTTATCATTATACTTTTAATGAAGGGAAAATTATAGTCCTTTCCTACCCGTTCAGCTAACGACCCTCCACCAGTCAAGGAAGCGGTGGGTGAGAGTGGACACCCATTAAACTGCCATTTTATAGGCAGTAACCTTATACCCCCCTTATAGACCGGCTTCGTGAATGAGGCCTACTAATGGTAAGATTGACTTTATCTTATACATATCTATATAATTAAAATTATAATAATCGTATAAGTGTTGAATTTTAAACTTTTAAAATTCTAAGGTTCAATTTGGAATTAAAATATACATGAAGGGTAACTTTACAAATTCCAAAACTTGAGGGCAAGTTTTGAAACTATTCAAGACTTTTCATTTCATAACTTATGAGTTTAATGGTTCATTAAAATGAAGACTCTTCACCTTTATGTAACCTCTTATTCTTTAATAACACTTTTAAAGAAGTGACTCTTAAACATCCATAACTTGAGGACAAGTTATGGAGTCATAAAAACAATTTAATGAAAAAGACTCTTTATTTTGTGTAACCTATGGAACTTTTATGAGCTTTAAGATTCATAAATGTGACCTTTTATGTAACTTGAGGACAAGTTACAAAAACATATTTTATTAACTTCTTTTAGATCAATATGGATTGAAAACAACTAACACATAATTTTTTTCATTAATCTAAATCAACTCATAAACAAGGTAACACAAAAAACTTTTGGTAATCCATAACTTGAGGACAAGTTATGGAGTCCATACAATTTCATTAAGATCAAGAATTATACTAACAAAACAATTTGCACATAATTCCTATGATCTAACAAAAACTCACAAGCATGAACATTCATAATCAACAATTTTGAAGAACTTAGATAATCACATAAACGAAAACAAGTCTTGAAAATATGACAATTATCATTTATTTGGATGAGAATAAACATTACCATAACATCAAAATCAAATTTTATGAACAAAATCACTTTGTGGTAATGATTCTAATCCAAAACAGGCCAAAAAACTAATTTTTTTTTTCACTGAACAGTCACCACCTCGTGGTAAATTTTACCACCTCGTGGTGAACAGGCAGATTCCAAAAAAATGATTTTTCTTGCAAATAGCATCAAGTATAATTGAAAACAAGCCTTGGCTCTGATACCACTGTTGGGTTTTGAGCATTCTAACACTCCTATGGTGTACATGCAACCCTAAATACCTTGGATCTATGTTTTCTCTATTATACATGCAAATATCAATTTTCCAAGGTATTGTTCTAACTAGCATAATATAAAGTACACATAATATAAATTCTAGTAGAATTACATACCCCTTGTTTGGTGCTTGATTCCACGGAGCTCAAGAGCCTAGTGCCCCAAGTGTGACACCTCAAATGGTTCACACAACATCATGAACACTTGGAATAACTTGAGAGAAAGTAGAACACTTCTAAAATCGGTTTGCCCTCACTTGTTTCTCTAGTGGCCGATTTCTTCAATAATAAGATCATTATATAGTTAGTCACAATTAGGGTAAACCCTAATTGTCATGGCTTTCCATTTCCTTGGATCCATGGGTTCAAATACACCATGGAGCATCCATGGAGCATCCTATGGGTTTTAGCCCAACTTGATAATCCATGGAGCATTAGCCCACTATATAAGTATGGATGATTTACACAATCAACCCATATATTTAATTAGTCTTCTTTTGATCACTTAATTAATTCTAGATTAATTCTTGATCAATACTAATTAAATAATCTTATTAATATATTAGAACTTATAATATATTAATAAACCTTAAGTGTTATTTCTCTCATTTTAGTCTATCCAAATGCATGATGCTATGCAACCCAAATGGACCATGCCGGGTCGGGTCAAGAATATACCAATTATAGTTATGGACTTAGACACTAATCCAACAGAGAATCCACTAATATCCTCATACACGTCGCTGGAGTAGAAGATCCAGCCGACTTGCGGCTCACGGCGTCCGCCACCATGTTCGCTTTACGTGGATGGGAAAGGATCTCGCAGTCGTAATCCTTGACTACGTCCAGCCACTTGTGCTGCCTCATGTTCAGGTTCTACTGATCCATGATATGTCTCAAACTCTTGTGGTCCGTGTATATGGTACAGCGGACCCTGTAGAGATAATGTCTCCAGATCTTGAGAGCGAATACTACCGCTCCCAGCTCCAAATCATGCGTGGGGTATCTCGTCTCATGCGGCTTCAACTGCCGTGATGTGTAGGCTATCACTCGTCCTCTCTGCATGAGGACCGCTCCCAGTCTCGTGATGGATCCATCACAAAACACTACAAAATCCTCAAATCCCTCCGGGAGAGTTAAGATTGGAGCCTCGCAAAATCGCTGTCTGAGGGTCTCAAATGTCCTCTGCTGTTCAGAGCCCCACCGGAAATCCACCCCCTTCCTCGTCAGATGAGTGAGGGGTACTGCAATCTTGGAGAAATCCTATATGAATCTCCGGTAGTACCCTGCCAATCCCAAGAAGCTCCTGATATCCAAGGGAGATTTCGGAACCTCCCACTGCATACGACATCGATCTTGGACGGATCGACCAAAACCCCTCCTGGTTAATGAGATGTCCAAGGAACCGAACCTCTCGTAACCAAAACTCGCACTTTGAGAACTTGGCATAAAGTCGTTCTCGTCTCAAAACTCCCAATAGCTCCCGAAGATGCTTCTCATGCTGCTCTCTAGTCTTGTAATACACCAAGATGTCATCTATAAACACTATAACTGAGCGATCGAGAATCAGTCTACATACCCGATTCATCAGGTCCATAAATATAGCTGGCGCGTTGGTGAGCCCAAACGGCATCACCATGAACTCGTAGTGTCCATAACGAGTCTGGAACGCGATCTTCTCCACATCCTCCTCCCGTACCCTGACATGATGGTACCCGGACCTCAAATCTATCTTGGAGAACCAAGATGCTCCCTGCAGCTGATCTAAGAGATCATCGATCCGCGGTAGTGGATAACGGTTCTTCACCATCAACTTGTTCAACTCCTTGTAGTCAATGCACATCTAGTGTGAACCATCCTTCTTCTTTACGAAGAGAATCGATGCTCCCCACGGAGAACTGTTCGGACGAATGAACTACTTTCCTAGCAGCTCCTGCAGCTGAGATGACAGCTCCTGCATCACAGGTGGTGCTAATCGGTACGGCGCCTTAGCGATAGGGGACACACCTGGCACAAGGTCGATCCTGAACTCGACCTGCCTCTCTGGAGGCACTCCAGGTAACTCCTCCGAAAACACATCAGCGAACTACCTGACGACTGGAACCTCTGAAACCGAACCCTGATCCCTGACCCGCGTATCCATCACATACGCTAAGTAACCTGCACACCCATGCTGAATATACTGTCGAGCCCTGGCGGCTGAGCAGAACCATGAACCCAACCTGGTGCCCTCGTCATAGATCATGGCACCGAAGCGACTCAACCAGTCCATACCCACAATCACGCATACTTCCCCCATGGGAATCGGAATCAAATCAATCGGGAAGGACACCCCGAAGATCTCCAAAACACAACCCCGATAGACTGAAGAAGCAGAAATCTCGTGTTCGTTGGCGATGGAGACTCGCAACAGACACTCTAGCTCTCCTACAGACAAACCGAACTCCCTACTAAACGATTGAGAGACAAATGACCGACTCGCCCCGGAGTTAAATAATACCAAAGCGGGTAAGGAGTTCATTAAAAATGTACCTAATCATATATTCAAACATCTAAGCATAAAAAAAATATAATCAACAAGATAAGGGATAGAAACATACCAGCAACCACTTCTAGTGTTGTCCTGGCCTCCTCGGCCGTAAGCTGAAAGGCACGTCCCCAAGCCTTCGAAGGCTCTGCTCTACCCTGACCCCCGTTAGTAATCCTCAGTGTAGTCGGTGCTGGAGCCTGCACCGGCCTGGCAGCTAGTAGGGGACACTTGACCTTCATATGGCCCACCTGCTCACAATGGTGACAAAGTCTTACCCTAGAAGCTGGAGTCTGCTGCCTACAATCCCTAGCAATGTGGCCCTACTTTCCACACTTGTGGCACCCACTACCAGATCGGCAAACCCCTAAATGAGCCTTCCCGTACTTCCCACAACTGTGGTTGTGCTGACCTCCGGACCTAGATGTTGGGTTTTGATCATTCTAACACTCCTAAGTGTACATTCAACCCTAAATACCTTGGATCTATGTTTTCTCTATTATACATGTAAATATGAATATTCCAAGGTATTATCCTAACTAGCATACAAAACATTAATTCATATGGAATAATACAAGTTAGAAGACATACCTTTTTGATGTAGTTTGATTCCATGGAGCTTAAAAGCCTAGTGCCTCAAGTGTGACAGATTCACACAACATCAAATGCACTTGGAATAACTTAGAGAGAAATGAACACTTCATGAAATCGGCTAGCCCTCACCATACACACATAGTGGCCGATTTTTGGGAAGAATAAGAAGCTTATATAGTGTGTCACAATTAGGGTTACACCATGTAAACCCTAATTGTCATGGCTTTCCATTTCTTGGATCCATGGGTTCAAAAACACCATGCATCATCCATAGAGTATCCTATGGGTTTTAGCCCAACTTGATAAACCATGGAGTATTAGCCCACTATACAAGTATGGATGATTTACACAATCAACCCATATATTAAATAATTTTATTAATATATTAGAACTTATAATATATTAATAAACCTTAAGTGTTATTTCTCTCATTTTAGTCTATCCAAATGCATGATGCCATGCAACCCAAATGGACCATGCCAATCGGGTCAAGTACATACCAAATATAGTTATAGACTTAGACACTAATCCAACAGTCTCCCACTTGGATAAGTCTAAAACTATTATTGCGTGTGACTTCAATACCCGACTAGCAATCGTAGCTCATAAAAGTTGTTGTCATCGAACTCTGAACAAATCAATGACGCGTCCATTAGATAAGGGAGCATATATTCCTCCATTCTAGATACCATATGGACTGAGACATGGATTATAATCATTCTCTCTGTCCATTTGTTGTTTCCCGATTTCCGATTTATGACGACCGACTAATTGAACAAATCAAATCAGTCCAGGCTTGGCCAAGCACTTCGGGGTGTCATCACTAAATCATCGAGGGGCCCATAGATATTGCTTTTATCCCTTTAAGGGTAAAAGGAATGGATAAACTTCGACTCATATGCTTGTTCTACTACTTGTTGAATCATACACAAAGGCACGTTTTATAACACTGAGTTACCAAATGCGTTTTCGTGCAATCAATGTATAACCAACTCATAGGCAACAAGTCATATCTCTAGGTTTGAATAATATAAGATATTATCGTCTCATGATCACTCGTGATAAAATCAATGAAGTGATTCCAATGAGCGTGGGTTGAATCCAATACTCAGAACTTATGAGCACTCATGAATGTTGTAGCAACTCTTGCTATGTCTACTACCTTGGACATCTACAAACCAGCTTCATGAAAGTCTTGATTCATATCTACTTCCAACATATGACCGACTGTGGATGGTTTGACTAACTTAGTCATTCGGGAAGAACGACCTAGTTATTCTGGAAGTCAAAACATGCAAAGTGAAACACAAGAATAATCGAATCCAATATGGTCTCAGAACATATGAATATAAATAAAACACCTTTTATTTATCACCATATTGATTACACATTATTCATTGTATACAGTTTCAACTATCAACTTTATACTTGAATTAAAACAATAGTTGTCCCATGCTCCAAGCATGTACACTATGTTTTCTACACACTAGTCATGCCATACACCAAGTATGCACACTATGTTTGTCTAAATATTAGTTATGCCATACACCAAGTATGCACACTAAGTTTGTCTATGATCTTTTACTTTGTGAAATAGATCGATTGAACATAATTCCAATGATTCTCATTTCACAATCCCAAATCCTTACTGCAAATGCAAGAATTCCAAATTCCTTCCATTTACCTAAATCTGCTAGATTGTAAACTTATATGCAGTGATCCTCTCGTAATGACTATGCACAAAGTCACAAAGACTTGTCACAAACATTACAGAGTATTCCAATGGAGATCATTCCATGGAAACGAAGTCTCAAATTCAAAGTACATTTCTTTGAACATCCTTCTTGCATTAAGTTTCCTAATCTTACACAGATTTAATGAATAACTTCAACCTATGGGGATATTTCCATATTCTCATTTTGACTATCACCTCTGAACAACAGTTGCCTCTTTTCAGGATATGTCAATATGGTCCTTCCAAAATTAACACTATACTTCCAACCGTCCCTGAGCAACCAATCTTTGGTAAACCTTAGATTGTTCTCGACAATGGCTTAATCACTTTAGTCATATCCAGTTCTAGTACTTTTTCCTTCTTAATGTCATATGCATTTGGAAAAATTTAGAACAGATGAATATTATAGCACATGAAATCGATCCTATATCCAAAGCATATGGGATGCGATTCATGATGTCTCACATAAAGACATGATACTAGACCAGTCTTTTGCCATAATATTTCCATTTCTATTTGCCATGTTCTCACAATTCAGATTATGAAAAGGGATGTCGTAATCATAATCGAATTTTAGAACGCAAATAATGTTCCTATATATAGAATTTCCTTATGTTGAGCCATTCCAACATGAAATTCATATATATATCCTTGACCAAAGATGATTAAAACCTCAATCTAAGCTTTTAGATTTGAAATGAAGTACAATTTCATCTCCCTTAATTATAGCAAAACAACTTTTCCCAATTGAACTTTTGTTTTTCTATAATTAACATTGCTAACTTGCAATACTTATCATAATTATCATGCTCCCACTAACATGATGATTATTAGCACAACACTTATGCTCCCACTAGCTTTGACATGTACTCAGAAATCAGCTGGACTTCTAGAAATAAATACTTTATTGACTTTCTTACCAAAGTTCAGATTTCTGATACGATATGCTTTAACAAAACTTTATCAAAATCATACACCTTTCCTTAGATAGCACACATGTGTGTCTAAACAATTTCAGAACTATGAAAAGGGATGTGGTAATCATAGTCTCAATTGTTTAGACCTTTGCCATTCCTCACAACTCCATGTTAGTGTGCCGGTTAACCACACACGCTCCACTAACTACTTTGAGAATGCAAATATCATGATTGCTATCTACTTAAAATCTACTTAGTGAAAGCGTTTCCTTACCATCATTTTCATGAATCGAAGAGAAACCTTATGACACTTAGATTTTATGGTGTATGTGTTCCTATCCATGTGAATTTGTCAAAACCATAATGACAAGACAAGGTTAGTGACAAATCCAAACTCATATGGATTGAACTTGTGCAATCTTAAATTCTTGCCGCCTGGCAGCACAAGGGCCTGCCATTGCTTCCAAGTTGTTATGCAACCAATTGAGAACTCTCAGAACTCATATGCAAAGCCAACTTTAACTGGAATGGGCACAGAAATAGGAAAAATGTCAACACGATAGGTTATAAACCTCAAGTCGTGAGCTAGTGAGAAACTATAGGTTTTTATTCTTGATTAGATCTTGAAGCTTTTTCGAGTTCTTTAAGACTCCGACTGTCCTCTTGACATATAAGACTCTCTTGCCAAATATTCAAGAGATAGTGCGGATTCTTTATCAAGACAAACACTTCACACAATTGGCCTTAGTTGGTCTTTGTTTTATCCAAAACATCACAACTTACCAATTTCAAATGTACAAGAGTAGGACACACTTTACTCTTACATTTGACTAGTGTTAATAAACCTTTTCTTTAAGATATGTCACTCAAGTTACAATCTTGGAGTATGACTCTAAGAATTGTTTTGGAGCGAAGTATGACTCACCTTCTTGATTTAACCATTTCAACAATTCATGACTCCTCTTCTTAGCCATAAGAATGCACTAAGATGTCCTTAGAGGATGAATTGTGATATGGTCTCATAATCATTAAGATGATCATAAAACATGATACTAAAGTACTCTCCCATCTTTTCAAATTTGAGAAACTTTTATCTTTCTGCCTAATTTGATTCTTCTCATTCGTTCTGCCATACATTGAAACTTTTTCAATGTTTCAGAATTATACTTAAACTGGTAAGTATAACCATATTTACTTAACTTTAGTAAATCATGACGAATAGTCTTATCGATCTTTGTGGTGGACTTTGACCAGCGCACACTCAAGTGTACCCGATCCCTTAATCCTTCACTTGACTCACATATACATGTGAACAAGGAATTAATTTTCCAAAGATGAAAATTCTCATTCATCATACAACTTGCATGATTCCAAGTTTCGGTCCATTTGAAACTTGGTTGATGAGAATCTTTCCTTTATTTGGTCAATTTAGACACTACCACAAATGAAAGAATCAAATCCATTTTCCAATATTGCTATCAACGGAATCATATAAACAACAATTTTTCACAAACGCCACTGTAAGGATATTTAAAATAAACTAAAACCTTTTCTTTTATTTTAAAACTTGCGGAAAAACTCATCCTTACAATGAAAATGTATATGAAAAACTTGTTGTCATCCATTCCTAAGCAATCTATCACAACTCTTAAGCAACATCTCAAAATTCTGATCACTGAACCATGCGATCGAAATCCATTTTCGCGATCAGAATCAGCATATTCTTCTTTTAAGCTTCCTCTTTTCTTTGATTCTTAAAACATCAACATGCGACCTAATCACATCATGTAATAAGAATCTCCAAATAGGAACTTAATAGAGTTAGATAGTGGACTTTACCCGAGTAGAGTCAAGCTTTTGACTTTACTATCCTTATGACCTTTCAAGTAAATAGGGCAGCTTAGCAACCAAAGCCCCTTCCTTTGGCAATATGGACTCTTTGGAATGGCACATGGGACTATCTCAGACTTAGCCTTTCTCTTTACCATTTGGTCAACTGGGTTGACTATGGCTGATCCCTTTCCAATGGGAAGAGAAAGTTTTTCTGGATTTCCAATGTTACCGTTGTCAATGTCCATGGAAGTTTGGGAAGTTGATCTTTCAACCAAATTTGCTTTACCAGTGCTCCAAATCATTGCTGATTCAGCAGCACCTAGCAAATAGCAAGATCATTAAGGGTCATGTCATGGTCTGTCACGTAGTAGTCCCAAAGGAACTCACTATGTGACTTAGAAAGTGATTGAAGAACCAAGTCAACAATCAACTTCCTCAATACCTTAACACCCAACTCTCCCGGCTTGCCAATATGTGACTTCATCTCCAAGATGTGATCACACATAGACTATGTTTTCCAATAGGGCTTGAGTGACCTCGAACTTGTGGGTTAGGGAGAATAATTGGAGGATGTGGGGGAAGTGAAGTTCCAAGAGATTTGGGAAGATCATAGTTGTCTGAACTAGACATCTACAATGAGAGATATTCAAGTTAGTTGATTTTCAAGTCCTTAATATAACACCCAATATGAAATATTAAGGCTAGGACCCAACACAATATTTTATAACTTGGAAGAGGGATGTCGTAATCCAAGCTATAAGATATTTGAAGGTAGGCGAATGACAATTCACCAATTTCCACCATGAAAAACGAAATAAATTATTAGGTTTTAATTGGATTTGAAACTCCTATATCTTTTGAGATTCATTGAACTTTTCAATGGCATGTTTCAATCTCGAGTGTGTCCTCTCAAGTTTTGTGACTGGGATGCCGAGGATCACAAAACAAGGTGTGAATAACCATGCAAATTGACTTGGTACCCTTAATATTTATCACCTAATTGATGTGCCGGTTACCCACACGCGCTCCACCGATCTATGATAAACATTAAGTCACCCTTTGCCACTCTTACTAGTCCATGTTAGTGTGTCGGTTACCCACACACACTCCACCAACGACTTGGTAAGGTACAAAGTGTAATTTCATGGATTAGCACCAAATTCACATTTTCCTAAGTAACTAAGATTGGGTATTTATAAGTGTTTAGTTACTTAGTACTTATCATTAATACTTTTAATGAAAGGAGAATTCTAGTCCTTGTCCTACCTGTTCGGCTAATGACCCTCCACCAGTCAAGTAAGCGGTGGGTGAGAGTGGACACCCATTAAACTGCCATTTTATAGGCAGTAACCTTATACCCCCTTATAGACCGGCTTCATGAATGAGGCCTACTAACGGTAAGACTGACTTTGTTCTTATACATATATATAACTATTAACTATTAATATTATAATAGTATAAGGGTTGAATTTTAACTTTTAAAATTCTAAGGGCTAAATTTGGAATTAAAGTATTCATGAGGGGAAACTTTACAAATTCCAAAACTTGAGGGCAAGTTTTGAACAATTCAAAAGTTTTAATTCCATAACTTACGAATTTAAAGTTGTCTTAATGAGAAGACTCTTCAAGTTCCATAACTTGAGGACAAGTTATGGAAGACTTTAAACCATTTAAAGAATGTGACTCTTCCTTATTCATAACTTATGGAAATCTTTATGAGTTTTAAAAAAACTTAAATGTGACTCTTCATATAACTTGAGGACAAGTTACAAAAACACATTTTATGAACAACTCTTAGATTAATTTGGATTGAAAACACATTATCACATAACTTTTCTATTAATCTAAGCTAACCCATAAGAACAATATAATTCAAATCAAACATTTTCATGTAATTAGCCTAATCCATAAACTAATACAAAACATGAATCTATTGACAATTATCTTTGAAATTGGATTAGCATGAACATTACCACATCAAAAACAAGTTTGTAATTTCAAAAACAACTTAGGGTAATGTTTCTAGTCCAATTCCAGCCTTAAAAGTCGAAAATATGTTGTCTGTGGGTCCTACTCGTCGAGTGTATGAACTTACTCGACGAGTAGGATGAGTTTCTTCATGGACTCGGCGAGTCCATCAGTGGACTCGGCGAGTCCAGTGCCTAGAAAGCTAGAATTTTCGATTTTTAAGCTATTTCAGCAAGTATAACATGAAAACAAGCCTAGGCTTTGATACCACTATTGGGTTTTGAGCATTCTAACACTCCTAAGTGTACATGCAACCCTAAATACCTTGGATCTATGTTTTCTCTATTATACATGCAAATATGAATATTCCAAGGTATTATCCTAACTAGCATACAAAACATTGATTCATATGGAATAATACAAGTTAGAAGACATACCTTTTTGATGTAGCTTGATTCCATGGAGCTTAAGAGCCTAGTTCCTCAAGTGTGACACCTCAAATGGTTCACACAACATCAAATGCACTTGGAATAACTTAGAGAGAAATGAACACTTCATGAAATCGGCTAGCCCTCACCATACACACATAGTGGCCGATTTTTGGTAAGAATAAGAAGCTTATATAGTGTGTCACAATTAGGGTTACACCATGTAAACCCTAATTGTCATGGCTTTCCATTTCTTGGATCCATGGGTTCAAAAATACAATGGAGCACCCATGGCGTATCCAATGGGTTTTAGCCCAACTTGATAAACCATGGAGTATTAGCCCACTATACAAGTATGGATGATTTACACAATCAACCCATATATTTAATTAGTCTCCTTTTGATCACTTAATTAATTCCAAACTAATTCTTGATCAATACTAATTAAATAATATTATTAATATATTAGAACTTATAATATATTAATAAACCTTAAGTGTTATTTCTCTCAGTTTAGTCTATCCAAATGCATGATGCCATGCAACCCAAATGCATCATGCCAATCAGGTCAAGTACATACCAAATATAGTTATGGACTTAGATACTAACCCAACACTAGAATCATCGGTCTTGGACCACTTTGGCACCGGCTGTGTCTGCGTCGGGGCCTGCCGCTGCTCTCTCAACTACAGCTCAAGCTCAAGCTTGCGCCGCCTAGTGGCCTCTTGTAACTTCAAAAGTGTATCACAACGATGGGTAGCCACAAACTGTCAGATGTCAGTCTTGAGCATGCTCAGATAACGTCACATCTGAGCCTGCTCGGAAGCAAACTCCAGGCAAAATATCGTCCTCTCAGTGCGCATACAGGTGATCTCCGTCACCGACTCTGCATCCTGTCTATAATCCAAAAACTCCTGAGCCAGCCGCTCTCGCTCAATCCGTGGAATGTAGCGAGCGCCAAACATTTCCCTGAAAAGCTCCCAAGTAACCGCAACTCTTTGGTCATCAGTATACGACCCTGTCATCAATCTCCACCAGTCCTTTGCGCCGGACCTCAGCAGGTTCAGAGCACACCTGACCTTCTAGTCAGTAGGACATGAGCACGTGAAGAAACATCCCTCCATGTTAGATAGCCACCTCATGGCTACAATAGGGTCCTGAGTCCCATCAAAAGTCGGAGACTTCATGTTATCGAAGTCCCGGTACTGAAAAGCCCGACCTGTCCCCGCACCTACAGCCGCCACGACTGCTGAGGTTGCAGCAGCCGCAGTCTCAGCAATGGTTGCGTATCTGTCATCAAAATACTCCATCATGGCGGTCTTGATAGACCCAAACATCTCCGGAATTTGACCCCGGACAATCTCGACCACCTCCTCGCGGATGATCTCGCTGACACGATCCTTTGTCAACGTTGTCCTATCCTAGCTGATAGTCTCGGGCACTGCTAGAGCACCTAGACTGCCCTGTCCTGATCCTGATCCGGATCCAGTCACAAATCGCCTCGTAACCACCATACTGAAAATATAACAGGAAGATATCAGATACTCCATATAATAACGGGGAACCAACTCCCAACATAGCCCTAGGGGCTGTGACTTCCTTGCTACGTGTATGGGTCTTGTGCTTTCAGTAGTACGGACCCATACTACCTTCCACACCTAGCCATATTTGTCTCAAGTATCACCACAACACCCTAACAATATACATAAGCATATGAGACCGCTCTATCCTCACTCTTAGAGGAAGGCTAAATGTCTCATAACTGACCGACTGACCCCGCACAACTCATCCATAAAACTTCCACCAACCCTGCAGCACTCGTGTATGCTAGGCATACATAACACTGGACCCTGTAGACTTTCGAATACCTGATCCTACCATAATCCCTTCATCAAAGAAGAACAGGAAATAAGGCCAAACCAAACATTCTACAGCTATAAGATCTTAATTATATATAGCCGGGATGCATACACTAAGCAACTGTAGTAATGATGTCAATTTCATATAAGGAAACCCCTAGGCTATTAGGCATCATATAGCCAGGCAATTCTATCATGCAATTCCTGAAGATCCCTAGCCTATCACTAGCATACTGTTCTAACATATCACAATATCAAATAACAGTACGATATTTTGGTGTCTACTTACTGGCTCCGACTGATCGTACACATCGCATCCTCCTTTAGTATTTTGGAAACCATTTGAAAATCATTTTGAATATCTTTTCCTTGGTTTGAGACTGGATTCACACGAGTGTTCCTCCAATTCACTCAAACCAAGGCTTTGATACCAACTTGTAACAACCACAAAATTCAAGCCAATTTAAAACTTTTTAAATCATTCAAAACCAATAATTATTACAAATTGTTTTCATAATAGTTTCATGTCAGAGTATCCCAGAAATCAAATCATAAAAGCATGAGGAGGTGCATGATCACGCCTTCGCCCTCACGTGATCATCTAAAGTACCTGAAACAAAATCAACAACTGTAAGCCCGAAGCTTAGTGAGTTTCCACAAAATACCCGCACAGCATATAACACATATACAATAACAACATACTATGGGCCCAATCAACCATCGGGTTGGAATGCCCCAGGCCCTCAACCATCGGGTTGGAATGCCCCAGGCCCTCAACCATCGGGTTGGAATGTCAACATACTATGGATCCAATCATCCTCGGGATGGTATACCCTCGGCCCAGAACCATCGGGTTGGAATGCCCTCATACTAAGAGTCCAATCATCCTCGAGATGGAATACTCTCGGCCCAGAACCATTGGGTTGGAATGCCCAGGTCTGTTGGCTCATGCTCAAGTAGATACCTCAACCACCAATCAAACATGTGCACACATATCAAATAAACACATAACAGTCTACAGACAGTCAAGCTGATCTACAGATCACTAAGCATAGCAACATCCTATCTACCAGGATATCGATCTAACAGATCATAATCACATAGAAACATCCTATCTATTAGGATACCAATCTAACAAATCATAACAGTAACAAAACAAGATAACAATCCAAACGGTCGGCCTTGGTGCCTTAGACCCATGAGTATAGTGAGGAAAACTCACCTCACAAGAGTGCAGAACTGGACTGACAGTCTCCGACCGTTGTCTCACCGAAAATCCCAGGCTATCCAAAATAACGAATACTAAGTCAACAATTGGTATATCAATCTTGACCAAGGGTCCCACATAGGGTAATTGTCCATTATTTCCTTTTCTCCAATTTGGGCCAAGGCCCAATACCAAATCCATGATCTATAATTCCATATATCCAAAGCACATTAATGGCCCAATTTTCCCAATTGGGCCTTATTCTAAGATCCATTACCAAAACTGGCCCAAAACATAATTATTCGGAAAGTCCAGCAAGGCCCAAGCCCAACTGGTCCAAAGGCGGTCCAATCCTGAAGCCCAATTCGTCGAAAGCCCAACAGAGGGCGTACGCGGGGCGTACTCCGCCTTGCGTTGACCACCATCAAGGTGGTTGACCCAGTACGCTGGGCGTATAGAACTTACGCAGGGCGTACGCAAGTTTTACCAAAACTCTAATAAGTGCTTAATGGCCTAAGCACTTAAGCCTAAATTCCAGATCCATCAACCAAATGTGTCTTAGAACCATAAAGTCTCGAACTTTAAGACTTTGGACGTCCAGAAAGCTCTTAATACATGGTCTTAACCCATTAAGACCTTTCTACTACATGCATGGGACACTTTAAGCCATTGGGACATCATTTTTATCACTTAGGACCCTTTCTAGGGTCTAAAAGGACAGCTTATCTCGTTCAAATCATAACATGCACCAACTTGGGCCTTTTTGGAAAAGTAATGGTTTCATAAAGCTAATATGGCAAGATCTACATCATACAAGCATAAAGGTTGGAGCTTTTTACCTCCTGGAGCTTCTAGAGCACAAAAAAACCTCAAATCTACAAGCTTGTCTTCCTTCTCCAACTTCTTGATGCAACACCTTCTTCTTTAACTACTCAAAACACAAACTTTTAGCTCACACACTCAAGAAAGGGGTTAGGGTTTGGAGGAAACGGCTCAAGTTATGGAGGCTGAGATGATGGAGGGTTTTGAGCTCATAAGGACGTTTATATAACACCCAAACCCTAAATATTATGGTTTCCATCTGTCGTGAGTACGCCCAGCATACTAGCGCGCGCCTAGTACGCTCAGCGTACGTTATGTACGCTTAGCGTACTCTCTTGGTCCCAAAGTTGCAACTTTAGCCTTAGGCTTCTAATGGCTTCACTCTTCCAACCCCAGGGATTACAATTGGCAAAATAATAATAAAAGAGAGGATTCGGAAATACCTGCAAATCTCGGGATGTTACAAAAGTATTTATTTTAGATTAGCCACTATCCATTTTCCATGTAATAAATAAGTATTGTATTATTTTATGATATAATGTTATTTGATTTTTTCGCTATTTTTGTTTTTCAAATATTACTACAAAATAATATAGATTTAATTTATAAATCAATTATCCATCCATCCATATGAAATCTTTGATATGGAATCTGATATATAATATACACCACGAAAATTGCTAGGGATTCACCACCACAGAATTTGCTAGGAAGTCATCAAACGGAAGTTGCTAGGGATTCATCACCACCAAATTTGCTAGGGATCAACAACCATGGAATTTTCTAGAGATTCAGTACAACGGAATTTGCTAGGGAATCACCACCACAATATTTGCTTGGATTCATCACCCCGGAATTTGCTAGGGAAGAACTACCACAAAATTTGTGATGGAAACCTACTACGGAATACATGACGGAATACCATCTACAACATATTTCATTCCGTTGTCACAATTGCGACGGAATTTTCGTTTCTCTAGCAAACCCTCGCTACGGGTTTTTTTTGGGCTGGAAATCGCTCGTCGCAAATTCTGTCGTTATTCGTCTTTTGCAACGGAATTTCAGTTTTTCGCAACAGATTCCTTCCGTAGTAAAATCGCGTTTTTCTTGTAGTGTATACATCACCTCGCTCATTTTCTTCTCCTCCATATACGGCACGGGATATTTAAGAATATACCAACGTTTCTTCAAAGCTCCAAATGCTCGTTCAATATCCTTTCTCGCCCGTTCTTGAGCTCTCTTAAACTTCAACCTTTTGCTATCATTTGGACAAGACAATGACTTCACAAAACAAGCACGATCTGAATAGATCCCATCCATAAGATAATACCCGTTCCTATACGATGTTCCAGCTACTTGAAAATAGGAGTCGGGTGCAGTCATGTTGTACATGTCATCGAGTAATTGAGACATGTTAAGAACATTGATGTCATTAAGGGAACCAACTGAGCCAAAGAATGCATGTCATGTCCATATATCTTGTGAGGCCACCGCTTTAAGTATAACGGTTAGATAATAATGATCGCCTCGGGTGTATTGCCCTTTATGGACATTCAGACAACAACCCCATGCCCAGTGGAGGCAATCTAGGCTTGCTAACATTCCAGGAAAGTCGTGCACGTTTGATTGATGAGCATACAATTGTTGGATGTCACTACAAGTAGGTTTGCGCAGATATCGTGGACCATATAATCTCATGACATACTTGCAAAATTTGTGAAGGCCAGTTCATGCAGTACGCCCGGACATCCTAAGGTTCTCTTCTAGTGGATCGGGGCAAGTGGCATACGCTAATTGACGAAGTGCAGCGGTGCATTTTTGTATAGGAGTAAAACCAATTATACCTTTAGCATCTCGACGTTGTTGAAAAAAATGTTCACGCTGCCGTGACGTCGTTGACTATACGCAAAAACAGAGATTTATGCGTACGGAACCAACGACAAAAATAATATCTTATAAAGTTGGCGTCATCCACAAAGTAATCTTGCATGAGTCGTTCATTAGCCGTCTCACGAAATCTTTGTATGTATCTTCTCTTCCTCCTGCGTGCATTCTCCGCATTTTCTTGTTGTAGTTGCTCGATCATCTACTCCGCCTCCTGAATAACATGTCCGATGAAGATGATAAAGACGACATTTTGAGAGAGTGTATATGAGTTGTAAATTGATGTTGATGAGTTAAAATTGTTTAAGGTTGTAGTATTTATAGGAGTTTTTTTTTCTTCTTATTTTAGAAAAAGGAAAATTAAATGGAAATAGCCGTTGCCAGCAACCCCCTCTTTCCCATTGGTCAATTACACTTGGCAGATATTAACTGAGAAACCGGACCGACCTCGGCAAGCCGAGGGGTCGCCCGATGCGCGCCGAGCTTGTCGAGCCCACACCCACCAACCTAAAAAAGAAATCCATACAACAAAACATCAAGGAAAAAGTTATACCGTTATGAATTGTCATTTTGACCGAGTCTTAGACATTAGTGTTAATGGCTTTTTAGAAAAATATTCTCAAAATAATCAGCTTCCATCAAGACAATGATTCTATTAGGTCATAATGCATTAAATAATAATTAAGTTTTCAAAATACTTTACCATATATAGTCGTTTGTTTCCATTTGTTACGAGACAGAATTGTTAAATCAACCACTTGACTAGGACAAATGATTATCGGGTTAATACCTACAAAAATGAAATGTAATTTTCCAAATATTCACAACTTATAGAACACATTTGAAATAAGATGTGATTATTTCTAAATTAATTTATCTAGACTACATATGTTATTTACTGATTTTCTTAAACCCAAACCAGTTCCACTTCTAACCGTGAACAGAATAAAGAAGTCGACAGAAAGCAATTGTTTCCTGTCCCACTTTCTTCCCAACTCAAATCTCATCCAAACAGAATCCATCGTGTTCACATTTCTATCATCAATTCATCATAGTCCACTTTGATTAACAATATAATTATTCAATTCAGAATCCAATTTGGATTTTCCCCATAATTGATCATAAAAAAAAAATAATAACCAACAAATCCTCTACATCTCCATCATATGCAACAGCCATGGGGAACAGTTTACCAGGTGTCGGAGGAGGGAAGAAGAAGGCCAAAGTGATGAAGATCGACGGCGAAATCTTCAAATTACAAACACCCATTAAAGTTTTTGAAGTGATTAAGGATTACTCCGGTCATGTTCTATTGGAATCGAAGGCTGTTAAGAGATATGGGATCAGAGCTACTCCTCTTGATCTAGAGGAAAATCTTGAACCTGGGAAGATTTATTTCCTGGTTGAGTTACCTAAACTGCCGGAGACGGCGGAGAAGACGGTGGCGATTAGAAGGGTGCGGTCTGGGTTAAACGTGACGGCGAAGGAGAGGTTGGAGCTTATGAGGGTGTCACGGAGGTCTGTGTCGGAGGTTTCGATGGTTAGGGCGGAAAGTGGTGGTGGGTTGGAAGCGTGTGGTTCTGTGCGGGTGAAGGTGAGGTTGCCGAAGGCGGAGGTGGATAGGTTGATCGGAGAAAGTAGAGATGAAGTGGAGGTGGCGGAGAGGATTGTTGATCTTTATGTGCAGAAGAAGAGCGGTGATGATGGCCGGCGGTTGATTAGGGAGAAGATGACGGTTGGATAGGGGGTGTGTTTGGGGGGTGAATTACGTTCCAATTTCTGAAATGTAAATAAAAATTTAGAAATACTATGTGATTTTGTTGGTATGATTTAAATATAATTTACTAGATGTGAAACCGTTTATTATAGGTGTTGATTTAAAAAAAGATTAAATATTAAAGTGTAAATAGAAAATATTTTTAATGTACAACTTTAAAATAAGAAAGATGCATATTTATTGCAATTTAATATCATATATATCATATTTAATAGTTTACATAAATAAGTATATGATTTTAATTTTAAAAATTGAAACAAACCAAAAATTGACAAGTGGATAATATTTATTTCAAAAATACCACAAAATGACAAGCATCAAAATTTATGAGAGATATACATGTGGCAAAAAAAAAAATTCATTTATTAAGGAAGATTTACTTTGGTTTGTATTTAGTTAGAATTAAACAATAACATTTTAGGTTTAAGGGTTTAATTTCCTCTATTTTATCTCAAAGGAGAAAGTTTAGATAAATTGAATCTTTGACATACATATTTACATGAAAATTTTAAATTATGAGAATTTTAGGACAGAATATTGTTTTATTTTTAAATTGGTTTGGAATTTTTTTCTTTTTTCTTTTTGTTAAGAGTAGAGGTGCATATATACTAATATATATCGGTTTAAAACCGGGTTTGGTTTTTCATGAACCAGTTTTCTTTTGAATGGTTTCGGTTACAGTGGTTTTGATCTTTTTGGTTTTTTTGGTAGTGAAATGACATTAAAAAGCAGTTTTTTGGTTAAAAACCGAATTAGTTCGGTTGTTGTTGAAAACCGGGGAAAATACTGTTTTCAGTTATATATCAAAACATATTTTTAGCCGATGGTTTGATTCTATTCCACTGATTCTAAAAAACAATTTGAAATTTTAACCTCTAAATAAGAGTAGGCCTCTAGATAGATGTGAACGATGGAGTGGTTCAAACGCGGATTTGAACTTAAAAAAATAAACAAATCTTCAGAAAAGTATAAATATTTTGATCGAAGTTTAGACAAAAGTTCTAAATTTTATTTTATTAACAAAAAAAGTCTCAATTACCGGATAAAAAATCAAATCATCCATTTTTTACATGCAAACTATTTTTACTCGGTTGTCTTCGAAAAAGTCTCATTATTTGGCCTAGTTGTGAAAAAGTCCTACTTTTTTTTATTTCAACTCTTTTACACTTTCATTAAAAATCTGAATTTTTTTGTTTTAAATTATAAATATGAATAAACGTCATTATGATCGATAAAACCAATGATTAAAATCCTCCATAACCAATTATTTGCCACAAAACAATTACGGTTAGCGTCATTTTGAACTCATCATTGTCTATATAATCCATTTCTAATACAAATTTTGGTTACAAGTATTATAAGATATTCAAATTATGTGTTGAACACCTTAGTACAATCAACCTAAAAGTATGTTAAAGAAAAACCAACTGATATGTTCATATAAGTAAAGAAACCATTAACTACTTATAGTCCCATTATCTTTTTTGAAGAAAGTGGTCGATTGTAGAAACACTTTGTTTTGGAAGGATATTTGGTTGGGGGATGATGCTTTGTAGAATTTGTTTCATAGTTTGGCTCCTTTAGAAACCAATCTTGGAGTTGGAGTTGGAGAAGGGAACCTAGAGGGGGTGGTGAGTACACCAAATTCACGGTTTTGATGATGTTGTTAGATAATGTTGAGTTGTTTAATATCCCGAATATTTGGACATGGGATTTGGTTAATGGAGTTGATTTTTGAAGGGTTTTAGGTACAATAAATAAACTAGAAAACAATTCCTAAGTTCACATACAACCTACTTTGGATCTATGTTTTAACTATTGAACATACAACTTTGAATTGCAATACAAGAACCCTAGAGGAGAGAGGCTATTATCGAAAATAGTAAACTAGGGTTTAGGGTTTACATACCTTTTAATTGTTATAGCAAACAATTGATATTCCCTTGATATTGATCTTGATCTTCTTGGAAGCTTTAGCACCACAAGTGTAATGCCTCTAATGGAATCACACCCAATGACTAGCAAGAAGGAAAGTAGAAGAGAGAGAGAGGAGAGGGAGTATGCAAAATCTCGGCCTTAGGGTTTCTTCAAAAGAAAGAGTGACCAAAAACATGAACCAGGAGGCTCCTTATATAGCTGAGGGATCTAGGGTTTAAGGGAAACCCTAGTTATCCTTTGCTTAGGGCCTAAGCAAACCCAAGGGCCTTATCCAAGCCCCTATGGACGAAATTATTAGGGTTTCCCCTAAAGATTTCGTCCACCCTCTTCCAAGGGGGTTCTAGAGCCTTCCACTCAACTATTAGTTAATTGCAAACTAGTCCCTGCACCTTATAATTAATTCTTTTAACCCCAAAATCAATTCTGATTAATTTCTGGCTAACAATTAATTAAACATAATGATTTCTAATTAATATATTAATCCATTAACATATTAATAAATCATTTATATTATATATATTAATTTATTAATCTTATAAATTAATATCTCTCCTTTCATAATTTCCTTGTCCAGTTGCTAGGTTGAGGGCAACCCAAAAGGACCGTGCTGCTGTCAATTCAAGTACATACCAATTATAGTTATGGGCTTAGACACCTAATCCAACAGTCTCCCACTTGGATAAGTCTGTAACTATAATTGCTAGTATGCCTTCTAAATTTGACCAGCAAATTGTAGCTTCCAAAAGCTGCTGCCGAACTCTGACCCAGTCAGTTACGTGTCCTAAGATAAGTGATCATATAACCCTTCGTTCTGCTTGATATCCCCAGACAAAAGACATGGAATGTAATCAATCTGTTTGTCCAGAATCTATGTTTCCCGATTCCTGATTTGTGATGATGTAGGACTTCTAATCGAACACATCAATTTAGTCCTGGCTGGGCCCAGCACATAAGTCAACACCAAATCATCGAGGGGCCCACAGATATCGCTTTTCCTGTTAGGGCAAAAGGAACGAATAAACGTTGACTCATATGCTTGTATCTTTTACTCATCAAATTATGCATGACAATACGTTTTATAACACCAAGTTACTGATGCGTTTTCGTATCACCAATGTATTACCGACTTTGTAAATTACAACTCATATATCTTCGTTTCAAGATTATAAGATATTATCGTCTCAGTATTACTCGTGATGAATTCCATGAAGTAATACTCTGAGCGTGGGTTTATCCAATACTCAAATCTCAATTTCTGAGTACTCATGAACATTGCAGCAATTCTATTGCCATGTCTATCCTTAGACAATCTGCAATCCAATTCATGACAGTCTTAATTCACTACTTACTTCCAAGAGTACGAGCGACTGTGGAGTTTGAATAATCTCATTATTCAGGAAGTAAAACATGCAAAATATGAAACACAGTAATAAACAATTGACAAAAGGTAGTAGCCAAACTTATAAATAATACTTTATTATTTAATCACCAAAAGTCAATTACATTTACTTTGTTACAAGTTTCAAAAACTAATATAACTACTAAAACTAATATCATCTTTCAGTCCTATGCTCCGAGCATGCTGAATATGCTTAGCCCTACTCAGACCCTTTGTGAGGGGATCTGTTGGGTTATATTCAGATGACACCCTCTTTACTATAAGATGGCCTTCTTCAACTCTATGTCTAATGAAATGGTACTTTCTGTCGATATGTCTGGTCTTACCATGATCTCTCGGTTCCTTTGTCAAGGCAACCGCTCCTTCATTATCGCAGAAGAGTTCCATAGGCTCCTGGATGGTTGGAACAACTCCGAGATCCCCGATGAAGTTCCTCAACCAAGCTGCTTCTTTCGACGCTTCACTTGCTGCAATGTACTCTGATTCACAAGTAGAATCAGCCACCGTATTTTGCTTGGAACTCTTCCAAGTAACTGCTCCTCCATTCAGTAAAAATACCCAGCCCGACTGAGAACGGAAGTTATCTCTATCCGTCTGAAAGCTGGCATCACTGTAACCATCTACTCTCAAAGTATCACTGCCACCAAGCACAAGAACCCAGTCCTTTGTCCTTCGCAAATACTTGAGTATATTCTTAACTGCTATCCAATGAGCTCTACCTAGGTTTCCCTGATAGCGACTGACCATGCTCAAAGCAAATGCCACATCAGGGCGAGTACATGTCATAGCGTACATGATCGATCCGACAGCGGAAGCATAAGGTACACGACTCATGTCATCTATTTCAACATCTGTACTCGGGCATTGAGTCTTACTCAATTTGGTATTGCTCTGGATAGGTAGCTCTCCCTTCTTGGAATTTTCCATACTAAACCTCTTTAGTACCTTATCCAAGTATGTGCTCTGATTAAGTCCAATTAGTCTCTTCTTTCTATCTCTCAATATTCTAATCCCAAGAATATAGGCAGCTTCTCCAAGGTCTTTCATTGCAAAACACTTTCCAAGCCAAGACTTAACCTCTTTCAAGGTTGGAACGTCGTTACCAATGAGTAATATGTCATCGACATATAACACCAGAAAAGTTACTATACTCCCACTAGCCTTGATATACACACAAAACTCATCTTCACTTCTAGAGAAACCAAACTCTTTGACTTTCTCATGGAAGCAAAGATTCCAACTGCGAGATGCTTGTTTCAATCCATAAATGGATTTCTCAAGCTTGCACACTCTATTGGGAAACTTTGCATCAACAAAACCCTCTGGCTGACTCATGTAAACATCTTCAGCCAACTTCCCATTAAGGAAAGCAGTTTTGACATCCATCTGCCAGATTTCATAATCATGAAAGGCAGCTATGGCGAGCAATATCCTAATAGATTTAATCTTAGCCACTGGCGAAAAAGTCTCATCATAGTCAACCCCTGGGGTTTGAGTAAAACCTTTTGCAACCAGTCGAGCCTTGAATGTATGCACATTCCCATCCATGTCTGTCTTCTTCTTGAAGATCCATTTGCACCCAACTGTCTTGCGACCTGGTGCACTATCAACCAAATTCCAAACTTGGTTGTCATACATGGACTTAATCTCGCTGTCCATTGCCTCTTTCCACTTGGAAGCCTCTGGGCCTGCCATTGCTTCCTTATAAGTGACTGGTTCATCTAAGTTTACCAATGTTCTGTCACTTATGAATGTGTCACCATCTGAAGTAATATGAAAACCATACAACTCAGGTGGCACACTCACCCTAGTGGATCTTCTAAGAGGTAATGAGTTATCAATTGGTTCAACAGGAACTGTTTCCTCTGGTTGAGTGCTAGTGTCATCTAAGGTTCCTTCATTGGCTGACTCTTGAATTTCTTCAAGGTCAATAGTGCTCCCACTGTCCTCTTTGAATATGAGCTCTCTTTCAAGAAAGACTCCTCTTCGTGCTACAAAGACCACGTTCTCACTAGGTCTGTAGAACAAATATCCAAAAGACTGCTTTGGGTAACCAATGAAAACACATTTCTCACTTCTAGCTGCTAGCTTGTCGTGAGTCTCTCGTCTTACGAAAGCTTCACAACCCCAGACTTTAATATGTGCTAACGAGGGAACTTTCCCTGTCCACATTTCGTGAGGTGTTTTGGCAACCTTCTTTGTAGGGACAAGATTGAGGATGTGGGTGGCTGTCTCTAAGGCATACCCCCAGAAGTGAATAGGAAGCGAAGCCCGACTCATCATAGAACGAACCATGTCTAACAAGGTTCGATTGCGCCTCTCAGCTACACCATTTAACTGTGGTGTCCTAGGAGGAGTCAATTGTGAGACTATCCCACATTCTTTCAGATAGTCGTTAAACTCGATACTAAGATACTCCCCGCCTCTATCGGATCTAAGTATCTTTATCTTTCTGCCCAATTGATTTTCGACTTCATGCTTAAACTCTTTGAACTTTTCAAAAGTTTCTGACTTATGCTTGATCAAGTAGATATATCCATATCTGCTATAATCGTCAGTGAAGGTCACATAGAATCGATTAGCATCTCTTGTAGTTGATCTGAAGGGTCCACACACATCCGTGTGTATGAGATCCAACAGACCTTCACCTCTTTCACAAGACCCTGTGAATGGTGATTTTGTCATCTTTCCCAAAAGACAAGACTCACACATATCATCTGACTTTAGGTCAAATGATTCCAACACTCCATCCTTTTGGAGTTGGGCTATGCGTTTCTTGTTAATGTGTCCAAGACGACAATGCCACAAGCATGCCTTGTCTACACTATTAGACAAGTCAATATTAAGTACACTATTTCCTAGGCTATCAACATAAGTCACTGTTTCATACACACCATTACAAGGCAAAGCTTCAAACATAAAAACACCATTCTTATAAACAGAAATTGAACCATTCAAATCATTAAAAGAATATGTAAAACCTTGTCTGAACAATGCATGAAATGAAATAATGTTTCTCGTCATCTCAGACGAATAGCAACAATTTATTAAATCTAATCTAACATCATTACTAAGCAGAAGCTGATAAACTCCGATCTTGGTTACTGGTGAAGACTTTCTGTTTCCCATGATCAGGTTTATCCTTCCTCGCTCTATCTCCTCACTTTCCTTTAGACCCTGCAAATCAGAACAGATATGAAAACCACATCCTGTATCAAGGACCCATGAACGAGAAGATAATGAGTTATTAGCAGAAATAGTGTAAATACCTGCCGAAGATGGCTTCACTTTGCCATCCTTGATATCTTGCAGATACTGTGGGCAAGATCTCTTCCAATGCCCCTTTTGGTTGCAGTAAAAGCAAACTGCCTCTTTTGGATCAGAAACATGGGGAGTGGAACCATTGGGCTTAGCCTTTGGGCCATTACTAGATGACCCAGCTTGAGCCTTGCTCTTCCAGTTTTGCTTGGGAGGACCTTTCCTCTTTTTCCCCTTTCCCTGTCCAATAGCCAAAACAGGGGCACTCGTAGGTGTGGAGGGTATACTTTTACCCTTCATCCCTGCCTCAGCTGTCTGCAACAAGTTGTGCAATTGGGCCAAGGTCTGCTCAGTATTGTTCAAATGGTAAGTTAGAATAAACTGACCATAACATTCAGGAAGTGAGTTCAAGACCATGTCAATGGCCAATTCCTCATCAAAGTGAATATTGAGCTTGACCAAACGCTCTATGTAGCGTTGCATTCTTTGCACATGTGACACTACCGACTCCCCATCCTTCATCTTGCAGGCCATGAGTGACTTGACTACTTCGAACTTTTCTTGACGAGCTCGCTTATGGTACTTTTCCATAAGGTCCTTGTTCATCTCGAAAGGCCAGTAGTCCTCATAGTACCTCTGCAGTTCTGGGGACATAGTTGCCACCATGATGCATGCCACTTTGGTAGCATCATCGTAATGTTTCTTGTAGGCAGCAAGATCTTCAGGAGTAGCTTCATTCTCATCAAGCTCTTTGAGCTCCTTTTCAAGAACATATTCTTTGTTCTCGAAACGAAGAGCCATCTTGATGTTGCGCATCCAATCGTTATAGTTTGAGCCATCCATAACGACTTTGGAGCATATATTGAGCAAAGAGAAGTTTTGGTTGGAGGAGGACGAAGCAGAAGTGTTTCCAGGAGTAGACATCTGAAAAGAAAGAAAGTTTTAGTTAGATTTCAAGATACCTTAATAGAATAACCCAAAGATATAATATCAAGGTTAGGATCCAACTATGAAGATTCACAACTCAGAAATGGGATGCCGAGATCCAAGTGCAAATTTCATAAAGGTAGGCGAATGACGATTCACCAATTCCACCATTAGACGAAACAAACGAAGTGAAATTCCTAATTCTTTTGAGATACATTGAAACTATTCAATGGCATGTTTTAATCTCAGATTATGCTCTTCTATGTGTGACTGGGATGCCGAGGATCACAAACAAGATGTGAATAACCATGCAAATGTGCTTGGTAACCTCATTGTCTTTATCATTAACTATTGATGTGCTGGTAAACCACACACGCTCCATCAAAATGACAATTATGAGATACCCATTACTACTCTTTATTAGTGCCTTTTAGTGTGCTGGTTAACCACACACGCTCCACTAACGACCAATAAAGCATAATGTGCAATTTCATGGATTAGCATACTTTTCACATTTTTCCTAAAGTAACTAGAGTTGGGATTTTGAAAATAATGTTCTAGTACTTTCTTTAATATCATTATACTTTTAATGAGAAGTAGTTGTCCTATCAAATCCGTTCTGCTAACGACCCTCCACTAATCAAGGAAGCGGTGGGTGAGAGTGGACACCCATTCAACTACCATTTTATAGGCAGTTTCCTTATACCCCCCTTATAGATTAGCTTCGTGAATGAGGCATACTAGCGATTTGACTGACCATATTCTTATACATATAATATTAAACCTTTAATTATAATATATATATAAGGTGTGTTTTAAAACCTTTTAAAACTTCAAGGGTTTATAAATTTCGAAATTTAAGCTATTAAATTTAAATTTAAATAAACCAATTAACTAGATTTAATATTTATCTTTTAATTAACTATTAATCAAATTATTAAATCTTGTAAGGATTATCTAATTAAATTAATCCATTAATTTAATCCTAATCCTTATCCCTCTAAATTTCGAAAATTAGGGTAAGGATAATTATCCAATTAATCTAATTAAGTAACAATTATCCAAAACAAGAAACCCTAGTTATCCTCTAGCATATTTCGAAATTTACAAGGGAGGAGGCTAGGGTTTTCAAAACCCTAACCCTAATTTCGATTAGGGTTCTTTGGAGGCTAGGGTTTTCGAAAAAAAAACCTTTGATCCAAAACCCTAGAAATCGAAAATTTGGCCTTTAGGGTTTAATAGCTATAAACCCTAATTTGCAATTCAACAATTGTAGCAATTCAATTTAAAACAACAATGGCTCTGATACCACTGAAGGGTTTTAGGTACAATAAATAAACTAGAAAACAATTCCTAAGTTCACATACAACCTACTTTGGATCTATGTTTTAACTATTGAACATACAACTTTGAATTGCAATACAAGAACCCTAGAGGAGAGAGGCTATTATCGAAAATAGTAAACTAGGGTTTAGGGTTTACATACCTTTCAATTGTTATAGCAAACAATTGATATTCCCTTGATCTTGATCTTGATCTTCTTGGAAGCTTTAGCACCACAAGTGTAATGCCTCTAATGGAATCACACCCAATGACTAGCAAGAAGGAAAGTAGAAGAGAGAGAGAGGAGAGGGAGTATGCAAAATCTCGGCCTTAGGGTTTCTTCAAAAGAAAGAGTGACCAAAAACATGAACCAGGAGGCTCCTTATATAGCTGAGGGATCTAGGGTTTAAGGGAAACCCTAGTTATCCTTTGCTTAGGGCCTAAGCAAACCCAAGGGCCTTATCCAAGCCCCTATGGACGAAATTATTAGGGTTTCCCCTAAAGATTTCGTCCACCCTCTTCCAAGGGGGTTCTAGAGCCTTCCACTCAACTATTAGTTAATTGCAAACTAGTCCCTGCACCTTATAATTAATTCTTTTAACCCCAAAATCAATTCTGATTAATTTCTGGCTAACAATTAATTAAACATAATGATTTCTAATTAATATATTAATCCATTAACATATTAATAAATCATTTATATTATATATATTAATTTATTAATCTTATAAATTAATATCTCTCCTTTCATAATTTCCTTGTCCAGTTGCTAGGTTGAGGGCAACCCAAAAGGATTGTGCTGCTGTCAATTCAAGTACATACCAATTATAGTTATGGGCTTAGACACCTAATCCAACAATTTTATGGTGAAAGATATACGTCGGGTTATTGACGATGCTATTTTACCTCAATGGATATCTCAGACGAAGTGGAGTTCTTTGGTTCCTATTAATGTTAAATCCTTTATGTGGAGGGTGGGGTTGAATTATCTTCCTTTTGAAGATAATTTACTGGGAAGAGGTATACATGTGCCGAGTTTGTTGTGTCTTGTTTTTGGGATTGTTGTTGAAGAAATTAATCATACTTTCTTGGGTTGTGAATGTGAAAGCTATATTGAATATGTGACATCCCCATTTTCACGGTCAGAAAAGACCGATTTTGTTTATGCTTTGTTTAAAAATCAGAGTAACATTTTAAATAAAAGTGTTGCGGAATTTGTTCCCAAAATAAAATTATGATAAAGACTTATCAAAGCATTTCCGTAGAAATGTATTTCATTAAAAACATCGGGATGTCATGTTCGATACAGATCAAAAGCATAAACAGTACAATATAGCCTTACTACATTTATTCATAATCTCTCATCCCAAACATCATATCTATGCTCGTGCGCCACTACCTGTAATACAAGAAACTGAGTGGGTCAGGCTTGGGAGCCTGGTGAGCACATAGGGTTTTCAACCCACAATAAATAAGTTTATTAATTTCATCAATCAATAATAACCCGATTACCCGTTCCCGTTATCCTCACATTACGTCCCTAAAACACCTATCATAAGGGACCTAGACTAAGGATCAATATCGGGATGGACACTACTGCCAAGGGGTTTCCTTAGCAATAAATGTCCTAAAGGCAACCATGAGGGGGATGGAGTACACCGGTGAACACATCGTTCACAAACACCTACAGGTTGCGAGCCTGCTAGCGTTCCACTGGACTGTCTAGAAGAGTCTGTGGTCGTCATCCATACTCCGCTAGATGACAGAATCAACAACAACAACATCGAGGCCTCTCAGCATTTTATCACACATCGTCTTATTATATCTACCCATGTTTTACCCCAACATTTTTGTAGATATAAAATACATATACAGTTTAAATTATTTAAAACATGTATAAAAATCTTTCATCAGTATAGGCAGCAAGTATTCAGATAATATGCACACATAGCACGTAATTAATATAAAATACTTCATATCTATGTGTAAGATGAAAGTAACTATGCACTCACCTGATTAGGTGGTGACTCGGTACTCGAACATCACTCCGTTATCTCAAAACAATTTTTCCTTGATCAAAACCTAGTATTAATATCACTAGCGTTTAGTTTTAACGTTAACCGCGACTAATTAATAGTCTGGCTATTATTATTATTATACAAGCGTTAAATAACACCCAATATATAAATAATAATAGCCCAAATAATTATTTTAAGGACCTAATAACATTCCTATAATTATTTAAAAGTTATATTAAAAATTTCGTAGGCGTACCTTACTTACAGCGAGTTTTTTTTTCTCAAAACCGGACTTCGCTGGAGCAGCGTTTCCGAGCCGAAAGGTTCTTTTCTCGGGACTCCGGGAGCCTCGGGACTTCCTTCGGGTGCTAGGGGGTTTACCTAGACTTTAGGGGCTCAAGGGAGCTTAGATAGAGAGTTTAGAGAGAGAAAGTGGAAGAGGAAAGGTGTAAGAAATGAGAGAACACGGCACTTCTATTTATAGTGAGTTGGGGCATGTGGTGGCCTTCTGGTGGTGCCACTTGTCCAAATTCTGGTGGTGTCACATGTCCAATTTCTGGTGGTGCCATGTGTCCAATTTCTGGTGGTGCCACATGTCCAATTTCTGGTGGTGCCATGTCACCCAATATCGCGTATCGGCCTCCCGTCTTAGAAAAATCATAACTCTCGCATACGAGCTCCGTTTTTGACGTTATTTATATCCACGCGAAGGCGGGAACGTAATCTACAACTTTCGTTTAGACTCCGTTGGCTAATTTTGAATTTATTTTAAAAGTTATATTTTTAACAGGCCGGGACAGGATTGGTCCGTTAAAAATTCATAACTTCTTCATCCGACGTCCGTTTTCGTCTGTCTTTTTATTGTTACGCCACAATTAAAGAGCTCTTCGATTCTCGTTTAGGCCGTGTCGGCTAAAAACTCGCTTTATCGTAAATTCACTATTCACGCTTCCCGGTATCGTGCCGGTTCCGTCGTGAAACTTCGTCGGGTCATAACTTCTTCGTTATAACTCGGATTTCGGCGTTCTTTATATCTCCGGAATCCTTGTTTTGACCACTACAACTTTATGTAAAGATATCGGGCTTATCTCATATTTTAATTTTGACGCTTATTTTTATTCTTTATTAATTATACATTTATAATTAAATAATAAGCACATAAATTCACAAAATACTCAAATATTTCATTTTTATTACATTAAAAGAGTTACAATAGTTGACCTAGACTATTACATCGTCTAAAAATGCTTAGCCCCGAAACCCGGGCGTTACAATTCTCTCCCCCTTAGGATGATTCCGTCCCGGAATCATGCGTCAGCAAACAGATGCGGATAGCGACTCATCGTGTCATCCTCTGTTTCCCAAGTGAGATTCGGCCCATTCGAATGTTTCCATCGGACTAGCACTAAGTCGACCATCTTGCGTCGTAACTTCTTAATCTTACGGTCAACAATTGCCTCGGGCTCTTCGATTAGCCTCTTATTCTCATCCATTCTTATCTCCGAGATCGGAATTATGTCGGGAACTTCTCCCGTGAATTTCCTCAGATAACATACATGGAAGGTGTTATGAATACCATCGAGTTCTTCGGGCAATTCCAGCTTGTAAGCTTGGTTCCCAATCTTCTGAAGAACTTTGAACGGTCCAATAAACCTTGGACTCAGCTTTCCTCGTTTCCCGAATCGTATAAGTCCTTTCCACGGTGAGACTTTAAGCAAAACGGAATCCCCAACTTCGAAGGTCATCGGTCGTCTTTTCTTGTCAGCATAGCTCTTCTGACGATCCTGAGCTGCTAACATCCTTTCCTTTATCACCTTCAGTTTCTCAGCAGTCTCATGGATTATCTCGGGGCCCATAAACTGCTTTTCTCCAGCCTCAAGCCAACAAGAAGGCGTACGACACTTTTGTCCGTACAAAGCTTGATAAGGTGCCATCTTGATGCTCGAGTGGAAACTGTTGTTGTAGGAAAATTCTACCAAAGGTAAGTGCTCATCCCAGTTACCTTGGAACTCGAGGGTACATGCTCTCAACATATCTTCAAGCGTTTGAATCGTTCTTTCACTCTGACCATCAGTCTGCGGATGGTAAGCTGTACTCAGACATAACTTCGTACCCAATTCCTCTTGTAGACTTCTCCAAAACCTTGACGTGAAACGACTATCACGATCCGATACAATTGTTAGAGGAACACCGTGAAGTCTCACAATTTCCTTCACGTAAGCATTTACAAGCTTATCCATAGACCACCTTTCCTTGGCAGCTATGAAGTGTGCATTCTTTGTGAAACGATCCACGACCACCCAAATCATGTCGTGACCGTTCTTCGTCCTGGGTAGTTTAGTCACAAAATCTATGGTGATGTCTTCCCATTTACCCATGGGTACAGGTAAGGGTTCTAAACTCCCATATGGTTTCTGATGTTGTGCCTTAA
Organism: Lactuca virosa; assembly: GCF_052849685.1. NCBI lineage: Eukaryota > Viridiplantae > Streptophyta > Magnoliopsida > Asterales > Asteraceae > Lactuca > Lactuca virosa. The sequence continues at coordinate 184,054,867 of NC_136428.1, forward strand.
CTCTTGCACAAGTTACACACTCGGCCACATATTTCGCAACGTCGAGCTTCATCGTCGGCCAGCAGTAGTAGGGTTTTAGGTCCCTATACATTTTAGTGCTACCGGGATGAATCGAGTACATGGTCTTGTGAGCTACTTCCATCAGAAGATCTCTTATTCCTCCAGTCTTAGGTACCCAAATCCGATCTTGGAATACCTTTAGTCCTTGACTGTTTGTACCGAACACTAATGTTTTTCCCAAACATTCTTCTTTTCGGTCACTCTTCTCTGAAGCTTCTTCTTGAGCTTCCCTGATACTTTCCACAATGGTCGAGACAACTTCTATTCTCAACGCTCTTGGCCTTTTTCTTTCAAGGTTGACTTTTCGACTGAGAGCATCAGCGACAACGTTTGCTTTACCGGGGTGGTAAAGTATCTCACAGTCATAGTCCTTGAGTAATTCTAGCCAGCGTCGTTGCCTCATGTTCAATTCTTTCTGATTAAAGAGATATTGGAGACTCTTATGATCGGTGAAAAGTTTGCACTTCGTGCCATAGAGGTAATGCCTCCATATTTTTAGAGCGAAAACTACCGCCGCCAACTCCAAGTCATGAGTCGGGTAGTTCTTTTCATGTTCCTTCAACTGTCGAGACGCATATACGATCACCTTTTCTCTTTGGGTCAAAACACAACCCAACCCAACACCAGACGCATCGCTATAAACAGCGAAGTCTTCAACTCCATTGGGTAGAGAAAGTATCGGTGCCTCGCATAGTTTCTTCTTTAGCTTCTCGAATGCTTCTTTATGCTTATCACTCCAAGCATAGGTAGCTCCTTTGTGGGTTAACGCTGTTAATGGACTAGCGATTGAAGAAAATCCTTGGATAAACCTTCGGTAATATCCGGCTAATCCCAAAAAGCTTCGGATCTCCGTGAGACTTTTTGGTTGTTCCCACTTCATTACCGCTTCAATCTTTGCTGGATCGACCATTATCCCTTCTTGGTTGACCACGTGACCCAAGAATTGGACTTCTCGAATCCAAAAATCACATTTGGAGAATTTAGCATACAGCTTCTCCTTCTTCAAGACTTCTAACACTTCCCGCAAGTGTCTACCATGCTCTTCTTGGCTTTTTGAGTAAATCAGAATGTCATCTATGAACACTATCACATATTTATCAAGAAACGGATTACAAACCCTGTTCATTAAATCCATGAATGCTGCTGGAGCATTGGTTAGTCCAAACGACATAACCAAAAACTCGTAGTGTCCATATCGTGTTCTGAATGCAGTCTTCTCTATATCTTGCTCTCTTACCTTCAGCTGATGATATCCTGACCTTAGGTCGATCTTTGAAAAATAATTTGAACCTTGCAGTTGATCGAACAGGTCATCAATCCTTGGCAACGGATATCTATTCTTTTTTGTTGCCTTGTTCAGCTCTCTGTAATCAATACACATTCTCATACTTCCATCTTTCTTTTTCACGAATAACACCGGAGCTCCCCAGGGTGATGAACTAGGTCTAATGAAACCTTTGTCCAATAACTCCTGAAGTTGCATCATCAGCTCCTTCATCTCCGTCGGTGCTAATCGGTAAGGTGCTTTTGCTATTGGTGTCGTTCCTGGTAACAAGTCAATACAGAATTCTACTTGTCGATCAGGCGGTAATCCGGGAAGATCTTCGGGAAATACTTCCGGATAATCACACACGACAGGAATGCTCTGTATCACCTTCTTTTCCTTCTTAGCATCGATCACGAATGCTAAATATGATGTACATCCCTTGGTCAAACATTTTCTGGCTTTCATTAGAGAAATGATTCCAGAATTTACCCTGCGTTTGTCCCCATACACCATAAACGACTCTTTCCCAGGCGGGTTTACTTTTACGATCTTCTTTTTGCACAGTATTTCCGCATCATTGGTGCTAAGCCAATCCATTCCCAACACGATGTCGAAACCGTTAAGTTCGATAGGCAATAATTCCTCGTGAAACTTATTCCCGTTCAAATCAATTAAGATGTTTTTCATACGATGGCTAACAGGTACAAACTTGCCACTAGCAACTTCGACTAATAAGGCATTATCTAGTCTATCGACAGGCAAAGCTAGCTTTCTACCAAATTCATGCGAAATAAAGGAGTAGTTGGCTCCAGAATCAAATAAAATTTGGGCATGCAATTTGTTTACGAGAAAGGTACCTGAAGCGACATCAGCTTCTTCCTTAGCAGCTTCCAGTGTCATCTGGAAGGCTCTAGCCTTCGGCTTTGGTGGAATGTTGGGTCTTCCTGCTTCCTTCTTCTTCGGGCAGTCCCTCGAAATGTGCCCCTCCTCGTTGCACTCATAACAGACCTTCTTAGTGAATGTGCATTCATTGGCATAGTGCCCAGGCTTCCCACATTTGAAACAAGTGACCCCTCCGTCGCACTTCCCAGAGTGCTTCTTCTTGCACTTGTCACACCACTTCACTTCGCCTCCTCCACCTCCTTTCGAACTAGACTTTGAGAATTTACCCTTTTTGATGGACCCCGAGGGTCCGTCAAACTTCCTCTTCTCACCAACCTCTGACCTTTCCAGACCTTTCTCTCTGATCTGGGTCTCAACATTTCTGGCAGCCCAGATGGCGGCTTTCAACGTGGTTGCTTGCTTAACCATTGGACCATAGTCCGCTGGTAGTCCAAGGGCAAACTTATTGACCTCTGAGAGTTCTGTGGGAACTAGGTATGGGATAAGCTTCATTTTCTCCGTGAAACTTGCAGCGTATTCAGCAACGCTCATCTTTCCCTTCTTCAAATTCTGAAACTCGTTATTGATTTCCAGTAGGTCCTGCTCTGAGCAGTATTGCAGTTTCAGTTGTTCCACAAAATCTTCCCAAGACATTTTACTCGCTTCTCCCTTGGGCATAGAATCAGCTAACAGCTTCCACCAATTCAACACGCCAGATTTCAACAACGGGATCGCAAGAGCGGTCTTCTGCCTGTTGCTGCATTCGCAACTTTCAAACATTGTCTCCATTTCGGAGATCCAATCCATAATTTGCACCGGCGTCGGGCTTCCGGATAGACACGGTGGCTTAGACGCCATAAAATCCTTGTATTTACATCCTCTTCCATCATTTCCTCCATTACGATTGCCTTGTCTAACAATTTGTGGGTTGTCTTGACCAACGGTACCACTGAAGTTTCCACCTTCCGATGGCCCTCCATTCACTTCGGGTTCTTCAACTTGGATTGAAAGTTCTTCACGATTTTGTCGAAGCAGACGTCTAGTTTCTTCCATCTGATTATCCAACATCGCCTGAATCATCAATTGTACACCAGCCATCGTTACTGGCTCAGGTGCTGCAGCTACAACAGGTATTTGCTCAATTACAGGTGGTCGATTCCTGTTTTCGTTTGCGTTTCCAGCTCCACTGCGGGTTCTTGCCATTTTGATCTATACACCGAATAAGGTGAATTTAGATCTTTATTCAGGATAGACGTTTAAATCATCCTTATCTCTCCGAAACGTTTACATGTTAGTTCTAATGTCGTAGTTGTACGTTTAGAATCCTAAACACATAAGGTTTCCAGATCCGGTCGGCAACAGACCATAGATCCGAACAAATAACAGCATATAAGGCATAAATCATTTAGCACATAAAAGCATTTTAGGCACAATTCCTAAAATAAGCTAGTGCTCACACCTCACAATCATTGCTTAGCATTCTAAGTTTAAGTCTAGAAATCCTACAAATTCCTAGTTCGCTTAAACTAATGCTCTGATACCAACTGTGACATCCCCATTTTCACGGTCAGAAAAGACCGATTTTGTTTATGCTTTGTTTAAAAATCAGAGTAACATTTTAAATAAAAGTGTTGCGGAATTTGTTCCCAAAATAAAATTATGATAAAGACTTATCAAAGCATTTCCGTAGAAATGTATTTCATTAAAAACATCGGGATGTCATGTTCGATACAGATCAAAAGCATAAACATTAAAATATAGCCTTACTACATTTATTCATAATCTCTCATCCCAAACATCATATCTATGCTCGTGCGCCACTACCTGTAATACAAGAAACTGAGTGGGTCAGGCTTGGGAGCCTGGTGAGCACATAGGGTTTTCAACCCACAATAAATAAGTTTATTAATTTCATCAATCAACAATAACCCGATTACCCGTTCCCGTTATCCTCACATTACGTCCCTAAAACACTTATCATAAGGGACCTAGACTAAGGATCAATATCGGGATGGACACTACTGCCAAGGGGTTTCCTTAGCAATAAATGTCCTAAAGGCAACCATGAGGGGGATGGAGTACACCGGTGAACACATCGTTCACAAACACATACAGGTTGCGAGCCTGCTAGCGTTCCACTGGACTGTCTAGAAGAGTCTGTGGTCGTCATCCATATTCCGCTAGATGACATAATCAACAACAACAACATCGAGGCCTCTCAGCATTTTATCACACATCGTCTTATTATATCTACCCATGTTTTACCCCAACATTTTTGTAGATATAAAATAAATATACAGTTTAAATTATTTAAAACATGTATAAAAATCTTTCATCAGTATAGGCAGCAAGTATTCAGATAATATGCACATATAGCACGTAATTAATATAAAATACTTCATATCTATGTGTAAGATGAAAGTAACTATGCACTCACCTGATTAGGTGGTGACTCGGTACTCGAACATCACTCCGTTATCTCAAAACAATTTTTCCTTGATCAAAACCTAGTATTAATATCACTAGCGTTTAGTTTTAACGTTAACCGCGACTAATTAATAGTCTGGCTATTATTATTATTATACAAGCGTTAAATAACACCCAATATATAAATAATAATAGCCCAAATAATTATTTTAAGGACCTAATAACATTACTATAATTATTTAAAAGTTATATTAAAAATTTCGTAGGCGTACCTTACTTACAGCGAGTTTTTTTTCTCAAAACCGGACTTCGCTGGAGCAGCGTTTCCGAGCCGAAAGGTTCTTTTCTCGGGACTCCGGGAGCCTCGGGACATCCTTCGGGTGCTAGGGGGTTTACCTAGACTTTAGGGGCTCAAGGGAGCTTAGATAGAGAGTTTAGAGAGAGAAAGTGGAAGAGGAAAGGTGTAAGAAATGAGAGAACCCGGCACTTCTATTTATAGTGAGTTGGGGCATGTGGTGGCCTTCTGGTGGTGCCACTTGTCCAAATTCTGGTGGTGTCACATGTCCAATTTCTGGTGGTGCCATGTGTCCAATTTCTGGTGGTGCCACATGTCCAATTTCTGGTGGTGCCATGTCACCCAATATCGCGTATCGGCCTCCCGTCTTAGAAAAATCATAACTCTCGCATACGAGCTCCGTTTTTGACGTTATTTATATCCACGCGAAGGCGGGAACGTAATCTACAACTTTCGTTTAGACTCCGTTGGCTAATTTTGAATTTATTTTAAAAGTTATATTTTTAACAGGCCGGGACAGGATTGGTCCGTTAAAAATTCATAACTTCTTCATCCGACGTCCGTTTTCGTCTGTCTTTTTATTGTTACGCCACAATTAAAGAGCTCTTCGATTCTCGTTTAGGCCGTGTCGGCTAAAAACTCGCTTTATCGTAAATTCACTATTCACGCTTCCCGGTATCGTGCCGGTTCCGTCGTGAAACTTCGTCGGGTCATAACTTCTTCGTTATAACTCGAATTTCGGCGTTCTTTATATCTCCGGAATCCTTGTTTTGACCACTACAACTTTATGTAAAGATATCGGGCTTATCTCATATTTTAATTTTGACGCTTATTTTTATTCTTTATTAATTATACATTTATAATTAAATAATAAGCACATAAATTCACAAAATACTCAAATATTTCATTTTTATTACATTAAAAGAGTTACAATAGTTGACCTAGACTATTACATCGTCTAAAAATGCTTAGCCCCGAAACCCGGACGTTACAGAATAGGTGGCACAATGGTGTGATATAGATGTCTTCAACTTGCTCACGGTTAGAGATTTGGAGGAGGTGGTTGGGGCGACTCGATGGTCTAAGACTCGTAAGGAGATTATGCTTGCGATTTTTTCTATGAATTGGTGGTGTATTTGGATTTTCAGGAACATATGCGTTTTTGACTGAAATCGTCCTAGAAAAGATATGCTCTTTTATGGCAAATACTATAGAGATCTTTAATTCTTAGTTTTATGGAGCTTAATGATGTTTATTCCTATTCATAATTTCTACTAAAAAGTTTCCAGAATTATAGTGAAAGGGTAAAAGAGTTGAAATATATATATAAAAAATAATAATAATAATAAATAAAAAAAATAGAACTTTTTCATAAATTGTGCCAAATAATGAGCTTTTTCTAAAGATAACCGGATAAAAATAGTTTACTGGTAAAAAAAGGTTTGAATTTTTTATCTGATAATCAAGATTTTTTTGTTAACAAAATAAAATTTATGACTTTTGCTTAAACTAAAGCAAAATATTAGAATTAATATTGAAATTTCCCTAAAAAAAAAAATAAAGGCTAGAGTTAGATTAGACTGGTGGTGGTCTAGGCCGGTACGATTAACTTGACTGTGACATTGTGGTGGACCTTTAGTATGTCCAAAATTAAGACTTAGGTTTGGGCCCTGACCCATAACTAAAGCTCAAATGAGAAACCATATGACTATTTATGTTTTAGGAAAATGGGTTAAGCTCATTGTAGCGGAAGGCTCATGGCCTCATATATGCCTTGACTTTGTTATTTTTGCATTATTCGTTTGTAAACCACAGAGTTTAGAAAAGAAAGATGAAATGTTTATGAAAAACAGAGAGAAGGAAATTAGATTTTGGCATGGATCATAATTTCAACCGGAAGAGATTAGGAAATTGGAAACAGCTCAAACTCTGAAGAAACTAAACTTCAATGAGTTATTTTGAACATTTTGTTGTTGCATGTAGAAGATCGATATTGTTTTGGCTAATTAGATTGTTAATTGTTGTTAAGAAATAACAAGGTACTACAAGTCATGATAATGTCATCTAAGATTGAAGGCTTGATGACACCATCCTTGAATCAAAGTGATTTTATAGCATTGAATTCGGACACAATTAATGAAACCTATTTGTTTTCGATTATTCTTGGTATTTTCGACCATTTGAGACTATTCATCGCTCAAAACAAATTGTTTTTTTTGTTTTTTTTACGATTTTTTGAATCTCTTAAATTTTATGCTTGATTTATATAATTGATTAGAAATATTATTTTAATCAATTTGTGTGTTAGGTTTTTGGAAATAATTTTATCTTATTATTCTTTAACTAATTTTGCTTTCTATGTATTTTAATGGAGTAGAATTTTATTCGTAAACATCCTAATTGGTATTCTGTTTTCATTCTTTGCATTCGTTTTTTAGGTCGAATGTATGCTTAATTAGACCGTCAGCGCATCATTTGGTATTAGAGAAAATATACAAATAGATGAAAATCAAGCTGACCCGATTTCTCGTGGGTATGGAAAACCTTGTGATGCACACAATCTACTAGGTGGTTGACATGTTGCCATGAATGACTGAGCTAACATGTGTGGTCCATGAGAAAGTCGTTCTCTTCCAACAAGACTCCTTGAAACAAAAAAATCAAATTGAAACAAAGTATTTAGGATGACGATTACGAGGAAAGCAAACCTTTTTGTCGGACCTAGACGAGGATGTCATGAGGAACTAATATACAAGATCCGTTGAGGAATATTCGTCTGAAGGTTGAGATTCAAATCCCTAGGTATCACTCACCATGATGACTTCATTAGATGGTTACTACTATTGAGTGTGTGTTTGATCTATGAGACATACTGTGGCACCTGAAGGTGAATTTGGTTATCATCAACTTGAGGAACATGCCTCTCTTTGGTGGGATCACGTGAAGAACATCAAAAACTATTTGGGTAATCAAGAGTTGTTATGTGACAAAAAATGAATAAGTTCATGCCTTAATATCAGAGGCAATATGTGACATCCCCAAATTCACGGCCAGAAAAGACAGGTTTAATTTATGCTTTTGAAATAATTTCAGAGTAATCATTTGATTAAAAGTGTTGCGGAATTTGTTCCCAGAAAAACATAATAAATATGTTATCAAATCATTTCCGAAGAAATGTATTTTATTCACTTAAACCATTGGGATGTCATTGTCAATACAAAAACATAAGCATAAACAAAACTTACATTCATTTATACTAGTGATCTACTTCTCTTTTAATCTCTCAGTGTAAAGCAACTTCGTATCGATACCTGTGATACAAATAAACTGAGTGGGTCAGGCTTGGGAGCCTGGTGAGCATATAGGGTTTTCAACCCACAATAAATAATAAACTTATTAAGTTCTCAGTCAATAATAAATTTATTAATTTCATCAACCAAAAATAACCCTAATAATTACCCATTCCCATTATCCTCACTTTACGTCCCTAAAACAACTATCACAAGGGACCTAGCCTAAGGATTATCACTAGGGGTGACAACATTGCTTTGGGGGTTCCTCAGCAAGTTATGTCAAATAAAACAAACATCGGGGTGACAACATTCCTTTCCCTCAGCAAGTTATGTCAAACAAGACATCCTAACATAAAACAACCTATAAAGTGACAACATTGCTTCCCTCTGTAATTTATGTCAAATAAGACATGATGTCACATCGTCGCCATGGGCTAAGTCCATAGCTCTTATGTCAAATAAGACATGATGTCACATCGTCACTGATCATCTCATCAATCCAACTCACTTTTCATCACACACCCACTATTTAACTCATGATCTATATCACTAACTCATGAAGCTCGTCCGATCACTTCATAAAAGAACAAAGACTCCAAAGCTCTTCCAAATAAAAGTATAGGGAAAATACTGATAAAGTACTCCTGTACGCTCCCGTACCCCGACACGTAATAGTGTCAAAAAGAAGAACTAACGGATGAACACATAGTTCAAAAACACCTAAGGAACATATAGTTCAAGAACACTTTATGAACATATAGTTCAAACATACGTACCGATTACAAGTCTACTAACGTTCCACTGGACTATCTAAAATAGTCTGTGGCCGTTGTCTATACTCTGCTAGATGACTAGATCATCTTAAACATCGATACCTCCCATCACTTTTATTTCATCACACATCATCTAATTTATCTACCCATGTTTTACCCAATATATTTGTAGATAAAAATATATATACAGTTTAAAACTTGTATAAAACATCAATTCAACAGTCACCTCAAATAAACAATTAATATATTTACACATAGCACGGATTTTAAGGTAAATACTTCATATCTATGTGTAATGTGAAAGTGACTATACACTCACTTGATTTAATGAAAATCGGGCAGCAATTCGTTTCCTAAAACGATCGTTTATAATAAAACCGGGAGTTTTATTGAGAAACCGGGCTCTGCGAGGGTCGGGCTTCGAAACCGAAAAAAATAAATTTCCCGGGCTTCTCGGGCACTCCGGGACGTGTTCCGGGCATTGGAAATGATCTCGGGGCATCGGGGGAAGCGAAAATGGCTAAAATATTGAAAAAGGGGGTGAAAATACCAAATTCCCAAAAGTACCCGGACAATCTCGCATGCCCTCTATTTATAGGAGGGGAGATCCGGAGTCGGCCGAGAAGAGGCGGTGTCAGCGAGGGTTCGGACGCGACACGCGTCGCACATGCGAAGGCAGCAGGTGGCAGCCGCGGAGCGAGGCCAGGTGGAAGGTGCGAGCTTCGGACACGCGAAGGGCACGCGGCACCCTCGGATTGGACCAACGAAGCTCGGATGACTCAGCTGCTTCGGTGACTCAACAGATCGGAACAAGGGCGACATGCGGCTTGCTTCGGTTGGGCCTCCCTTCGGTCGAATCAGAAGCGAGCACGTGGATACTGTTCATGCGAGGTGACTCATCCATTTCGGACACGTGGCACTCATACAGCGAAGGTGACGTGGCCTATGCGAAATTTCTCGGATTTTAAAATAATTTCTCGATTCTCGCGCCAAAACTTCTAAAATCCATAACTTTCGCATACAAGCTCCGTTTTTGATGTTCTTTATATGCACACGTAGGTAAAATTACGCTCTACAACTTCCGTTTAGATTTCGTCGGCTAATTTTGACTTTAATTTTTAAATTATTATTTTTAACAGACCGGGACAGGAAATCCGTTAAAAATTCATAACTTCTTCATCCGAAGTCCGTTTTCGTCAGACTTTTTACCGTTGTGCTACTATTTACGAGACCTTCGATTCTCGTTTAGGTTGTGTTGGCTAAAAATCACTCGATCTAAAATTCGAGTTTTTAGTTGTCTACTGCTAAGCTGAAACTTCGAAAAATCATTACTTCCTCATACGAAGTCAGATTTTGGCGTTCTTTTTATCAAACTTCTCGGTTTAACGAACACTACGAGTTTCATTTAGATCACTAAGGCTAAAAAGTAGTTTATCAAAAACTCACTTTTTATGACATTCGGCTCCGTGCCGGTTTTGTCGCGAAACTTCGACAGGTCATAACTTCTTCGTTATAACTCGAATTTCGATATTCTTTATATATCCGTAATCCTTCTCACGCCCACTACAAGTTTCTTAATAGAGATCGGCTTTATCTAATATTTAATTTTTGACGCTCATTTTTATTCTTAATTAATTAAACCCTAATAATTAAGCATAAAACACATAATTCACATAAAATTCACATAATTCCTTTCATTTATTCTAAATGAGTTACAAAGGTTAACCTAGACCATTATGTCAATATTAATGCCTAGCCTAGAAACACGGGCGTTACAACTCTCTCCCCCTTAGAATGATTTCGTCCCTGGAATCACACATCAGCAAACAAATACGGGTAGCGAATCATCATGTCACTCTCCGTTTCCCAGGTGAGATTTGGCCCATTCGTATGTTTCTAAAACATAAGCACTAATTCGACCATTTTACGTCACAACTTCCTAGTCTTACGGTCAACGATTGCCTCAGGTTCTTTAATCAACTTCTTGTTTTCATCCAACCTTAATTTAGAAATGGGAATTATGTCTGGCACATCTCCCGTAAATTTTCTCAAATAACACACATAAAAGGTATTATGAATACCCTCCAGTTCTTCCGGTAATTCTAGCTTGTAAGCTTGATTCCCGATCCTCCGAAGAACTTTAAATGGTCCAATAAACCTTGGACTCAATTTTCCCCTTCTACCAAATCTTATAAGTTCCTTCCACGGTGAGACTTTAAGTAAAACCGAATCTCCAACTTCGAATGATATCGGTTGTCTTTTCTTGTCAGCATAGCTCTTTTGAGCAGCTAACCTCCTTTCCCTAATCACTTTCAACTTTTCAGCAGTCTGATGGACTATTTCAAGTCCCATAAACTGCTTTTCCTCAGCTTCCAGCCAACATGACGGCATTCGACACTTTTCCCCATACAAAGCGTGATAAGGTGCCATCTTGATGCTTGAGTGGAAACTATTACTATAGGAAAATTCTACTAGAGTTAAGTGTTTACCACAGTTACCTTGGAATTCTAGGGTACATGCTCTCAGCATATCCTCCAATGTCTGAATTGTTCATTCGTTCTTACCATCGGTTTGTGGATGGTAAGCTGTATTCAAACACGACTTGGTACCCAATTCCACTTATAGACTCCTCCAAAACCTTGAGGTAAAACGGTTGTCACGATCGGATACGATCGTTAACGAAACACCATGAAGCCTCACAATTTCCTTCACGTAAGAATTCGCAAGTTTATCCATAGACCATTTCTCGTTGGCTGCTATGAAATGCGCACTCTTAGTGAAGCTATCAACGACCACGCAAATCATGTCGTGACCGTTCCTTGTTCTGGGCAGTTTAGTCACAAAATACATAGTGATACCTTCCCATTTACCCATGGGTACAGGTAAAGGATCTAAACTCCCATATGGTTTCTGATGTTGTGCCTTAACCCTAGCACAAGTTACACACTCAGCCACATACTTAGCAACATCGAGCTTCACCATCGGCCACCAGTAATAGGGTTTTAGATCCCTATACATTTTCGCACTGCCGGGATGAATCGAGTACATGGTTTTGTGAGCTTCTTCCATCAGTAGACCTCTTACTCTTCCCATCTTAGGTACCCAAATCCTACCTTTGAATACCTTCAGTCTTTGACCGTTCGTATCAAACACCAACGTTTTATCCCAAACGTTCCTCCTTTCAGTCATTTTTGTCTAAAGCTTCCTCCTGAGCTTTCTTTTATACTTCCCACAATTGTAGAGACAACTTCAATTCTCAATGCTCTTGGCCTTTTCTTTTCAAGATTCACCTTCCGACTGAGAGCATTAGCAACAACATTTGCTTTACCAGGGTGGTAAAGTATCTCATAGTTGTATTCCTTGAGTAACTCTAGCCAGCGTCGTTGCCTCATGTTCAATTCCTTCTGATTAAAGAGATATTGAAGACTCTTATAATCAATGAAAAGTTTGCATTTAGTACCATAAAGATAGTGCCTCCCTATCTTTAAGGCGAATACTACCACTGCCAACTCCAGATCATGAGTGGGGTAGTTCTTTTCATGCTCCTTCAATTGCCTCAATGCATACACTATCACTTTATCCCTTTAGGTCAGAACACAACCTAACCCAACTTCTTTAACAACGAACGCGATACTTCTATTGATCGCTTTGATCAGCCTTTACTTCAATTCGGCTTAAGTCAACTGCTACATCGAACTTGGTTCTCTGAACCACATAACCAACTCATCGTAGTCGGACTCAATTCGATATGACCACTAGGGTCGGAATAACAATCATCTTCTTAGTCATTACCGAAACGATGGTAACGACAGACTAGAATAAGACGGAATCAATTACGAGTTCCTTGGTAACCTTGTGACTTTCCCTGATCTAAGTGTGAGTCTTGTGCTTCCAGTAGTATAGATCTCTACTACTATTCACACCTACTCATACTCGTCCGAAGTACTGTCTCGCAGTCCCCAAATCCTAAAATCATAAAACAATTTAACACATACGAATGTGTCCAATTAATCATAAAATTTTCCTAGACTCTACTAGGACTTCTTCCATGCGTATCTTCAGTCATCAATTCTACTTCAACTTGGTTGGTGATGGAAATTCCAGACGATGGAACAACTTCAAGAATTACACCAACCATTCCATCATCCTGCCAATCGAAGGTGTACTTCAGACGTACCGTACCCCTCTAAACGTTCCGTTATTTTATTAGACATATTCTAAAGTCAAGATACCACTCTTACGATATCTTCTGATAGGTATCATTCACTATCATAAGCTTTTCATTTCCTCCATCTACTCAGTTCTCTACGAGTCTTCACCATAACGTTTTGTACACCCAAGAAGACGTTCGGTGTACCGGGCGAGAATTTAAGATAAGAAAGCTTTATTTATGATAAACGTATAAATCTCCTTATCACTTCGAAACGTTTACATGTTAGTTCTAATCTCGTAATCATACGCTTAAAATCCTACACACATAAGGTTTCCAGATCCGGTCGGCAACAGACCATAGATCCGAACAAATAATAGCATATAAGGCATCCTTATAGCTATAACATAAAATATTTAACACATAAAACATTTTAGGCATCTTTCCTAAAATAAACTTATGCTCGTGTCTAAAATATAGCAGACACTCATCTCACAATCATCACTTAGCATTCTAAGTTTAAGTCTAGAAATCCTACAATTTCTTAGTTCGCTTAAACTAATGCTCTGATACCAACAGTGACATCCCCAAATTCACGGCCAGAAAAGACCGCTTTAATTTATGCTTTTGAAATAATTTCAGAGTAATCATTTGATTAAAAATGTTGCGGAATTTGTTCCCAGAAAAACATAATAAATATGTTATGAAATCATTTCCGAAAAAATGTATTTTATTCACTTAAACCATTGGGATGTCATTGTCAATACAAAAACATAAGCATAAACAAAACTTACATTCATTTACACTAGTGATCTACTTCTCTTTTAATCTCTCAGTGTAAAGCAACTTCGTATCGATACCTGTGATACAAATAAACTGAGTGGGTCAGGATTGGGAGCCTGGTGAGCATATAGGGTTTTCAACCCACAATAAATAATAAACTTATTAAGTTCTCAGTCAATAATAAATTTATTAATTTCATCAACCAAAAATAACCTTAATAATTACCCATTCCCATTATCCTCACTTTACGTCCCTAAAACAACTATCACAAGGGACCTAGCCTAAGGATTATCACTAGGGGTGACAACATTGCTTTGGGGGTTCCTCAGCAAGTTATGTCAAATAAAACAAACATTAGGGTGACAACATTCCTTTCCCTCAGCAAGTTATGTCAAACAAGACATCCTAACATAAAACAACCTATAAAGTGACAACATTGCTTCCCTCCGCAATTTATGTCAAATAAGACATGATGTCACATCGTCGCCATGGGCTAAGTCCATAGCTCTTATTTTTCGACAGTATTTCCCACGGGAGTCCCCCCCCGGCAATACATGTCAATAGGTTTTCCATATGCTAAGTCCATAACTCTTATTCATTGACGGTATTTCCCACGGGTTCCCCCCCCCCCCCCCCCGCGCAATACATGTCAATGGGTTTTCCATACAGCTGATGAACATACTAAGGGGTTTCCCCAGGCGTACATGCACTAAAGGCAATCATGAGGGGAATAGAGTACAGCGAATGAACACTCTAGTCCATTAACACCTACAGGTTGCGAGCCTGCTAGTGTTCCACAGACCGTCTAGAACAGTCCATGGTTGTCATCCCAACTATGCTGAATGACGGGGGTCAACGTTGGGTAAGGGCTTTTCTCATATTGCACCACTCACGCCAACATTTGGGTAAAAGGTTTTCCCATATTTCACTACTCACTTTCAACTCACGATCTATATCACTGATCATCTCATCTATCCAACTCACTTTTCATCACACACCCACTATTTAACTCATGATCTATATCACTAACTCATGAAGCTCGTCCGATCACTTCATAAAAGAACAAAGACTCCAAAGCTCTTCCAAATAAAAGTATAGGGAAAATACTGATAAAGTACTCCCGTACGCTCCCGTACCCCGACACGTAATAGTGTCAAAAAGAAGAACTAACGGATGAACACATAGTTCAAAAACACCTAAGGAACATATAGTTCAAGAACACTTTATGAACATATAGTTCAAACATACGTACCGATTACAAGTCTACTAACGTTCCACTGGACTATCTAAAATAGTCTGTGGCCGTTGTCTATACTCTGCTAGATGACTAGATCATCTTAAACATCGATACCTCCCATCACTTTTATTTCATCACACATCATCTAATTTATCTACCCATGTTTTACCCAACATATTTGTAGATAAAAATATATATACAGTTTAAAACTTGTATAAAACATCAATTCAACAGTCACCTCAAATAAACAATTAATATATTTACACATAGCACGTATTTTAAGGTAAATACTTCATATCTATGTGTAAGGTGAAAGTGACTATACACTCACTTGATTTAATGAAAATCGGGCAGCAATTCGTTTCCTAAAACGATCGTTTATAATAAAACCGGGAGTTTTATTGAGAAACCGGGCTCTGCGACGGTCGGGCTTCGAAACCGAAAAAAATAAATTTCCCGGGCTTCTCGGGCACTCCGGGACGTGTTCCGGGCATTGGAAATGATCTCGGGGCATCGAGGGAAGCGAAAATGGCTAAAATATTGAAAAAGGGGGTGAAAATACCAAATTCCCAAAAGTACCCGGGCAATCTCGCATGCCCTCTATTTATTGGAGGGGAGATCCGAAGTCGGCCGAGAAGAGGCGGTGCCAGCGAGGGTTCGGACGCGACACGCGTCACACATGCGAAGGCAGCAGGTGGAAGCCGCGGAGCGAGGCCAGGTGGAAGGTGCGAGCTTCGGACACGCGAAGGGCACACGACACCCTCGGATTGGACCAGCGAAGCTCGGATGACTCAGCTGCTTCAGTGACTCAGCAGATCGGAACAAGGGCGACACGCGACTTGCTTCGGTTGGGCCTCCCTTCGGTCGAATCAGAAGCGAGCACGTGGATACTGTTCATGCGAGGTGACTCATCCATTTCGGACACGTGACACTCATACAGCGAAGGTGACGTGGCCTATGCGAAATTTCTCGTATTTTAAAATAATTTCTCGATTTTCGCGCCAAAACTTCTAAAATCCATAACTTTCGCATACGAGCTTCGTTCTTGACGTTCTTTATATGCACGCGTAGGTAAAATTACGCTCTACAACTTTCATTTAGACTTCGTCGGCAAATTTTGACTTTAATTTTTAAATTATTATTTTTAACAGACCGGGACAGGAAATCCGTTAAAAATTCATAACTTCTTCATCCGAAGTCCGTTTTCGTCAGACTTTTTACCGTTTTGCTACTATTTACGAGACCTTCGATTCTTGTTTAGGTTGTGTCGGCTAAAAATCAGTCGATCTAAAATTCGAGTTTTTAGCTGTCTACTGCTAAGCTGAAACTTCGAAAAATCATAACTTCCTCATACGAAGTCAGATTTTGGCGTTCTTTTTATCGAACTTCTCGGTTTAACGAACACTACGAGTTTCGTTTAGATCACTAAGGCTAAAAAGTAGTTTATCAAAAACTCACTTTTTACGACATTCGGCCCCGTGCCGGTTTTGTCGCGAAACTTCGACATGTCATAACTTCTTCGTTATAACTCGGATTTCGATATTCTTGATATATCCGTAATCCTTGTCACGCCCACTACAAGTTTCTTAATAGATATCGGCTTTATCTAATATTTAATTTTTGACGCTCATTTTTATTCTTAATTAATTAAACCCTAATAATTAAGCATAAAACACATAATTCACATAAAATTCACATAATTCCTTTCATTTCTTCTAAATGAGTTACAAAGGTTAACCTAGACCATTATGTCAATATTAATGCCTAGCCTAGAAACACGGGCGTTACACAATAAGCTTTCATGGAGTACCACAAATTGTTCCATAAAAACATTTTGGTTGATGAATCTACTAATGAGTTGGACCAACTTAGGATATGGTGTGATGTGGTAGGGAAGATGTAACATACACGTTCAGTTATCGTGTTATGTAATTTTAAAAGTGAATAATATAATGAAATATTATATGAATTTGAGCGTTGAGTTCTAACAGATAGTTTTACTAGAAATGAAGTAAAACTATGTTTAGAATCACTCGGAAAATATTGGAAGTCTTATGAGATTCCAATCAAAAGTCAAATATTGAAATTTAAAAAAAATATAAAATTTGAAATAAGTAAAATTTTATTATTGAAAGTTGTAGATAATTTCGTTAGAAACATTTAGGCGAAAACCTCATCGAAATCCGAGTTATAACGAAGAAGTTATGACCAATCGAAGATCCGTGACAGAACCGGCACGACGCCGAATGGCGTAAAAGGTGAATTTTTGATAAACTACTTTTTTAGCCTTAGTGATCTAAATGAAATTCATAGTACTCGTTAAACCGAGAATTTTCATAAAAAGAACGTCAAAATCTGACTTCGTATGAGGAAGTTATGATTTTTCTAAGTTTCGGAATAGCAGTAGACAACTAAAAACTCGAAATAAAGATCGAGTGATTTTTAGCCGACACAACCTAAACGAGAATCGAAGGTCTCGTCAATAGTAGTAAAACGGTAAAAAGACAGACGAAAACGGACATCGGATGAAGAAGTTATGAATTTTTAACAGACTTTTCCTCTCCCGGCCTGTTAAAAATATAATAATAAAAATAAAGTCAAAATTAGTCGACAGAGTCTAAACGAAAGTTGTAGAGCATAATTCCACCTCCGCGTGGATATAAAGAATGTAAAAAACGGAGTTCGTATGCAAAAGATACGAACTTTTGAAGTTTATGGCACAAACTTCGAAAATGGTCCGAAGGGGGAACGCCTAGCGTTCGCATGCAGGGTCAGAAGTTGGCCATGTCCTTCTCTCTTCACATGAAGCACACGTATCGGATAAGGCAGCCACGTCTGAGCCCGGGTTCCGATCTGATGACACCTCGCAGGTACGCCCCGAGTACGAGGGGTACGGTCAGCGTACAGAGCCGCCTTGCAGTACGCCCAGCGTACCGAGGACTACGCCCAGCGTACCGAGGACTACGCCCAGCGTAGTCAGCAGCTTCGGACCCTATAAAAGGGATGCGAAGTCAGCCAGTTTTATGTTACATTCTCTTATATCTCTCACTCTCTAAACCCATTTTTACCTACTTTTAACCCCTCGAGGTTCCGGTATCATCCCTGACACCCAAAGCAAGTCCCGACGCTCCGAAGTTCCCGAGAAAATCATATTTTCAAGTCGAAACTCTGCCCGAGTAAGACCGGTTTTCAACTAAAATCCCCGGTTTTGTCACAGAAAGTCATATTTAGAGCCGAAGTGCTGCCCAAATTAATACTTTAACCCCCGATTATTTCACGGTGAGTTCAATATATAGGAACAATTATATGTTATGTGTTATATGTGCTATGTACTTTTCTGTGTTATCATCTCGTGTTATTATTTCCGCTATTATGGTAGCAAAGTTGTACCTTTGACCATGTGATCAGTGAAAGGACTTAGATTCACAGTGGTACTGGTATGTAGCCTCTGGCCATGTAGAGCATGTCTCGTAAGAGAATGACTTCTATTCTATGGCATTGTCAGAAGGTTAGATATGGCTAAAAGCCTGAAATCTACCAAAATGTTTAAATCAGAAATTGTATGTCTTCTGTGCCATTTGGGCCGAAGTGTTATTGATGTATATCTAGTATTGAAATTGTTATGTCTCATTGATTGTTATGGAAAGCCTGTCGCATGATTCACATATGCCTTTGTTGTTCCTTTTTCCCTTTGTTTCAGTCATATTGGTATATATATATGGCATAACGTTATATTGTATCTATTATTGAACTCACTAAGCGTCACCGCTTACCCCTCTCAGTGTTTAACAATTGCAGGTAATGAGAATCCAATATAGTCATATACTGTTGGAAGATTTAGAATAGTTTATACTATTACTTTTGTACTCGGGTTTACGTTTGTATAAAAGTTTTAATATCCTGGGTAGTTATGTAATATACTAAAACTTAGTCGGTTTGTATCCAATCTTTTGTAATCACACTATCAATGTAAAAACATATTTATAAATATGCATGTAGCATGTTTTGGAGTAACAATATTGTGAAGTATGAAAGTTTGGGTCTTTCAGAAATACGAAAGTTTAGAAAGTTAGGTTCTTTCAGAAGAAGAACAAGTTATTGCTATATTTGGGAATACTAGTTCTCAAAATTGTGAATAATATGAGTCTTCAACCCAATAGGACATTTTCATATGTGTGTCAACTGACCTTAAAGGTAATCGATTCATTCCTATGAATAGGGTTGTAGCTCTTACTAGGCCGGAGTTGTTGGATCTTATATGTAAGAAATAAATAATCTAACTATACTAATAATTATATACAAACATATGAAGTCATACTCAAAGAGCAATGAAGATATGAAAAATGGATATTTATATGAGAAAAATATTATTATAAATCAATATGAATAAATAAGTAAAAGGTTTATCAATTGTTTATTAATATAAAACAAATAAATAAGTAAAAGGTTTATCAATTGTTTATTAATATAAAACAAATAAATAAAAGTTTATTATTAAAATAAATAAAAAGGTTTATATATTATAGTTTGATTAATTAGTTAAAATAAGGGTGAATTACACCAACTGTCTATCGTATATGTGCCATAACGTACATTTATTTCATATTTTTAAAAGTTAACTCAGACTGTCCCTCATATTGTTAAAAGGTGTATGTTACGTTCCTCAGAGACATAAAATGACTATCTTGCCCCTTTTCTTTTTCTTTTTCATTTATTTTTCAATTATTTAAAACTTATGTATTATTTTTTTATTAATTATAATTTTAGAAAATGAAACATCCCCTTAAATTGGTTTCGACCCCTTTGGTTATCAACCACCTCCAACTACAGTCACTTCCACCAACATCTCCTCAACCAACACCAGTCGAATACCACCGGAAACCACCATCCACTGCCATTTAACCAAACCAAACCAAACTTGAAACCCTAGGCGGCGACTATCGGTTCGAAACTCATGCAACGACATTAAAGAAGCCTCAGATCAGAACCCTGAGACGATGAAGGTGACTACGTTCCACCCTGAGACGATGACCTTCGTTGAAAACCTCTGTTTCCCTATTTGAAAGCTCCAACGAACAAGTGGTGATGAAAACAGAGGTGTTCAGGAGAACATGTGTAGATCTGAGTTGGTGTAGATATGAGACGATGAAGGTGTAGATCCGACTGTGGAGCTTCGATTATGACTGTGGAGCTCGATCTTAAACCCTAGGGGACAGTGGTGGCTTTCACATCTCATTGGTGGTGTTGATAGTCCATGGTCTCCACATCTCAACCTCGATGGAGGTAGAGATCAATCTTGATTTATTAAAACCCTAGCCGACTGATATTAAGGGCATGACACATGTGAGGAAACGATGGTGTTGGATTGGAGGGGATAGTGATGATTACTTGCAAGGGACATAATCGATGGTGTGAATGTTGGGTTTTAGTTCAAAAATAGTTTCATAAACTAGAAAAATATGGCAGGCGGAAGACTTCAATTTTGAAATAACATAAACATTTTATATCCACCAAGGATCTTCTTGCAAATTATACAAAGATTAAACACCAACCATAGAAAGGATGAAGAAATAACAACCTTTGTTGTTCTTTGGGTCCTCTTGGGAGGCTTGGAAGTTGATGAAGAATGTGGAACCTTTGAGACACCAACAATGACTCAACTTGATGTAGATGTTAGTCCAAAATTCTTAACTCTTAAGCTTTATGTTCTTATCAAAAATAAGAACACAAAGAGAGCAAAAGATGCAAGTATTCTTCAACAAAATATGAAAAAAAAGAGAGAGAGTAACCTCCTCTAAGGAGGTTACAGTTTTAAGAGGGAAGAATGAAGCCACAAATTCAAGAATGGAAGCCTCATATTTATATTGTCTTAAAGTGAAGTCTTTAACCATTAGGTCCTTCAACTTTAGACAAGCAGGTCCCTAAAGCTTAAATGTCTCCCATTCTTCTTATTGCTTTTTATTAAACAAATTGGAACGCCATGTCCCCTTATGACACTCTTAATTTCGGCCATCATGGAGAAAAAGAGAAGAAGAAGTTCATATTTTATAAACTCAAAGTTTATAAGATATAAACATTGTCTTTTGCTAAAAGACAAAAAGCTTAACTAGTCCAAAATGTTGTACATGACTTATTAATTAATACATTATGAAACAATATATGTTATATTACTTGCTAATGAAAATTAATTATTTCCTAAAAATAAATAATTTCCAATTTAATTATAAGAGTTTTATTGAATATTTATTAAAATCAATTTCTAATAAATAATCAATTATATCAAGTTGTTGTTAGTGTGACCCATTAGTATCGTATGTTAATTAGCATTATCACTTTAATATGACTCTTGAACATACTAGACCTTTCAATCTCCCACTTGCGCAAGACTCATATTAGACTGATATAGACAGTGGTGAACGTCTAACAACATTTCACTACCCCCAACAACATACGACTTTGTACCATTCTATCAACGCCCAATTCCCAAAAAGATCAAAGCTATAATTGGTGTATAAGGTAAGTTTATTAGTTATCCCTTTGCTACATACATTATGTTGAACATGAGATACGGATTGCGATCAATCTCATTAGTTGTTCAACTTTTGGTAAGGCGCCTTAGATGTCTAACTCTCAATACATAAAAGGAACAAATCCCATCTTGACTACATAGCCTCTTGCATAGTTCACACCATCCCTGAAAATGGCTTTTATAATTGCCCGATTAAGGAACAACAATTGACCATATCAAAGCATAGTACTCCCTACACTCAAGTCCCACTATGTATATAAGGTGTTAAGGATACAAAGATATTACCTTTTAATCATGTATCATTCATGACAACGATCCATGAGATGATTTTGATGTGGGTTGGTTCAATACTAGTTCTCTGACAAGTACCTATGAAACTTGGTTACAACCACTTGCCTACTTTCATCTAGTAAGAGTCAACCAATCCAATTCATATTAGTCTTACTTTATAATTGCTCCCACAATTATAACCGACTATGAACCTTTAGAATAATAACATTATTCATGGATTAAACATGTTAATATAGAACACAACAAGTATTAGTGATGACTATATCCCAATATATCATAACATTATCTTATAGTTGTTGTTATAATGTTCCAATATCCAATATCCAAATCCAAATAAAAACCCATTTCTAAAATAATAAAGTCTTATAGCTGAAGTGTGACCATTCATACTTAGCTCAAAAGAATGACTTTATCAATGGATTTGACAAAATTTAAATTGTGTGAATTTTGTGAATACTATCATCTCTATACTTAACTTTACTCCAAGTACAACTAAATATCTAG
The DNA here is from genome assembly GCF_052849685.1 of Lactuca virosa. Lineage (NCBI taxonomy): Eukaryota > Viridiplantae > Streptophyta > Magnoliopsida > Asterales > Asteraceae > Lactuca > Lactuca virosa. The sequence continues at coordinate 184,077,358 of NC_136428.1, forward strand.
GAGAATATGATTGGTGTTCTTTCGTTACATAAAATCTTTAAGCTTGATTAAGTATACTCTCGAAGTCACAAAGATTTCTATGTGATCCTTGAATGGCAGAAATCAACATAGTTTTTTAATGATCTCATTCATCCAATCATATTTGAATTCAACTTCTAAAGTACTGTATTCTTATTTTGTAGTAGATTGTGTCATTATGTTTTGCTTAGACCTCATTCCAAGAAAACTTATCCTTCATTCCATAATGAAGTCAAAATCCAACTATAATTCATAATTATTTATGTCTGTTTAGAAATTAACATCTTGTGTAGCTCTTTCCATAAAGATCCTTTCTAAACTGATTGTCTCATATACATTCTCTTAGTTCTTCTAAAGTACTCTTAGAATGCTCTCTTAGTCATCCAATGACTTAACCATGTATTCAATTAGCATCCTATGACATGGTTACAACATGATCAAATACCATGTCCTATGCATAATGTGGCGTAAATGATGAATTCATTTGTCAAGCAAATAGAATATAAATCATTTCATCTAGTTCAAACCTATGAGTTATGCACTTTTGAGGCTAGCTCAAAATGGTGCCATATAACAATGCCAAGAATTCTCTAAAAGAATCTTGTGTCTTGATCCCTTTCAAGATATTGCCAATATACGTATAAGGACATGAATGTGATTTCAAATGATGAAGTATGTCTCATTCATACAAGATTAGGAAATTCACTATGATTAAGTATGTGATTTCAAATGATTAAGTATGTCTCATTCATACAAGATTAGGAAATTCACTATGCTCCCACTAGTTCTTAGTAAACACACATGTTCTATTCATTTTGATATAAAAATACACCTTGTGATTTTACATAAAATGATGATTATAACATTGAGATGTTTTCTTTATATCCACAAGTGGATCTCAAGCTCTACATATTTTGTTAGGATAATATGGATTAAGCAAACCTCCATGCTAATCTATATATAGATATCTTCTAGTGGATGTCTATTAAGAAAACCGGTCCTTCTTGAAAGCTATTTCTTGTATCTCATATTAAGAATATGAATTTATAGTAAATAATATCCTTGTTGATCTAATCTTAGCTACTTGTGAAAAAGGTTTGATCACAGTCAATGTCATGAGTATGATGAGGAACATAGTCAATGACATGAGTATGAGAGAATCCTTTTACTACATGTCTTGCTTTAAATGTGTATGGTTATCCGTGTAATTTATTCTTTCTAGAAGAGTCATTTACTCCTTCTAGCCTTGCTATAGGGAGAAAATTTAATCAATCCCATACTTGATTCTCATAAGTAGATTACATCACATGTTCACGACTCTAAGTCATTTATCAGATTTGAGATCTGACATAGCATCTTGGTATTTGATGGATTTTCCAGAAACCATCAATAAAAGCTCATCAATGAGAGATTCCACATTTCTTAAGTCATAGATGATTTTTACCATTATGAGAACAATTTGTTTTTGTGAATATCTATTATTCAATGTTAACAATCCTTGTTAAAACTAGCACCAACAATTACTACATAAGGTTATGGTTCTTTTAGCCTTGCATTATTCCAATGTTTAAACTAGCTTTAAATAAAATATCACTGTATTTATTGGAATATTGCTTGACCTATTATATAATCATATATATGTTTAAATTATCCAAGACTTCCTAGAAGTCATGAATAACTATTCCTAGCTTGATGTTAGAAGCATCTTTAGCATCACTGCGATGCCTTTACTAGGTATCATGTTCAGGTTTATTGCTCAAAGAAAATAGTTTAGGACTAGGAGCTTTAAGTGTATACAATTTCATATCTCTCACGAGATTGTCTTTTAAGACATGAACCCATTCATTGAAGTTGTATCTATTGAATGTTATTGTTTCATTAAGTCATTAAAGAAAATGAAAATTCATGATAATGAGAATTGATTATTTAACTACAAAATTTTAACAAAATTCATTTAGTATTTTCAATATTAATCTTCAATAATTAATACCCTTTTAGTTTCCAAAAAACACTATTTATCAAAGTCGAGGATCCAAGTTCGAAAACAAATAAATGGTTAGGTATCCTTTATCCCATCCATTTGAATTCAACCCGGTAGATATCGATTATCAATTATATATTTATAACTCCTAGATTTATCGGATCTCTAATAACAAATTTAATTAGACATATTTGATCTCATCTATGCCTCAAAACTCTCTTGCTTAGGTATCATTTATCACAAAATATTTCCGATCAAATCATCCAACTTGAAAAACTTGTGTAATAGGCCTATAACATGGATATAGAAATCACAAAGACACCCTGACCATCAAAAGACAACACTAAGCGGTTAGGTATCCTTTATCCCACTAGTGCATACAAGAGATGTGCGGGTGTTTTTCAAAAGGATCGCATAGATTTGAGGTTTGTAAAATAAGGGTCTTTATATGTTTTATAATTATAGTTTACAAATATATGATATCATGGTTATTACATGCATATAATAAACCATGGTATCGATTTTCAAAAGAAAATCATTTTTAAAGGTTCTATATAAAAAGCTAGTTTTTATATAATTTGACGCAATTCAATTTTAATAACCGGTATTAATTTTGAGTGCATTTGAACCTTTTATATCTTTAATAAAACTTCATTTTATTACTTATATATATGGAGTTTGTATAAGTTACAAAAATCACCATTTTAAACTTATAATGGAGTATTTCAAAATTTGCCGTTATTAATGATTTTATAAAACCGGGTTTTATTTTTAAAATAATAACTTGTTACATCTTATGTTAAATTTTGAAAACCCAAACTCTGTGTGATGTTAATTTTGTCCAAAATTATTTTAGCATGTGAAAAAATAATTTATCAACCACACATAATAATTGCATAAAATAAACAACACAAACATGTATAAAAAGATATGTGCATAAATATAGCCAACTAATGACATTTTTGTGAGCCAACACAAAAATGTCAAGTCCATTCCTAAAGGGACATTTAAGGGGACCAAAAAAAACTTCTTCTAATGTTGTTGTAGAAGCTCCCACTTAAGTAAACATCAATTGTTTGCAAAGGATTGAAAAAACTTATTGAATGCTAAATTTCAGCAACTGTCGCTAAAAGTCCAACAGTCCTTTGTAAACAGCATTAGTGACACTTTTTAGAAAAATGTCACTGAAAATCCTGCACACCTTTTAGACTCGAAAGTTGCTCTTTTGTGTTCAAAAATGCTTCCAACTTCATTTCTTGTTAAATTTTTGTACAAATAAATTATTTCTAAAGAATAATGTATTACTTTACAAAAATAAACAAGAAAAACTAATCTATTTAATTATTACATACCATATGAATAAATAAATTATTACAACCATTTTTATAAAACAAACAACACAACAACACAACAAACACAATGGTCTTTGGCTAGTTTATGTACATCATATACATCAATATACACATAAAACAACCTTTGTTTTTCTAAGACAACTTTAAATGACAAAAGATGCATAAAACTTTTGTCTCATAAAATAATAAATATAAAGTTGTCATAGAAAATATTTATGAACTTATTTTTTTTTATAAAAAAACAAGTTATCCATATTCTCCAAAAGCTAAGATTTCCAAAAATAAAAAAATCTAATCAAACTTGCAAGATGGCTCTGATACCAATTGTTGGGTTTTAGTTCAAAAAAGGTTTCATAAACTAGAAAAATATGGCAAACAGAAGACTTAAAATTTTGAAATAACATAAACATTTTATACCCACCAAGGATCTTCTTGCAAGTTATAGAAAGATTAAACACCAACCATAGAAAGGATGAAGAAATAACAACCTTTGTTGTTATTTGGGTCCTCTTAGGAGCCTTGGAAGTTGGTGAAGCATGTGGAACCTTTGAGACACCAACAATGACTCAACTTGATGTAGATGCTAGTCCAAAACTCTTAACTCTTAAGCTTTATTTTCTTATCAAAATATGAACACAAAGAGAGCAAAAGATGCAAGTGTTCTTCAATAAAAGATGAACAAAAGAGAGAGAGAGAGAGAGAGAGAGAGTAACCTCCTCTAAGGAGGTTATGGTTTTAAGAGGGAAGAATGAAGCCACAAATTGGAACGCCATGTCCCCTTATGGCACTCTTAATTTCAGCCATCAAGGAGAAAAAGAGAAGAAGAAGTTTATATTTTATAAACTCAAAGTTTATAATATATAAACTTTGTCTTTTGCTAAAAGACAAAAAGCTTAACTAGTCCAAAATGTTGTACATGACTTATTAATTCATACATTATGAAATAATATATGTTATATTACTTGCTAATGAAAATTAATTATTTCCTAGAAATAAATAATTTCCAATTTAATTATAAGAGTTTTATTGAATATTTAGTAAAATCAATTTCTAATAAATAATCGATTATATCAAGTTGTTGTTAGTGTGACCCATTAATATCATATGTTAATTAGCAATATCACTTTAATATGACTCTTGAGCATACTAGACCTTTCAGTGAATGGGACGGTGCCGATGGTTTGAAAGGGACGACGACGACTTTAGATGTACCTCCGTTGGCCGGATTTTGATTTCACAGGGGAGGTGAGGTTTTAAGATGAAGATAGATAAATGGGAAGGGATATTTAGGGTAGTCTAGCTAAATGGGGTTGCGGGTGGGTAAAGGTAATATGTTGAATTATTTAAAAATTATTAATAAATATGAAATAAAGGGTTGGAATTTATTTTATGTTTTTTTTATAAATACAAAATAAAGTAGTTTGGGTAATATAGCTATTTTATGTATGGAAAAGGTTGACTTAGATGCTACCAACTAGATTTCCAAGTTATCTATTTATTTAGTTTTGAATTAGTGATAGCTTTCCATATTAAAAAATTGTTGGTTTTGGAACCGAATTCATGATTATCATTCATAGTTGGTTATCTCGATGATTATCACTTCGACGGATATCCTTTTTGATATTGTCATTTTTGATAGTATAATCTATGTCTTACTTGAAGTACTTGGTAGTATAAGCATTTACATTTGAAATAATGTCATGACTCGTAAAAGCTTGTCGTCTTATTGCACGCCTTAAAAAATGTATAACTTGTCGTCTTAAGGCACACCTTAAAAAATATGACAACTCGTAAAAGCTTAAGGCTTGACCTTTCCACCAGGCTACGCCTTACGCCATTTAGAACCTTGGATTCTACGTATATCTGACAATGTCATGTTGGTCACATGAACTATAAGTACATACCAAAATTCCAATAAGTAAGGATTTTGATATCATTTAACCCTGGGTCATTTGATCTATATTCTTGTTATGTGATAAGATGACTTAGGTATCTCCACTTCTTGGGTGAAACACTAAACTTCTACTATGACTAATACATATTTATGAATATTTCCATATACAATAAAATTGCTTGATCTATGTATTTTGAGGTTATTTCTTATAGTATGAAGAATTTCTTCTCAAATGATGTCAAGTAAAGAAGGTAACTAAAATACCATACAAGCTATTGTTGGATTAGTGTCTAAGCCCATAACTATTTTGGTATGTACTTGACCCGATTGCGAGCATGGTCCTTTTGGGTTGCCTTCACCAAAGCAACTTGATAAGATGATTTATGGAAAAGGAGAATAATTATGATTTATTAATATATTATATGAATAATATATTAAGAGAGAAATCATATTATTTAATTAATATTAGTCAAGAATTAATCAGAATTAATTTTGTGGCTAAAAGACATTAATTAAATAAAGGGGACTAGAACTGTCAATTGTGTGATAGTTGGATATTGGGCTAATGGACTCCATAGAGGATGGAGTGGACGAAATCTATGGGGAAACCCATTAGAATTCGTCCAAGGCCTCTAAAGGAGGAGTCCCTGGACTGGTTAGGGCCTAAGCAATCAGATTAGGGTTTACTAGTTCAAAACCCTAATAGCCTCACATATTTAAGGACCCCTAGGGCACCAAAACGTGGCTAACTGATTCCTTAGGGTTTCTAGACGTTTTTGGTGTATTCTCTCTCCTCCTTCTTCATCCTTATTGCTTATGGTGTTTGTGACTCCATTAGAGGTGTGACACTTGTGACACTAAGCTTTCAGAATCCAATTACAAAAAGGAATTGAGATTGTTATTGCTACATAACAATCAAGGTAAGATCTAAACCCTAACTCATATGTTATTTGATTATCACATGCTAGATCTAGGGTTTATGGCTTTGGATGATTATTGCATGTTCATTAGACAAACTAGATCCAAAGCTTTAGGGTTTGCATGTACACCATAGGAATGATGTAGTGCTCAAAACCCATCAGCGGTATCAGAGACTAGGGCTATTTGTTGATGAAATTGTTGCATATTTGATCATTCTTTGGCTGAAAATGGTTTTTCTTGCTATCTGCCTGACTGACTCGGCGAGTCAGTGGATGAACTCCGTGAGTCAGGCCGACTCGGCGAGTCTAGTCCATGACTCGGTGAGTCCAAGGGTCAGATAGAGGTATCTTCGGGATTTTTTGCTGATTTGGCTTGGATAAGTTACCAAAATCGTTTTTAACTCTTAAAATTCGATTTTTTATGTTTGGTATTGATTATCCTTGCTAGAATAGAAGATAATTGTCAAATTAACTAGATAATCATTGCCTTATGTGATAAACTTGATTTATTTGAATTATTTGATAGATTATCTTGCAAGAAATTGAATTGGATCATATTTAGATAATCACCAATTAATTGTTTAATTGTTATTATTTATAAGTTGATCTAGAATGTTCTTAATAATGTTTTGAAAAAGTTTCGAAAACTTGCCCTTAAGTTTTGGGATTTAAATTTTGATTAAAAGTTTAATATTTAAATTCTAAACCCAAATGTTTTGAAAGGTTTCAAAACTTGCCCTCAAGTTTTGGAATTTAAAATTGTTTGATTAAAAGTTTAATTTTTGAAATTTTAAATTCTTAAACCCTAGTTTTTTTTTTGAAAAGTTCAAATTACACCCTCATGGTTTTATTAAGTTAATTAAAAATGTAATTAAAAGAGAGTTATTAAATCCAAAATGATATGATTTATATTTAAGATAAATTAAAAGTGTATTTATAATATTAGACCACCTAGTATTTTAAAAGTGTAAAATACACCCTTGTATTATATATAACATTAAAAGTCTAATATTATATATGTATAACTTAAACTGCTAGTCTTATCGTTAGTAGGCCTCATTCACGAAGCTGGTCTATAAGGGGTGTTTAAGGAAATTGCCTATAAAATGGCGGTTGAATGGGTATCCACTCTTTACCCACCACACTCTTGACTAGTGGAGGTTCGTTAGCCGAATGGGTAGGATAGGGCAAACCCTCTCCTCATTAAAAGTATAATGAATAAAGTAACTAAATGTTTTTGCAAAATTCCCAATCTTAGTTACTTTAGGAAAAAGTGAAATCGATGCAATTTCATGGAATTACACTTTGTACCCTTGTCGAGACAATTAGTGGAACGTGTGTGGTTAACCGACACACTAAGTTGGCTTTGGCATTCGTAGCGAAGGGTGACTCGATGTTTGTCATAGATCGATGGAGTGTGTGTGGTTAATCGGCACGTCGATTAGGTGATTGTAACATTGAGGGCACCATGTACATTCGCATGGTTATTCACACCTTATTTGTGATCCTCGGCATCCCAATCACAAATGAAGGGCATAATCGAGATTAAACATGACATTGAAAGTTTCAATGAATTGCAAAAGATCTAGGAGTTTCAATTCATTTAAAACTTAAACTTCTTTTCGTTTTTCATGGTGGAAATTGGTAAATTGTCATTTACCTACCTTCAAATGTTCTGCGAGTTGGATTACAGCATCCCTCTTCCAATTTGTAGGATATTGTGTTGGGTCCTACCCTTAAAATCTCATTTGGGTGTTTTATTAAGGACTCAATCAACTAAACTTGAATTTTCTCCCGTTTCATATATGTCAAAGTCTGACAACTATGGTCTTCCTAAATCCGTTGGAAAAAGTTTTCCACGTGAAGATGATGTTCCACAGTTGTATTGTGGAAATGGAAATCATGCTTCATTTCCTCCACCTCCTCCAATAATTCTCCCCGACCCACGTGTTCGAAGACTTGAAAAGTTCAAGGTCACTCAAGCCCTATTGGCAAAAGACACGAAAATGGAAAGTCTATATGTACTCATGTCTTGGATAAAAGGTTACATATTGATAGATTGGAAATGTTAGGTGTCGATGTCTCAAGGAAGTTAGCTGTTGACTTGGTTCTTCATTTACTTCCCGAATCATATGGTAAGTTCGTTAGAGAGTACTATATGATGGGCCACGACATTACCATTATTGATTTGACTTATTTCCTTATTGCTGCTGAATCAGAAATAATATGGCGCACTGGTCAGCAAATTTATCTGGTAAATCAATATCCCAACCCTCTATAGGCAATGGTAACATTGGAAGTCCAGAAAAGTTTTCTCTACGCAAGAGAAAGACTGAGTCTGAGATAGTCCCGTGTACCATTCCAGAAGAATCCATATGTTTCTACTGCCAAAAGAGGGGGCATTGGTTACAAAGCTGCCCTGACTACCTGAGAGATCTAAGAGATGGGAGAGTCAAGATGCATAACTCTGCATTAGGTAAAATCCACTATCTAACTCTATTAAGTTCTTTTTAGATTCTTAATACATGATGTGATAAGATTACATTTGGTGTTTTGTAGAATCGAAGAAAAATGAAGCTTAAAAGGAAAGAAGTGAGCTAAATCTGGTCATGAAGAAATGGATTTTAATCGCATGATTCAAAGATCGGATTGTTTGAGCTACTACTTTAGAGTTAGGATAGATTGCTAAATAATATTTACATAGTTTTCATTTGTAATCGCGTTGTAAGGAAAATATTTTTCCGCAATAAAAAAATTTTTGATTTATCTTATTTATGTTTCCTTGCGATAGATTTTATGAAAAATTGGTGTTTGAATGGTTCTATTATTACCAATATTGTGAATGGATTTGACTCTTAGTTACGTTATTTGTGGTAATGTCAGAAATTTACCAAATGAGGAAAGTTTCTCATCACCCAAATTTCAATTGGACAGAAACTTTGAATCATGCAACTGGTATTGTGTGATGAATGAGAACCTTCGTATTTGGGAAATTGAGACTAATTCTTTGTTCACATAAGTATGTGAGTCAAGTGAAGGACTAGGAGATCTGGTACACAAGTTGTGCACTGGTCAAGTCCACAACAAAGAACGATAAGATTATTCGTCATGATTTACTAAAAGTCTAGTAAACATGATTATGCTTACAAGATTAAGTGTAATTCTGAATCATTGAAAAGTTTCAATGAATGGCAGAACGAATAAGAAGAATCAATGAAGGTAGAAAGATAAAAGGTTCTCCAATCTAAGAAGAAGGGAGAGTACTTTTGTATCGTGTTTTATGATCGTCTTGGTTATTGTAGGAACAATATTACAATTCATCCTCTAAGGATACCTTAGTGCACTAGTTTGGCTAAGAAGAGGAATGGTGAATTGTAGAAGTGGTTAAGTCAATAAGATGTATCGTACTTCGTTGCAAAATCAAGTTTTAGATTCGTACTCCAAAATTGTGATTTGAGTGACATCATCTTAAAAAATTTAAACACACTCATCAAATGTGAAGTAGGAAAATGTTTTCTTGCTCTTACACATTTGAAATTGGTAAGTTGTGATGTCTTGGATAAGACAAAGACCAACTAATACCAAATTCTGTGTAGGTTTGTCTTGATAAAGACACACACTGACTCTTGAATATTTGTTTTGTCAAGAAATGTTTCTTGATAAGAGAATCTTATATGTCAAGAGGTCAGTGGGTGTCTAAAGATCTTGAAAAGTTTCAAGAACAATCAAGAAGTAAAACTATTAAACACTAGCACACGACTTGAGGATTGTAACCTATCGTGTTGACAAAATTTTATTTCTGTGCCAATCCAGTTAAGTGATTATGCATATGAGTTCTACGAGTTCTCAATTGAATGCATAAGGGCAAACACCTTGATCAATTAAAGTACATTGACTAGCATAGGTGAGCTACTAAATAACTTGGAAGCAATGGTGGGACCCTTGATGGCAAGAAATTAAGAATGAACAAGTTCTGTCCATAAGAGGTTGAATTTGTCACAAACATTATCTTACTATTATGCTTATGACAAATTTGCATGGATAGGAACACATGCACCATAAAATCTAAGTGTCATAAGGTTTCTCTCCTTCATGAAAATGATTGTGAGGAAATGCTTTCACTAAGAGAGATTTTAAGGAGATAGCGATTATGTAAATTGCATTCTCAAATTCGATTATGATTACGACATCCCTCTTCATAGTTCGAATTGTGAGATTTGGCAATTGGTCTGAACATTTGGGACTTAGTAATATAAGTTCTGAAATAGTTTAGACACACATGTGAGCTATCTAAGGAAAGGTGTGTGAATTTGAGAAGCTTAGATAAAGGCTTATCGAAGCACATCGTATTGGAAATATAAACTTTGGAAAGTCAATTAGTATTGTCTTTTAGAAGTCGAACTATTTTCTGAATACGTGTCGAAGCTAGTGGGAGTATAAATGTTATGATGGAATAGATATAATCATCATGTTAGTGGGAGCATGATTGTTATTATTTTAAGTATTGCAAGTTGGCAATATTAATTATAGAAAAACAAAAGTTTCACTTTACAAAGTTGCAGGGGTTGAAAAGTTGTTTTTGCTATAATTAAGGGAGAGAATGTTATACTTCGTTTCCAATCTAAAAGCTTAGATCGAGAAATTTTAATTGAATTTAGTCAAAGTAATATTTATTAAATGCATTCTCAAAGTTCGACTATGATTACGACATCCCTCTTCATAGTTCGAATTTTGAGAACACGACAAATAGAAATATTATGGCAATATTGTGGCAAGAAACTGGTAAAGTATCACGTTTTCGACGCGAATCGTATCCCATATGCTTCGGGTATAGGATCGATTGCATATACTGTAATATTTGACCGTTCTAAAATTTTCCAAATGCCTAGGGCATTAAGAGGGAAAGAGGACTAGAATCGGATTTGACTGAATTAGTTAAACAACTGTCAAGGATAATCTAAGGTTCGCCAAGGATTGGTCACTTGTGGAAAATTAGAAGTATAATCATGGATGGACCATATTGACATTATTATGAATAGATAAGATTCTATTTATAATGAGTTGTCATATGGAAAATATGGAAATGTTTCCATATTGGGAGTTGGACGTTAAGAGTTTATGTCTAGATTAAAAACTTTTATGCAAGAAGGATGTTCAAAGGAATGTACTTTGAATGTGAGACTTCACATCTATGGAATTGTCTTGTAACAATCTCGAATAGAGCATTTTGTAATTTCATTGGCCGAGTCTTGGTGACTTTTGTGCTGTGACATTACAAAAGGATCGTTGCATAAAGTGTAAGAATCTAACATATTCTAGTAGTGGCGAGAATTTTGTAATCTTACACTAATTGATAAGGATTAGGAATTGTGAAATGAGTTTTGTTGAAAATGTTCTCAATAGATCTATTTCACAAGGTAAGGACCATAGGAAAACATAGTGTGGATGCTAAGAGCATGGGACAATTGTTGTTATAATTCAAGTAAGAAGTTGATTACCCGAAACAACAAATAATGAGTAATCAATATGGTGATTAAATAAAAGTGTTTTATTTATAGTCAAAAGTTTGGGAGCATATAAGATTAGTATTATTCTTGTGTTTCACTTTGCATGTTTTGACTTCCTGAATAATTAGATTATTCGAACGTTCCACAGTCGCTCATACTTTGGGAGTAGGTATGAAAGAAGATTGTCATGAATTGGTTGTAGATTGTCTAAAGTGTATTAGACATAGCAAAGGTTTGCTGCAACGTTCATGAGTGCTTACGAATATGATTTGAGCATTGGATTAAACCCACACTCACTTGGATCGCTTCATGGATTTTATCACGAGTGATTGGTGAGACGATAATATCTTATATTCTTGAAACCGAGATGTGTGAGTTGTATCTTGCGAGTCGGTTACACATTGATAATATGCAAACGCACCAGTAACTTGGTGTTATAAAACGTATTGTTGTGTGTGATTCGGTGAGTAAGTACAAGCGAGCATTGAGTCGAATTTTATCCATTCCTGTCACACCCCTCCAAAGCGGAAACACGAGGCGTGGCAGTATAAAGGGTTTCATAGAAAAAGTTAAAAGACAACACCAACCATAGTATTAAAAATCATTACAAATTTATGATGGGTTTGAACAACTTTTAAAAGAAATTACAATGTAAATTGAAATACAACACATGCGAATGCTCCTAAAAGTGAAGTGTCCCTAAGTGCCACTTACTTGATGATTCCTTAAAATGAGTAAATAAGTTTGTAAAAAAAAACAAAGTTCTTTGTCATCATGAGAGATAAAGTATGTTGCCCAAATAAGATGCAACATTCATATCCTCATGGAAGATAAAGTTCGTTACTCAAACGAGTAAACAAGTTTCATTGCTAAAATGAGCAATCAATTTCGTTGCTACAAGGAGCAAACAATTTCATTGCTAAAACATGTATATAAGTTTTCAGTAATAAAAGTTCGTTGTTGTAATGAGAAACAAAGTTCATTGCTATAATTAATAAACAAGTTTATTGCTATAATGTGAAACAGAGTTCATTGCTATAATGAGAAACAAAGTTGATTGCTATAATTGATAAACGAGTTTATTGCCATAATAAATAACAAGTTTGTATGTGTATGAGCAAATAATGAGTTCTCAACCAAGCCTATGACTGAAGCCCTATCAAGATCTATGCTTATCGTTCCATAGATTATATGGTATCATGCACTCCAGCAATCGGGCGAGTGAGGAGTTGTCAATTCCTAATAGCGCTATCCACAATGACCATTGGCTCAAAGAGTTAATGGTTAGAGAAAAGTGTAAGGGAAGGGCCTTAAGACGATAAGTTCTCATGTTCCGTGTTGCATAGACATACATAGAGAGATATAGCAATAAAATAGCAATCATGTTTGATACAAATCAATTTAAATACAACGAACAAATAATAGTTTTCCGGGACATGCTTTTCCACCCCAAAACATAAAAATTGAAAATAGGGGAGTGCGTGAATACTCACAATGCATTGAGATGATGCAAATGGTGCCTTGAACTACGCTCCACTCATACCACTATCGTTTTCCTACAACGATGTTACACACTAATGAGTCTCTAATCGAAATCTAACACTAGTATACATACTACTACAATAGAATTATGCCAATATTGTGTCAAAATTTAATATTGATAAGTTACAAACATTTTTCTGTGGAAATTAAGTTTCAAAGAATCAATTGTTATATAACAATTTAAGTGGAAAATTCTCATTATTGAAATGTTAATATTTAACATTTTAAGAGGTATTCCAATGATTAAATATTCAAAAACTAAATCAATTTAGTTCTAAACTTTCCCAAACTTTGCATTTCAGTTTTAATTGAAGTCAAAGACCTTAAGATAAATTTTCTTGACTTTTTGATTTGTCTAATTATTTTTCACCATTTAATTCCTTGAATAATCATAAAATCATGGAAAAATAGTAAAAAGTTAATAAAAATTACCAAACTTCAGATTTTGGTTCTAACTACATTAAAACACTTCCAAATAAATTTTCATGGTTTATAGATATGTATAACCAATTTTCTTATATTTAATTCTCTAAATAGATAAACATTCATGAAAAATAGCAATCAGTTAAGAAAATTCCCCAAACGTCTTATATTACTTCCATTACAAGTACTTAAGCTGGGAAAAATATAAAAATGAATTTATAAACTGTTTAACTAAATTTTATGATTTTTGTGCATTTATTCTAATAAAAATGGAGATAAATAGAAAACAGTTTTCAAAATTGTCCAAAATTTTTGTAACACTGTTATTACATATATAGAAGCTGTGAAAAATATAAAAGATATTTTTCATTTAGTGTTGCTATTTTTCCTTGTTTAATCCTCTTAAATAATCATTAATTGAATAATAATTATCAAACAGTTAAAGTAAATTACCAAAAATTTTGTACACTTCATTTACAGAGTAAATAATCTGGGAAAAATACCAAATGTGGTTTTTATATACTGAAATCCGATTTTGTGGATTTAAGTGCATTTAATCTTAGAAAATAGGAGAAAAATAGTATACTGAATAGAAAAATCGTCAAAATTTTTATTTAGGGTTCTAATATATTTTATGGTCTTCTGGTAAATTTTCATGAATTTTGCATGAGCAGAACTATTTTTCCTGTTTTTAGTCCATTATATACACAAAAATCTGGGAAAAATAGGAATGCATGATGAAAAATTCTGAAAATATTTTTCTAAGTCTTAATGATAGGGTAAGAGCTGCGAAAATTATTAGATAGCCTTTTCAGATTGTCTAAAGTGGTTTTATAATTTATTGGGGCCAAACAAAAAGAAAATTCAAAACCACGTTAAGCAGTAACAAAAAACGATGAAACTTAATGAGAAGTCTTTATTTAGCATAGGGGTCATCCACGAATTTACCTAAGATTTATAGACCTGAGAAAGTATTTTATATGAATTATTGCCCTAATTTATTGCATTAATTATAGTAATTCGAACAAAATAAATTATTTTCTGAAAATTTGTAGAACATCTCATTTTGTTGGTGTGAATCTGGAAAAAATCGGATTTGGTCAGAAAATGAGTTTTAGATATTTATTTGGAAATAAATCATTCATGAACATATTTGAAAGCTTTTAACAACAAACATTGATCATCAAGCATCTAAGCTTGAAGATCATCACATGCATGTTGTTTTGAAGACCATTCATGAGTTTGAAATGTTCAAAAATCGTTTTTGAAAGAAAACTTAGAGTGCATGTGGTGATTTTCCACCAAAACTTGTAGAAAAGTGCATTTTCATGTTCTTGACTTAGGTTTAGGTCCTTGGATTTCACCATTTACAACATGCATGTTGTTTTTGAGTGAAATCCTACCACCATCATCATAAAAACTGAAGTGAATGAACATGCACACATAGTTTCTAAGAGAAAGGTGTAGAAGAAGAAGGAAATGCAAGAAAAACCTTGAAAACATGGAGGAAAAATGAAAGGAAATCGTGTTCTACCTTAATGAACACCACTAGATGATGAAGATTTTGTGTTTGAGGTGTGTTCTTGGACTTGTTTTCTGGAAATTTTTGTGGTTCCTAGAGAGAGGAAGAGAGAATAGAGAGAAAATAAAGTGAGGGAGTGTGAGAGAGAAAGTGAAGTATGGAGAAATGGAGTGTGGAGAGGAATTGATTGAGTGTTTTGGGAAGAGGAGAGAGAGGAGAGAGAGAGGAATCCGACTTTTGAATGGAGAGAGGGTCTCCCTCTTTTAAATTTTATAAAATATAACTTTATTTTATAAAAATATCAAGTTTTTATAAAATATGTGCCTTATCCTAATTTTCCTTCACAAAACCTTGATTTTTGGCTTAGAAAATAAGGTTAAATACTAATTACTTAAATTTTATTTCTCCTTGGTTATATTTTACTAAATTGAGTTATTTTAAATTGATATTATATAGTCCATACCAAATTTTATGGATTTTTAGGTGTTAAAGTTTATAAATTTGAGTTTTTAGGGTTTTTAGGGTCTTGAGATTTAATAAATATTTGGATATCAAAATAAATTGAATTATCTGAGATTTCAAATTATAATAGAGTTTCAAACTCTTTTCTAGTTAAAAATAATGTTTGTAATTTATTTTTATCGATTTATTGGCATTCTATGTAGTGGTTCCGAGATCCAAACCGAAATTGAGGAATCAAGTATACTAGTCATAGTTTTCAACTTTAACTTAAGTTCCTACGAGACTCGGACCTAATTTCTACTACTAGGTCAAGTGCATGATGTGTGTATATGATTAATGAAAAGGTGTTTGAGTCAAAGAGTGACCCAAATATGGATAGTCACTACAGCTCAGTAGATGTAGAATTCACGTATCAATGTGAAATCTAAGTACACTATCCATTGATTCTAATTGTTTCCAAGTTTCTAGTAGGTTATAACTTAGCTTCTAGTTACTAAGTCTAGTATGTGTAGTGCCTATATGTGCAACTAAGTCTATTCAAATCTAGAACCGACTCGAATTTTGACGGTTGTCACAGTGTCCCCCGGTTGAAAGAATTTCATCCCGAAATTCAATTCGTGACGTATTCTATTAGAACTCATCCGAATACAATTGTATAGTTGGAGAGGTGGTGACTTGAAGAGCTCTTTGATTATTTTGGGTTAATTCCTCAAGGGAAAAGCCCAATTCTTTAGCTATAATCAAATTAGTGTCTCCTTAATTCGAGTTCTATCGTCTAGATTGTGGGAAATCTGGTTCATGGAAATCATGATCCAACCTTGGCGACCTAGTTGAAAATATTATCTAGTTAGATATTATCTAACTTAAAAGAACGTTATAAGTTTTGCTGAAGCACCCACTGCATTAATCCTCAAGTCGCATTCTAAATTAACACTAACTGTAAATTCGCCGCTTAATAAAGAAGAGATTAGGAACAATTTGTTCACTTCCGGGTTGGCTATTACATCTGGAAAAGATATATTATGAAATAAGAAGGGGTAGCACGAATGAAAGGGAAGCGATCGAGGGTAAGTTCCTAAAAATACGTACTAAGGGTAGGCAACGAAGTTTTGGTACATCTCCAACGTAAAGGCTATTTAAGTGTCGTCTACAAAATAAGTTACGAAATGATTGAGGATCTCCGAGGCTATAATTACTACTACGGTTACTCTTACAATAATAGAACTATATTCGAAGAATATATATATTTAGAGAGTCAATGTTGCAAATGGAGGCGATTAAATCACAGAGTGTAGATAGCATTTTAAGTGTTTAGAAGTGATAAAAATCTCACTGTTATCAAAATGTGTGTTTAGAAATGATAATTAATCTCACTATTATCAAAATATGTAATAATTCCAAGATAACGAAAATACATGTGTGGCGATCAAACGAAGTAGTAAAATAATATAAAGATTAATTAAGGTTACAGGTTTAAGTCATCAATAAGGGAATTTATACAAAAATATTTTGATTACTCTTTTGAAAAATTGTCTAATTCTCTAAGTCAGGACAAATTCAAGCTTACGAGTCAGAATATTTATAAAAACAAAGTTGAGAGTTTAGGAACTCAATGAAAATTACAAAGTAGAATGTTATTTTAAGAAATGTGTAAAATATCGATCATTGAAAATAATGCATTCTTAATTTAGTGTTTCTACAAAAAACAATCATTTAGAGAATAGATCATAGTAAAATTCAAGACTTTTGATGTATTTAAAGAAAACAAGAAGCATAAGAAAATGTATTCTTTCACATATATTTTCCGGATATAGAAAATTTTATAAGCATAAGGGTATTCATCTTGTGTATTAATTATAAGGAAAAATACAATGAAACTTGCATTTTAAATCAAATTTCCGAATTTGGAATGAAAGAGCAAATGCAAATAAGGATTACTTGTTTACTGTAGATTTCAAAATAAAAACAAGATGTATATGATAAAAGGCGTAATTGAATATATTAAAGTTGACTAAATCAAAAGTATGTCTTACGACTATATACGTATTAATCGCTCAAAACGAAAGGGTAGACTTCTAGTCTTTATGTATACGAACATCATACCACGAGAAGCAAAATAGACAGAAACAAAGTTAGACAATGTATTATGTTACTATTATGGGCGTGCGAGATCTAAAATAAAAAAGAGAGCGAGAAATCAAGTTCGGGGGAAAGAAAAAGGAAGGTAGCGGCGGCAATGATTGTTATTGTTAAAATTATAAGAACAATACATATAGGTAGATTTAAAACCAAGTTGACATATATTTCAAACTTCAATATTTGATGTATATTGATGATTAAATAGAAATGCAGAAGTTTTAAAGTGTTTTCTAAGTTTTGCTAAAAATTCACGAGTTATCTATTAAGTTAAAATCCATTTGTGAAAAAGAAGAAACACTAAAGCTTGTAATTGAAATCTGACAGTTTTGACCTTTTTGACTGGTGTCCAACAATGGTTAAAACGGATAAGGTAAAGACTTAACATATTTAGATGAATAATTGTGCATTGTCAAAAGTGCGTCGCTGGAAGTTTAAAAGTGAACACTAAGTTTTGCAATGCTGTAAGTTTTATAAACACAGATTATAAAACTAATTTGAAATAAAATAAACAAATGATGTGTGTTGGAAATTTAGGAATTAGAGATATCTTAGAAACATGTGTGAAGTAGAAAGTTGTGAAAATATCATGTTGGGATTCAAGAAAACACATTTAAGTAAGGTACAATGCCTAAATGAGAAAGTGGTCAAAAGAGTCAAAACAAAAGTGGTTTGAAAGATCCGATGAAGCTTTTACACGTAATATGAACTTCAATGTCATATGTCCATGTTTTATAGCATAGAATTTAAACACTTTTATAAAAGAAAATATTTCTAAGTTTTTTCGAAAACGTGCCAAAAGGGTAATCAAGGTTTAAAATGGTTTCTATGCCCTTAAAAGCACATCTATCCATTGAAATGGATTTGAAATGAAATTGAAATAGCAAGGTAAAAACCAATATTGGTTAAATTGAGTTTTGAAGAAAAGTGTTAAGTTAAAGCAAGTTGTCAAAAGATTTTTAGCGAGAATATGGCTTAAATTGTTAGGAAAGGTCTAGTAAGTTGTATGAAGTGGTTATAAAGTATTTTATCGATGATAAATAAAACCGATGAAACGAAATAACTTTTCGATGGAAGATTAAGAATTAAGGAATAAGTAGATTAGTGTAGCTGATCGTACCTAAATACTAAGGCGAGTATAAGACGAGTATAAGGCGAGTACCGATGTCTTTTTCCTAAGATAAAGGACAAGAAAAATTGTTTGTAAAACATTTTATGGTGCCAATGCAGTTTCGCAGCCATTTATAGAGGTCAAAGGGATATCCTATGTTAAGTTTTAAGCTCAAGGTGGGAAACAACCTAGAACTAAATTGTAGCGTAGTAATAAGTTCTCACATATGAGTTAAACCTCCGTGTCTCCTCGTGAGTCGTATCCGGAATGCCCACCAATGGTATCCAAGTGATTACTTAGTGGCGACTCATCTACCTCCTTACGCGATGCTCCAATTATCATTCGTGTCGATATCGAAACGCTTTTTCATAGTTGTAACTCTAGTACGAAGATGATGAAGAGGTATTGAGGAATAATTGGTATAGGTTTCGACTTATGATTATTACTAGTGTATATCTAGCTACTAACCTTACATCTAAAGTCAATAGCTACCAAGGAAAACTCATTCTCAGTACTAAGTGCATTGCTCCTAGAGTGGCTAGTGATATAACCTAAGTGGTTAACCTAGCACTTGATAAGGGATAAGAATATTTCTAAATAAAGGCATTGTTATAAAAGTGCACTTAGTTTCTAAGTGTATCTAGATGAATGCCTATAATATGCAATGCCCGTACGCACACCGAAAAATTTTGTTTTTCAAAAGTTTAAGTTGAAAATTGTTTTGAACATAATTCTAGTATAATCGTTTCCAGCCTCACATTAACTTTCGTTAATTAAGCATAGTTGGCCAGGCTATACTTAATTAAAGTCCAATAATGCGTACTCGAATTAGTTATACCAGTAGTATGTTCTATATTTTAAAATCGTTTAGAAAATTTTTGGCTATAGTTGTGGTTTTCCAAAGGAAAACTGGTATTCTCTATAACATTCGGCTCTGATACCATTTCCTGTCACACCCCGCTAAAGCGGAAACACGAGGCGTGGCAGTATAAAGGGTTTCATAGCAAAAGTTAAAAGACACACACCAACCATAGTATTAAAAATCATTACAAATTTACGATGGGTTTGAACAACTTTTAAAAGAAATTACAATGTAAATTGAAATACAACACATGCGAATGCTCCTAAAAGTGAAGTGTCCCTAAGTGCCACTTACTCGATGATTTCTGAAAAAGCATGTAAAACGAGCGTCAACTATAAAAATAGTTGGTGAGTACTCACAGATAAACAAAATAATATTGTTTTCATGAATTGAAATCAAAGTTTTGATAAAAGTTTCCAATAATAAAAGTATATTGTTAAAATGAGTAAATAAGTTTGTAAAAAAAACAAAGTTCTTTGTCATCATGAGAGATAAAGTATGTTGCCCAAATAAGATGCAATATTCATATCCTCATGGAAGATAAAGTTCGTTACTCAGTAAACAAGTTTCATTGCTAAAATGAGCAATCAATTTCGTTGCTACAAGGAGCAAACAATTTCATTGCTAAAACATGTATATAAGTTTTCAGTAATAAAAGTTCGTTGTTGTAATGAGAAACAAAGTTCATTGCTATAATTAATAAACAAGTTTATTGCTATAATGTGAAACAGAGTTCATTGCTATAATGAGAAACAAAGTTGATTGCTATAATTGATAAACGAGTTTATTGCCATAATAAATAACAAGTTTGTATGTGTATGAGCAAATAATGAGTTCTCAACCAAGCCTATGACTGAAGCCCTATCAAGATCTATGCTTATCGTTCCATAGATTATATGGTATCATGCACTACAACAATCGGGCGAGTGAGGAGTTGTCAATTCCTAATAGCGCTATCCACAATGACCATTGGCTCAAAGAGTTAATGGTTAGAGAAAAGTGTAAGGGAAGGGCCTTAAGACGATAAGTTCTCATGTTCCGTGTTGCATAGACATACATAGAGAGATATAGCAATAAAATAGCAATCATGTTTGATACAAATCAATTTAAATACAACGAACAAATAATAGTTTTCCGGGACATGCTTTTCCACCCCAAAACATAAAAACTGAAAATAGGGGAGTGCGTGAATACTCACAATGCATTGAGATGATGCAAATGGTGCCTTGAACTACGCTCCACTCGTACCACTATCGTTTTCCTACAACGATGTTACACACTAATGAGTCTCTAATCGAAATCTAACACTAGTATACATACTACTACAATAGAATTATGCCAATATTGTGTCAAAATTTAATATTGATAAATTACAAACATTTTTCTGTGGAAATTAAGTTTCAAAGAATCAATTGTTATATAACAATTTAAGTGAAAAATTCTCATTATTGAAATGTTAATATTTAACATTTTAAGAGGTATTCCAATGATTAAATAATCAAAAACTAAATCAATTTAGTTCTAAACTTTCCCAAACTTTGCATTTCAGTTTTAATTGAAGTCAAAGACCTTAAGATAAATTTTCTTGACTTTTTGATTTGTCTAATTATTTTTCACCATTTAATTCCTTGAATAATCATAAAATCATGGAAAAATAGTAAAAAGTTAATAAAAATTACCAAACTTCAGATTTTGGTTCTAACCCTAATGGGCCTAGCCCGTTGGCGCATAGGCCAATGAATGGTGTTAAAAATCATAATCCACCATGCAACATCTTTGGAACATTCATCCATGTCATACAACCCATGTACATCAACAATGCACATGATGAAGCATCATGAGCCATAGTGGCGCATGATGATACACAAGTGGCACATCATGAACATTAGTGGCACTTTATCCATCATGGTGGCACATCATTGTGTATTTCATGAGTATCATAAACTTTTGAAAATTCTTGAACAATCTTGAGCATCATAGATGACTTCATAGCATACGACTCATCAAGGAACACAAGTGACACATCCTTGCAACAAGATGGCGTATCAACATGAGAATGGCACTTCTTGTGCAAGGAATGGCACTTCTTCTCCAAGGATGGAGCTTCCTCCTTATGAGTGGCGCTTCTAGAACCATAATGGCACTTCTTCTTTCAAAGTGACACTTCTTCTTCTAGAATAACGCTTCAAGCATAAGATGTCGTATCCAAGCACCAGGATGAACCATTCTAATTCTAGGTGTTCCATACCCCCTTTTAGAAGATTCGCTCGTTTATCACTTTATATATTCCTTTGGCAGGAGATCCATTCATTTGTCACATGCTCCATAAACCATAAGTGGTCCATTAAGTTCCAAGTTCTCCATTGAACTCAAATTCTCCATGTGAATGCCCTAAATGCTCAAGTCAAATTTAATAATCTCCATATTGACTTGAACAACCTCTAGACTCCACCTTAAACAAGAACTTCCTCTCCCTTCCTGCCATCAAGCCCCGGGGGCTTACCTCCAACGAACATCAACCAAGTCTAAGCAAAGCTTGAAATTCTCTATAGGAAACGACTTTGTTAACATATATGCTAGCTTCACCTTGGTATTAATCTCCAGTATTGAAAACTTGTCTTCTTCCATAATATCCCGAATGAAATTCAGCCTGAAATCAATGTGCTTTATCTTCTCGTGATATACTAGGTTCTTAGCAAGACTTAAAGAGCTTTGATTGTCACAATACAAGTCATGCTTCTCCATATTTAGACCAAGACTCTGAATAAGCCCATGCAACCATATCCATTCCTTTATTCCATCCGTCATGGACATCTACTCGTATTTAGTTATGGAAAAAGCAATGGTATCTTGTAATGTTCACTTCCAACTGATGGCACATCTGAACAAAGTGAAAATATAACACGTCCGTGACCTGCAGTTCAACAAATCACCACGATGATCAGAGTCAACATATACAACCAAGTCACTTTTCGTATTAGCTCCATACACTAAGCAAACATCCTTTGTTCCCTTCAATTATCGTAAGATCCACTTAACTGCCTCCCAAGGAGCTTTCCATGGATTGTTCATAAACCTTCTAACCACACTAACTGAATGAGCAAAATTAGGTCTTGTTCAAACCATAGAATACATGAGACTTCCAACAACACTAGAGTAATGAAACCTGCTCATGTACTTCCTCTCTTCTATAGTTGTAGGTATAGTATCAGGACCAAGTTTAAAATGGGCCGCCAAAGGAGTTCTAACTAGTTCGAACTAATCACAATAGAATGACCGCAAAACTTTCTCAATGTAATTTTGTTGAGAAATACACAACCGCCCTACTCTTTTATCCCATTGAATCTCCATCCTAAGTATCTTCTTTGCTGCTCCCAAATCCTTCGTATCAAACTCATTCTTCAGGGTCGCCTTCAATTCGTTTCTTCCAGCCATGTCCTTGGCGTTGATGGGCATGTCATCAATATATAACAACATATATATGTAAGAATCTGGTGATAATTCCTTTGAGTAAACACAGTTGTCAAACTGGTTCCGAGTGTAGTCACGCGGGATCATGAATGAATCAAATCTCTTGTACGATTGTCTTGGAGACTACTTCAAACCATATAGAGATTTCTTCAACAAAAATACATGATCTTTCTTACAATCAAGGAACCCTTCTAGCTGGGACATATAAATTTTCTCTTCTAATTTCCCATGAAGAAATGTAGTTTTCACATCAAGCTTTTCAAGCTCCAGATCAAATGCAGTCACCATGACCAAAAGAACCTGAATTTTCTTGTGCTTCGAGACCGGTGAGAACACCTCATGATAGTAAATTCATTCTTTTTGAGAAAACCCTTTCGTTACTAGCCTTCCTTTAAACCTAGCTAGTTTAACTTCTGGTAACCCTTCCTTCTTCTTAAAGATCTATTTGCATCCCACAGACTTTCCTCCCTTTGGCAATGGACCTAGATTCCATGTTTCATTATTCTCTAAAGATTGAATTTCATCATTTATATCCATAAACCTGTCATTTTCTTCTTTACTTGCTACAACCTGTTTGTACAATTAAGGCTTCTCAGTGTCAATGTCTTCTCCGGTTGCTAAATAAAAATAAATGGAGTCAAGATCACTAGAATTGACACATCCCACATATCTATCAGGTTGTCGAATAACCCTTTTTGATATCCTCCTTGCTATATATATTCAGACCCATTATCCTTCTCAACATCAGCACCACTAGATGAATATCCCATGAGTTTCCCTTGGGTTTCATCCTGTCTAGACTGTTCATTGCCACCTTTCTCTTCATCACTTATTACAACTTTGTCTAGAGTTTGATATGCAAACTTCACCTTCTGGTTAGCACCCTATTCTTTGTTCCCTGATTGACTTGTATCACCTCATCCCTAGTTACCCATTGAAGATTCATCAAAGGTTACATCTCTGTTGATGACAAATTTAGGATTTATTCCTTCATATGTACACCATAGTCAATAACCTTTTACTCTTGTTGCATATTTTAGAAATATGCACTTTGATGCCCTTGGCTCAAGCTTACCATCATTCACATGAGCATATGCGGGTCATCCAAATATACATAATCAAGAATAGTCAGAGGGTTTCCCAGACCATACCTCTTGAGGAGTCTTCAAGTCTATAGCAGTTGATGGTGATTTGTTCACCAAAAGCAAGCAATGTTCACCGCTTCCACCTATAATTTCTTCGATAAGTTAGCAAATATCCGCATGAACCTTGCACATTGCATGAGTATTTGGTTCATTCGTTCTGCCACTCTATTTTGTTGTTGTGTGTGTCATACAGTCCGGTGCCTCAGTATACCTTATGCCTTGCATAAATTATCAAATGGAGCATTCTAGAACTCCAACCCATTGTCAGTCCTCAGAGTTTTGACCTATTTTCCAGTCCTTTTCTCAACCATGGTCTTCCACACCTTGAACTTCCCAAACACCTCATCTTTAGTCTTCAAAACGTATAACCAAACCTTCCTTGAATAGTCATCAATGAATGTCACAAAGTATGAGCATCCTCCTTGAGACTTCACTCGTGCAGGACCCCACATATATGATTAACATATTCCAGGATTTCCTTGCTTGTGTGTAGACCAGTACTGAACTTCACTTTGTGATGCTTTCCCTTGACGCAAGCTTCACAAAACTTTATCTTTCCAATAGCCTCTCCACCAAGCAGTCCTTTTTTACTTAGAACTGACATGCCCTTCTCCTTATGTGCCCTAACCTATGATGCCACAACTCTGTCTTGTCATCACCTTCATTCAAGGATTGAGAGATAGCCACTGTTCCCATAACCGTACTGCCTTCTAATATATAAATCCATCCACGATTCATCTTCCCTTTCATTATAACTAGAGCACCTTTGGTGACTTTGTCCCAATCACCTTCATTAGCATACCTGATCCCATTCTTAGCCAGAGTGCCAAGAGAAATTATATTCTTCCAAAGTTCCTGAACGTACCTGCAATCTAAGTTTCTGGCCATACCATCGTGTATCTTGATTTGCACAATGCCACTACCCTTGATACTGATCACCTTGTCATCACCCATCTTGATTGCGCCATTCCATTCTTTGAAGGAGTTGAACCAGTCATAATTGTATGTCATGTGATAGGATGCTCCACAATCCAAGACCCAAGAATTTGTAGAACTTGATGTACTTACAGTCAGTACCTTACCATCTTCCCCTTCATCAGAACTATCCTGAACCACAACAGTAGTGTTATTGCTGCTTGACTCACTCTTTAACTTTCCATTCTTTAGTTGTGGGCAATTTCGCTTGAAGTTCCCCTTCTCCTTGCAGTTATAACATTTTGCATTTGATGAACCTTGGACTTCGATTTTGAACGTGATCTCCCTCTGTTTCCCTATTTCCTCTATTTTGTCATTCCTCTCCCTACGAATAAATCGGAACTAGACACCTCTTCCCCAATTGAAACTTTTATTTTTAGTTCCTTGTACATCATAGAATCTTCACATCATTCACAGTGATCGTTGTCGTACCATAGAGCTTGGTATCAATGAAATTCTCATATGATTTCGGAAGAGAACATAAGAGAATGAGTACCTGATCTTCATCTTCAATCTTCATATCAACCCCTTGTAGATCCAAGATGATGCATTTCAAGTTATTTAGATGATCTTTCACTTGACTACTTTCAGACATTCTGAGAGTGTACAACCTTTGCTTCTGATACAACCTGTTCATCAGAGAGCTGTTATGGTACTTGTCACAAAGTTTCTCCCAGAGCCCAGAAGCAATTGTTTGATCCATGACCTCCCTTAGTACTTCATATGTCAAACTGAATAGAATGGTACTATGTGCCTTCTTCAGAATGTCCACCTTCTTTTCAGCCACCATGTCCTTTGGCAGTTTTCCCACTCCTTCAAGTTTCGCTGCATATCCTTGTTGAAACAGAAGGGCCCTCATCTTCACCTTCTTCAAGGAGAAGTCATTTGAACCATTGAACTTCTCCAAATAAAACTTGTGAGTAGATGTTTTTAATCACAGGAACACAAACTGTAGCTCTCATACCACTTGTTATGAAGTAAAATGAATAACTAGTAAAACCAAAAGCACACAAGACACAATATTTATGTGGTTCAGTCAAGGTGACCTACTTCCGCGGGCATGAGGGGAGTATTCTTTATTTCAGAGCTCTCAAAAAGAGGTTACTAGTACAATTTCATAGAGATTTGCATATCACTCTAGAATTACAAGACACATCAAATGACTTAGCATGCATCCCTATTTATACTTGAGGATCAGATCTAAAACCCTAATAGGCCAAGCCTATTGGACCATAGGCCCATGAATAGCATCAAAAATCATAATCCTCCGTGCAACATCTTCTAGAACATTCATCCTTGTCATATAACCTATGAGCATCAACAACGCACATGATGGAGCATCACGAGCCATAGTGGCGCATCATGATGCACAAGTGGTGCATCATGAAGACTAGTAGCACATCCATCATAATGTATTTCATGAGTATCATCAACATCTGAGCATCCTTAAACAATCTTGAGCATCATAGATGACTTCATAGCATACATATCATCAAGGAACACAAGTGGCACATCCTTGCAATAGGATGGCGTATCAACATGAGAATGGAGCTTCTTGTACAAGGAATGGTGCTTCTTCTCCAGGGATGCCATTTCCTCCTTTTGATTGGAGCTTCTTGAACCATAGTGGCACTTCTTCCTTTAAAATGGCTCTTCTTCTTCTAGAATGGCACTTCAAGCATAGTATGGGGCATCCATGCACCAGGATGCTCCAATCGACTTCCAGGTGCTCCATACCCCTTTTAGAAGTTTGTTCCTTTGTCACTTTATCCGTTCCCTTGTAAGGAGATTCATTCCTTTCTCATATGATCCTTTCCTTTGTCACATGCTCCATGAACCTCAAGGGATCCATTGAGTTCAAAGTGCTCCATTGAACTCAAGTGCTCCATACGAATGCTCGAAGTGATAAAGTCATATTTAGTAGTTTCCTTATGTCTTGAGAAATACATATTTATATGCCTAATATAGAATCTATAATAGAGGTTTATAGTAAACCATCCAACTATTAGGAAATAGAATCATATCTAAACTCTAATAAATGGCTTCATGTCATGAATGTATACATGCAGTACATGATGAACAACCGATTCTAATCCTTAGTTGATTTCCCTCTTGACAGCAAGCATGTTGAGTGCAAATATATATTCCAAAAGAGGATCAATATGTATGTAAAATTACATAATTTTAGCGTGCACTTTATGGTGGAAGTTATTCATAACATAGACTATAAGAAAACCTTTTCTCTAGTTTCAAGAATTAAAGCTATCTATATATAATTATTGTCATAACTATATAATTGGATTATCATATATGACAAGTGAACTTTAAAACACAAATTTAAATGCTCACCTAAACAAGGACACACACACACACACACACACATATATATATATATATATATATATATATATATATATATATGGTGTACTAAATGCTTTTATGTTTAAAATAACATAATAGAATTCACTACTTCATATGTTAACTAAATTCATATGTTAACTAAAGGAAGCATCTACGATCTTAAGTCTTCGTTGATGAGAATATCAAAAGCGTTTGATTTTTTTGATACCTAATATGAGTTATGTTTTTACATTAGAGCTATTGGGAGATCTACTATCTTCTTGGCCATGTATCTTAAGATATTAATATTAGCCAATGATTCTCCAACCTTGTAAGGCATCTGTATTGGCTTGGAAACACCTTCATATGAAAGATCTAGGAAATTGTAGTACCAAAATGAATATCAATATGGATGGATCTAAGCGATCAAATTAGTCCCAATCAAAGTACAAGTATTGAAAAAATCTTGTAAGGTATAAAGATGCAACACTTTAATTTGGGTTATTTCCAATGTAATATGGCATTAAAATGCGGAAGTCTCATTATCATACCACACTTGGTGAGATAAGAAACTTGATTTGATTTGCATTTTGACTTCTCCTATTAAATCCATCATGTATGACATGTTATGTACTAGACTATACATCTACTATGCCTTAGACATAAGTAGTACTTGTCAAAAGATTACTATTATGAATATTCTTAATAATTATGAAGTAATACATAAATATTCTTAGTTTATGAATATAATTGGATGATAAGACCAATGTCAAGTGTTCTAGTGATGTGAACATCCAAAAAAAAGGATAATTCTTAATTACCGATCAAACTATTTCTTTCATCATGAATGGAATGTGCGTTAACTAGAATTACTCATGATAGAGATTAATAGTACAAACTACACAAGAATTCTAAAAAAAAAGATTTTGTTGTAGACGCAAAGATAGGATATTCATTATTAAACTCGACGTAGTTCACAATATTGAAATCCTAAATAATGATATATCATGACAATGTTGGTAACTACGTAATTGCACAAAAAAAGGAGTGACTTTTACTAGTCAAACACTTTTTCCACTTCATAATTACTTATGGTTTTAGAACAAGGAAGTCAATATTCCTAAAATTTTAACACAAACAAAAGTTTGTTCCGTTTTGAAAGGGCCATGCTTTCTGCATAACATGATGGTTAGGATAAAGCCTTAGACTATGTTACACTAGTAGCTTATTAGACTTTGTTTCACTAATAGCCTATTTTGTTTTGTTGAATAGTTTCGATATGTGGATATTGGAACATAAGAGCTTCTATTTAAATTTAGTACATGTTTCAAGAATATTAATTTCAAGTGTATGTGATCTTCAATGATATACTTGTATGATATGGTTCCTACTCAAATATGAGTATTATACTTCCCATTTATATAAGAGTATATGGTTCCCACTAATATATGAGTATTATAGTCCTGACCCATATGGAAGTATTATGGTTTTCACACATATAGTAGTATGTGGTTCATATTTACATAGGTGTATTATGGTTCTCATGTTAACGTTGGGGATTGGTTGATTCCAATAATAGATGATGAATGAACATAGAGAAAAAAAAAACAAATTTTAAATTTTAAATTTTAAATCCCCAAAGAAAATTCTAGTTAGAGGTGAGATGATTAATAATCAATTATATGGTGTTAATGTCAATTACCTTAATTTTAGGTATAAGAGAACAATAATTATGATTGATTACTTGTATATGTTAAGTTTAATTTAGTGTTGTGTCAAATGTATGTTTTTCATATTTATGTTTAATTCTGATTCCGATATGGGTCTGTCCATGTTCGAAATTGATGTATTATATCAATTAACTCAATTTTAAGTATTAGAGAACAATAATTATGATTGATTACTTATATCTGTTAAGTTTAATTTAGTGTTGTGTCAAATGTATGTTTTTCAGATTTATGTTTAATTCTGATTCCGAAATGGCCTGTCCATGTTCGAAATTGATGTATTATTTAGTCTATAACTAGTGTGCATGTAACTTCTGGGGTTACAACTTTTGAAGCAATTACAGAACAGTTCCGCCTCCAAGAACTGTTCTATTTCTGTGATTAATACATTCGGCACCTTTTCAATCATTGTTGTTCCTTGTCATTAATTCATATCATAATATAGAATCTACCAATATTTTATTGTTTCTCACAATAGGTATCATAGTAGGAGATAGTGTAATTCAATCGCTATTCTTCTGTCGAGTAAAGGGTTTTTCATTAGGGGTTTTCAGGTTCCTTAGATTTGTTCTTGTTATCTCAATCGTCTCAATCGACTGTAGATCTCATATCTAAATCTCTCGTTTTCCCTTGAACTTGATTCAACTTTACACATCCGATTCTATATTTAGTTTCATTGAATTATCGTTAAAGTGCCTCACGAAGATCTTCACTCTCTCTCATTCAATCTCCCAAGTAGCATTGGTTCAACAACAAGGATTCCTATCCTCTTTCTAGAAGATTATGAGGTTAGGGCTCTTCACTTTGAAGATTACGTATTGGGAATCGAAGAACATGGTTCTAGTATTTGGCATGCAATGACTATTGAAACATACAAGTATTTAGAAACGAAGCAAGAAATCAAAACTCAGGCTGACTATGATGCAATCATTGCGGACAATCCACCAAATGATGAGAAGATCAAGCTGATGTAGAATTTGAAGGCAATGAGAATTATTCTATTTTCTCTTCCCCATGACACATTCCGTCATTTCAGTTCATGCGACACTTCAAAATGAATCTGGGACAGACTGAAGGAATTATATTCAGGTGATGCCAACTTGGAACATTCTTTGCAGACAATACTCTTGTCAGAATTTGGATCTTTTGCGCAGAAACCAAATGAGAATTTGGAAAAGACATTCAATCGTTTTAATCACTTGTTAAGCATAATGCTTAAATACAATCTTAAGAGACAAGTCATTGAAGAAAAGGTAACATTCATGAATGGTCCCAGATCTGAATGGAAATCTATATTTTCCACTGTTAAGGAACATGAAAAATTCAAAAACTATTCGCTGGCAAAACTCGTGGGAATTCTGAAATCTCATAAAGATGAAGTTACTAAAGAGGCGAAGCTTGTCTCTAGTGTTGGATCTTTGGCGTTGGTTGCTAAAGGAAAGAAATCAGTTGTTGAGGACTTCAAATCTGACATTTCGGATGATGAACTCTCAAAAGAAGATAAAGTGTTGATGGTGTCTAACCAAAAAAAGTTATTTAAGAAGAATTTCTCTCGTTTTCGAAACAAGTACAACAGGGAAACTCCAGTTATGAAAATCCAAGAGAGGAGAGTTACAAGAATTCTCAGAATGACGAAGAGAAGAAAGAGAAGAAGTTGATGGGTGATTGTGGATATGACTGTAACTATTGTCATGGCTAGAATCATTTCACAAAGGAGTGCATGCTATGTAAACAAAATGAGAAGGATAAAGACAAGGCTTATTACACTCAGGAAATAGACGAAGTCTGAAAGAAAAATGCATCAAATGGGAAAATTGTGCTGATGGTGCAAGAGGAAAGTGATGATGGTCGAGTCGAAGTGTGGTCCACAGACTCATAGGATGATGAAGTAAGGAAACCTACTCATGGCAGGTGTTTCAAGATGAATTCCGAGAAGCAAGGTTATGCAGGCAATTGTTTGATGGTTCAGAGTGGTAGTTCAGAAAGGAAAGGATATGAAACCGATTGTGGAAAAGCTTCGGATAGCTACTTTGATATGAAGACAATCAAGGAGCAGGTGAGTGCATGCGATAAGGTTGTCGAAAAGGTACACTCTATTCTTAAATCTCTTAATATCCCTACATCACGTTATGATTCTGAATTGGATGATTAACATTATACGATTTCTGATTTTAGTGATAGCTTAAAAATGACTCGTATCAGTAATTCTAATCTGAATGATAATCTTAAGAGGGTAACATTTAAGAATGAGGAGATACGAATAAGAATAGAAGCCTTGGAAGTTGAGCTTAATAGATCCATATATGATATTATTTTCCTTAAGAGAGATAGTAGAGCACTTTTGAAACAACAAAATATTTTTTGTTTAATTGCTAAACGTCTGTATTTTAATACTACTGAGCTTCATTTGGATTGCGAAATAGGTAAAGGTTTGCATAAGATGATTTTTCATTTTCTTGAATTGAAAGAAGATGAAATTGATGTTGAATGTTATAAATGTATATCAATTGTTTCTTCAGATGATGTTTCCGATTCTTATAGAGTTGGACTTGAGAAAATTGAAGAATATATTAAGTCCAAAGAACATAAAAACATGTTGAAAGATATTTTAACTGAAAAAGATAAACAAGAAATCAAATTGAGTGCTATGCAGAAATATGACTTATTATGCAAGAAATTGAATTCAGATAATACTCTTGATTTTGAGAATATTTCTGAATTTGATGAAAGCGAAATGAGTGAAATATCTGTAGAAGACGAAATTGATTGTTCTGCTTTTGTGAAAAATCTTGATGAACTAAAGAAAATTTTAATTTCTGAAAACTCAATCGAATTTGTTCAAATTGTTGAAAACAAAGGATCAAAAGTTTTGAAAAAAGAAGCAATAGTTTATCCAAAAATTCCAACAACTCCAAATCAAGTTTTTATAAAGAAAGGACTGAACAAAAATGACACTTTTGAATTAACGTCCATGGTTGCTGATGATAATACAAAAGGGTGTGATGAATCTTTCTGGTCAAAGCGAATAGATAATGCTGATGAAACAAAAGGTATCTCAGAAATGACCTATTGGAAATCAAAAAGGAAAATACGTTTCACAACCATTGAATCGTGTGAAATTTTATTACGATAAGGCCGGGCCAAGTGGTACAAAAGATGTTTCAAGTGAAACTTCATCAGAAAATAATGACACACCGATTAGAAAGGAAAAACCGAAAGCTAACATTCGGAAATCAGCCGAGGAATTAATTGCAAAGAAAAGACAAATGAATGCAAGATACAAAAAGAATTTGATTAAAAGAAAACAATTTTGGAATGAATTTAAATAAAAGTGTTGCCAATTCATCAAGATATTTTAATCAATATATTGATTCATCTCAAATTCTGAAACCAAAATCAAGTTATTCACAAAAGTAACAGTTTTCAAAACCGATTGCTAAAATGAAAGGTCTTAGTGTTAAAAACTAGGTCGTTTCGGATCCATAAATTACCCTCAAATAATACGAAGCAAAGTTGAAAAAGGAAGAAAAAGAGTTTTCGAAAAAGATGGCTCCAAAATTCAAAGAATATATTCTCTGAAAATCTAATTTTGTTGAAATCAATCTTTGTGATAACAAAATTGAAGTTTTTAAAATGGAAAATGGACGAACCATACATTGAAAAGAATATCATTTTGGGTTGACAAAACAAAGATTTTTCCTGTTCAAAATAAATTCTCACAAGGACCGAAGTTGGTTTGGGTTGTTAAACCTTTTTAAATTTTGCCGGTTATGCGTGATGAGCAGTATGATTCGGAATGATACATTGATAGCGACTGTTCTCATCACATGACAGGAAGGAAAGAGAAATTAAGAGAGTTTCGAACCTTAGAAGATGGCAGAAAAGTGAAGTATGGAAATAATGCCACTGGAGAAATAAAGGGATATGACATGATAACAAATGGAGAATTCACAATTCTGAAGATAACTTATGTTGAAGGATCACAACACAATCTAATTAGTGTTTGTCAATTGGTTGTAGGTACATGTCTCAAAGTGTCTTTTAATGAAGAAGGTTCAGAAATCATCAAAAAAAAATCTAAAGTTGTTCTTCTGAAGTCAAGAAGGAAAGGAAAAATATATCCTCTGAATCTAAATTCGATCCAAGGAAAACCATCTATCTATTTGCTTATGAAATCTTCTTCATATGATAGTTGGTTATGACACAAAAGGCTTTCTCACCTGAACTTCAAGGATATCAACAATCTTGTAATTGGTGATCTTGTTTGTGGACTCCCTCTTCTGAAATTTGAAAAGGAACACTTGTCTGCTGCTTGTGAGCTCGGAAAACAAAGCAAAAAGAGTCACTCTTCGATAATAAAAACCAAGATCATAGAACCACTGGAATTATTGCATATTGTTTTTTGTGGTCCTTCAGTTATCGAAAGCATTGGTGGTAACAAATATATTTTGGTTATTCTAGATGATTTTTATCGATTTACTTGGGTATTCTTTCTTAAACAGAAATCTGATGCCACTTAGAAGCTCACTGATTTCATCAAACAAGTTGAGCTAGAATTGCGAAAGCCAGTTGGGAAAAAAAATTCGTAGTGATAACGGTTCAAAATTCAAAAATCAAGCGTTTGAAGAATTCTTTACAAACAAAGGAATTTATCACAATTTCTCTTCGCCTTACACTCCACAACAGAACGGTGTAGTTGAAAGACGCAATCGCTTTCTCTACGAAGCTGCAAGGACGATGCTCTCATTTGCGAATCTTCCTTTATATTTCTGGGCTGAGGCTATTGGCACTGCTTGTTTTACTAAGAACCGCTCTTAGATTAACAAACGATTTCTGATCACTCCATATGAAATTCTGAATAATCGAAAGCCTAATGTCAAATTTTTCCATGTGTTTAGATCCATGTGCTTTTTGTTCGATTCAAAAGAACATCAGAACAAATTTGATGAAAAAGCCGATGAAGGAATCATTTTGGGATATTCATTAACCTCAAAGGCATATCGTGTTCTGAACAAAAGATGAAAAAATATTGAAGAAACCTATTATGTTACGTTTGATGACAATTACATAAAGAAATTTAAAAATGGTGATTGAAGAAATCTTCCCATCAACAAATTCTAAGACTACTCCTCTTATGAATCTATATGAGGATTTTCTAAAGTTGGTTGATGAACCTAAAAGGGCAATTTCCTCTGAATCAAATGCCAAGGACAATCATGAGGATGAGTTAATAAAGATTATTGATGAAGCTGTTGAAGATATAGAGACTTCTCTCGAGCTACCTACTCCGAATGTAACTACAATTCCATCTCATTCAGAACCTTTTGATGCTATATTCCAGGGGGAGACTTCCACTCCAAACTTCGATACATATGTTCCACTCCAGGGGGAGAACTCAACTCCGAATGATGGGTCACATGCAAATTTCTTGGGGAATAATAATGAAAATAATGACTTAGATGCTCAATCGGAATTTGAAGAAATCTTTGCTGAAATTGATCCAGCCTATGATCAGAACTATCCACCAATGATAAAATGGACCAAAGAACATCCTCAATCTCAAGTGATCGGAGACTCTTCTTCAGGACTTCTCACTCGTGCTCAACTAAAAGCGAAGCAAACTGCATTATTTTCTAAATTGGAATTTTGCATGTTTAATTCTTTTATTTCAAAGATTAAACCTAAAATTGTTAAAATTGCTCTTGATCATGCATATTGGGTTCAAGCAATGCAAGAAGAATTAAATGAATTTGATCAAAACAAAGTGTGGATATTGGTTCCTACTCCATCAGATGCATCTGTGGTTGGTATGAAATGGGTATTCAGAAATAAGATGGATAAAGAAGGAAATGTCATTCACAATAAGGCACGTTTGGTCGTTAAAGGTTCTTTTCAATAAGAAGGAATCGATTACGAAGAGACCTTCGCACCTGTGGCTATACCTTAATCAGTTTGCATATTTCTCGCCTATGCTGCTCACAAAAACTTTGATGTATATCAAATGGATGTGAAGTGTGCATTTCTGAATGGAGAACTTGAAGAAACAGTCTACGTTGAACAACCATCAGGTTTTGTGAACGAAAAATTTTCAAATCATTGTTATATTCTGGACAAAGCAATATATGGTCTTAAACAAGCTCCGAGGGCATGGTATGGAACTCTGACACATTTTCTTAAACAGTATAAATTCAAACAAGGTTCTGTTGATCCTACTTTCTTTCGGAAGAAGGAGGGTAACCATTTAATGATACTTTATATTTAGGTTGATGACATTATTTTCAGATCAACTAATCCCAACTTAACTGCTGAATTTCGAAAATTAATGGAAACAAAATTTGAAATGAGTTCGATGGGTAAAATTATCTTTTTCCTTTGCTTAAATATAAGATAGAGTTCGGAGGGAATATTCATCAATCAAGAAGCGTTCACAAAGACGTTATTGGAAAAATTCGGATTGGTGGGTGATTCAAAAGTGAAAGTCCCTATGGCGCTCAGAACGAAACTCACTCCTTCTCTTGATAAACTAGCAACATATATAACCTTGTTTCATCAGATGATTGGATCTCTATTGTATCTAACATCCAGTCGTCCTGACATAATGTTTCTTGTGTGTTACTGTGCCAAGTTTCAAGCGAATCCTCGAGAACCTCACATGTTGGCAGTTAAGAACATATTCTGGTATCTGAACCGAACTACTTATCGTGGTTTATGGTATCCATCAAATTTTGGATTCTTTGTGCAAGCATACTCCAATGCTGACTTAGGAGGCTGTGGTCTTGATCGGAAAAACACATGAGGTGGATGTCAGTTTCTGGATCGCAAGCTCGTTAGTTGGCAGTCTAAGAAACAAACCTGTGTATCCTTATCTATAGCTGAAGTAGAATACATTGCATCAACATCATGTACATCCAAAGTGGTGTGGATTCAGAACCCACTAAGAGACTATGGAATCAATATGAAACAAATTCCTCTATATTGTGATTCCGAAAGTGCCATAAGAATCTGCCACAATCCAGTGCAACATTCCAAGACAAAGCATATAGCACTGAGATACAATTTTATTAAGGATCATGTTGAAGATGGGAATGTGGAAGTTCGCTTCATTCGTTCCTCTGATCAGTGCAACATTCCAAGACAAAGCATTACCTGAAGTATCATTTAATCGAATTCTACAAGGGTTAGGAATGATTGAAGCTAACTCGGTTCCGAAATCCACTTCGTAACTGTCAGAGTTACTATTCACATTCCAAATGGTTCCGAGCTTTGGAATGGTTTGGAATTCACTATTAACTTTCGACTTGTTCCGATCTTCGGAATGGTTCTGAAGTTACTGTTCATTAGAATTTCGGAACCTTTTCTCTTTGTAAGTCTTTTTTTCTTTTCTTTACTTTTGTCCATTTATTTATTTTCGTTCTTTTCAGAAAAACAAAATTCCAAAAATATTTTATTTGTTTCTGTATTTTCTTTTCAAAAATTCAAAAATATCAAAAATATTTTCTTTTTTCTTAGTGTTCTGAAAAATGAAAAACATCAAAAATATTTTTGTGAAACTCCGAAATTCATTTCTGTATTTTAGTCTGCAACAAGGAATTGGCGGTTAAAATTCTTTCTACCATGTCTTGTCTCTACTTCCACGTAGTCCCTTGATTATTGGAACAAAACTAGTTTCGGTATAGGGCTACAAAAACTCTAGTTAATGATCGCAAAATGATTGTCAACATGATTTTCGTGAAACTCCTAACCATTCTAATCCCAATCTATTATTCTGCATCATAACCCTTAAGACTCTCAGGTTTTACCACTGAAGTTTAGGTTACAAAACATCTGTGTTTATGATCTTGAAATCGTTATCACCATGATTTTGAGTGAAACCCAAAACTCTGACTACATTTTCTGAATTGACAGTGAACAATTTATTGTTTTAGATATTTACCCAATGAATTGATGGTGTACAAAATCTCTGTTCTAGTTATTTTACCAACTGAATTGACGGATAAAACCATTTGGTTCGTACCTTTACAAGTTTGAAATCTCAAATTTTCTTTTGTGTGATCTTAATGAAATGTTCTCAACCCAAGTCATTTCTTTATATCCAGTTACTTTAAAAGAATATCCAAAGTTTACTTGTTTTTATGGCTACACTGGTCAAACAAGTACTTCTTTAAGATCTTCGAACCTATGTTAAGTTTCGAAATATGATAGAAGCCGAAACCACCCTTTAAGCCGTATAAAAGAAGCCTTTCATAGTTTCTTAACAAACTGATGATCGTAATTCAACGGGAAACCACACAAGCACTTTGGATTCTCTCATGACTCAGAAGGAAGATATCGTTGCTCGAGATCCACCAGCTTTTCATATCAAAATTGTTTCATATCAAAGAATCCCAAATATTAAATTTGGTTTATTTCTTTTTCTTTGGCACACTCTTGCACTAAAATCCTAGTGATTTTACAAAGCCTGGTTACTGTTCCGATTGGTTACTTTATTTCTGACAAACGGATCTTGATTGTAATTTCGATGGATATTGTTTCAGCTTAGCAAACCAGGAGGGTAGATCATTGATTCCGAAAGTGGAGATTCTGAAACGCCCTTGTCCCCATAAATGCAAATTCAAATCATGGCGCGGATTTTGGTTTTCCTGACATCAGCGTGTCTGTTACAACGGAACTGACACATGATTGATGAGTTGGCACATAATTATTGGCTAAGTTTTTGGCACTACAGGAACGTGAAATGACGGTTTCTCTCTCCACTCATCATCTTTCATGTAAAAGGTCTTCAAACGGTTCATTTTCCTTCACGTAAACACAATTATCAAAATTACAACGCAAAAACTGCTCTCGCTCTCTATTGTTCATCATCATTCTCAAAACATCAATGGCCGCTTCATCAGATCAAGTTTCATTCGCTTATCAATCTGCATCCGTGATCAATTTGGCTGTTAAACCAAACCGAAATATGATAATCAATCTCGATGCTTCTTGCTACAACGTCTCAATCAGACCCATGATTGAATGTCTCAAGTTCTCGCCATTGATGAAAGCGTTAACAATGGTTGAAGAAGTTCCACTAGTTCATCTCTCCAAGGCCTTATCCATTTCCATCTACACCAAAACGGGAGAAATTGTCAATTTCGAGGTTGCAAACCACAAGACCTCCATCAACAAAGCTAATTTATGCAAGCTGCTAGGGCTTGCATCTTCATCTGTGGGTATTGACCCGGAATCAATTCCAGCGACAGGTCTGATCGAAATGTTCTACCGGATGGGATACAATGGTGACATTTCTTTATTGCCCAAATTCAGAAAATCCATTTTGCCCCTAATGTGGAATAGGTTATTTACCTATTGTTCAAAAGCCTGTCAGAAAGGGTTTCGGGTTCTGACAGTGAAAGAAAGCTATTCTACACTATGATCTATGGGTTATACCATGGCATAAACCTCGACTATGGGTCTGTTCTATAGGCTCAATTTGTTCAGAGCACCAGTTCTTCCACACGACACACAAAAATTTCTTGTGCTCGCTTCTGGTAAAATGTTGTGAACTGAGCCTTAACTCACTTCAAGGTCCCTCTGATGCAAGACTCTTTAATGTTTCAAATTACGACGCTCCAAACAACCACATTTTTCATGTTGGATCCACGCAAATTTGACTTCGTTGGTTCAATTCGAGATGCCTTGTTGGAAAAAGTTCCGCTGGACAATGCCATTATTAGGGCTTAAAGGAAAATGCCCTCTTCTGGTGTTCGTCCCATCCCAACAGAATTACAAAAGAACATATATGAAAGTGAAAAACCAAAGAGGGGAGGGAAAAGGAAAGAAAAGGCTGCTACTTCAGAAAGCGTCAAAGTTTCGAAGAGGGCAAAGCAACCCATTCGAAAACCTAGATCTCCATCTCTGATAATTCAGGAGGAATCCGAAGAGAGAACGGTAACAGAAGTTCAGGAGGATAACACACTCCGAAATGAATAAGAAGATACAACTGCAACTTCCGAACCAGCCAATACTGAAAATATTCTGAAGGTGTCTCTCCTCCAATCTCTTCCCTTCCGGAACAAGATATCTTTGATAATATTATGGAGAATCCGTTTCTGCTTCTCACCACATCTCCACCTCCACCTCCATTCACTCCACCAACATCTCAAATGACAACCTCACCAATCACCTCCACAATTCTGATATCATCCACTCCTCCTCTACCACCAACGAGTTCTTTTGGGATATCACTTCCTCATATCTCCATCCCACTATCCCCGCCTATCTTTTTAGACTCAACCCCACCCACAACATCTATAGTATCCACTCTACCAGAAGTTCCTTATTTCAAATCCATTTCGGAGGAGATCGGGACTTCCGACATCCCTGGCAACACATCTGATGTGGGACCAAAAATCACCATTGGTGTATCTTCCGAGCAGCCTTCCTCTTCGGGTCCTCCAGAACATGACGATGTTGACATTTTGTTTGGAGACGATCAAGAACCGATTTCATATTTTGTCTTTCATTCCTTCTCTGTAAATTTCACCAGTGATGATTCGAAGCGCCTATGACGAAAGGCTAATTCAACTAGTTTAATGAGAAGCTTAATTCCATATTGGATTATTCACTATCATTCTCTTGCTCAAAATGGGAAAATTTGCTAACAACCCATCGAGCAACTGTGGAAATGCTCACATCTTCTAATAGCAAAGTCATTGAAGAATCAAAAAAGGAAGCCCAAGCTTCAGAAAAGAAAATATCAGATGCTACAGAACAGGTCCAGCAGTTACAAAAAGAAGTCAAGGAATTCACGGCTGACTTTAGGAACTCTTCTGATAAGAATACAACTGACATGAACAAAGTCATCAAAGGCTTCTGATCTTCTTTGAACGCTAAAAAAAGCTCTCTCAACCCTCTGTGCTGACTTAAGCTTGAAAATGTTGAGCTTAATTTATCTATTTTTGAAAATCTCACAAAGTTATAAAATGATTTGGCTGCTGAAAACAAGATTATGGATGCACCGGCAAAACAGATGCATAAAATGAAGGTTCTTACTGAAAAGTTGAAGAATTCTTCAACCAATATTGCCAAAATTGAAGAAGAGAGATCTTTGGTGATAGAGTGTACTTCTGAAATCAATAAACGCTTGTTGGGAATTATTGAAGCTCGCGATTCATTATTTATTATCTCTGTTTGACAAAATCTCTCCCAAAAACTCAAACTTGTTTCTGCAATGCTGAATCAACTGCACAGTTTTTTGGGAAGAGGGGCTTCTGCAAAACAAGGGGGAGACGAGGAAGAAAACTTAAATAATAAGACTGATCGGAAGGATAATTATGCTTTCGCATCAAGAAAAGATAAAGGGAAAGTTGTTTCTGAAAAAGAGAATGGTGAAAATCCGATGACGTCATTGCTAGAAAGAAAAGAGATAAAGAGCTTGACGAACTCAATGCTCTTCGGAAGAAACTTGAGGCAGAAGAAGCTGAAGCCAAGAATGCGAAACTAAATCTTGAAACTCAAGAATCCTTGTTTCATGTCTGGTCTCTTGAGCGTATACGTAAAGCAGCCATTGATGATTCGAATCTCTACTGGCTGGAGCCAACAATCTCGTTCGACATAGATAATGATGTGGAGTGTCAATTTGATTTTCCAATCACTCCAAGGGTATTTCCTTTCAGGTGTTTGAAAAGATTGAGAAATCCGTGATCTCTAATAATGTTGTAAACCGAAACCTCTTTTCGTTTTACTTGAAATATGTGAAACCGCAATATGAGACATGGAGCTTAAAAAGAGTTATGGAATTGAAGGTTGGACTACCAGTTCAGACTGAAGAGTTCTTGAATATTCAGTTCAAAGGATTCCGAGGTGCCAATCACATTCTTCATGAGTTTATCTTGGCTGATCTTTGTTTTACATTGTGACGAAAGATGTCAAAAAATATGAGCCAATTTTTGAACACTTGAAGCAAATGATCAAGTGTTACATCCTAGAAATTGCGAAAATAGATGTTGAGATTGCTTCAATTCTAAAGAATAGGCCAATTCTGAAGTCAGAAGAACAACCGGAAGACATCCAACATTTGAAGGCAGGGATCATTCGGAAAAAGCACTAGAGCATTGTTTAAAAAAGGAAGGAAGGTGAAGTGATTCAGAACCACATGTTCTTTTTAAGGGATGAACACCTGTATTCTCACAAAATCTTTATCCATATAGATCTCGAATACCTATTGCTACACAACTAAGAGACAAAGGTTGATCATTCTCTTTTGGATTGCATATGATAGTAAAAAAAAAAAAATTGTGAGGAGACAAAGTATGCACTAATTTATAGGAGTTGATGAAAACATATTAGTGTTTTTAGTGTGTTCTTATTTCTTTTAAAAAAACCGATTAAGTTCCTTTTATACATAAACTGTTGGTTGAATTTTATATCATTTTTCAAATCAACCGATTTATTTGCCCAACTCATTAGTTAATTACTCTTTGATTGATTAATTTGGATTTATTAAATAATTAATTTAATTTAATTTAATAATTAAACTCTTTTAGTTATTTATTTCACATTCGATAATAAATAATAAGTAACCAATTATTTACTTATTTTTTAGTTGGTAAATAATATATATATATATATATATATATATATATATATATATATATATATATATATATATATATATATATAATCTATTTCATTCCATTCAAATTATCTTTTGTATATATATATATATATATATATATATATATATATATATATATATATATATATATATATATATATATATATATATATATATATATATATATAATCTATTTCATTTCATTCAAATTATCTTTTGTGTGTAACCCTATACGTTCACGTATTTCACATATAATTGACACTATAGTAAATTCTTTTGTTTCTTGCACACTAGAACCAACATACTCCCACTTGTGCAATGGATGAAATAAATCAATCGCGCAAACAATAATAAACGTCTAGTAACATTGTCATTGCCTCTAACCATGCATGAATGTTTGTGTTTACAGAACTTCCATCAACAATTTAATGTTAAAGGAGCTATTTTCTTAATCTCTCTTTGTTTGATATCACTGCATATGAGACGTATATCGAATCATTCTTAAATATATTTAATATCGGTTTCTTAATCTATGAATATGAATAAGAATCATCATTCTTCATTGTCTATCATGTCAATATCATTTAGGTGTGGTCACACGCTCAAATCTTTTTAATTCATCAAGGGGACCAATCAATACCACACTCTAACAATTAGATGAGCAAATCTCATATTTGACTATATGCTTTAATAATTAGGATTCACATTACATCTGATAGTAGCCTTTATAACTACTGTATTCAAAACAATAGTTAACTACATCAAGGGATAATGATATGCTTACTCAAATGCCAACTTGTGTTTTACGGCAAAGTATATAGTATCTATTTATTTTTTAAGATTTTCCTAATGACGTCACATCTTTAGGTGGTTTAATCCAATATTCACTAGCAATGAATACATGTAAAGCGACTATCTACGAGATCTATATTCATCCACATGAATACTAAAAACCCTCACACTAGTCTTCATTCACAATTACTCTTGTAGCATGATTGAGTATAGATGTTTAGAATAGTAAACAACTAATCATTGATACCCGACCTACTATTTCGTAGAGAAAAAATATTTCTTAATGTTCCAATTCAAAATACTAAAATTATTTAACAAATATAAATAAGTTGATAGCATAAAAAAGTTCAAAAGATTTATCATGCGCATGCCATACAAGAGGTAGGATCTTTGTATATGGATCTAACTCTTTTATTTATATGAACTTTTTAGGAATCACTTGTAACGTCCAAAAACTCATAACCAAAAATTTTGTTTTTTATAGTAAATAACCCATTAAGCAAACATGTTTTTCAAAACATAATACATTCAGAGTAAATCAA
Source organism: Lactuca virosa (assembly GCF_052849685.1). Taxonomy (NCBI): domain Eukaryota; kingdom Viridiplantae; phylum Streptophyta; class Magnoliopsida; order Asterales; family Asteraceae; genus Lactuca; species Lactuca virosa. The sequence continues at coordinate 184,120,678 of NC_136428.1, forward strand.
ATAACATCCAAAAAGTACATCAGAGTCAATAAGCAGAAAAATCAAGGTGTGTGCAATGCGATCATCCCGAGCTCTTCCCCTTCGATCTGGAGGTACCTAAAACATAACTTGAAAACCGTAAGCTCAAAGCTTGATGAGTTCCCCAAAATACCACATACCATACATACAATGGCCCTTGCCCTACAATAATCGGGCCCCGCCCGACATCGAGCCCCACCCGGTATACATACAAACACATACAATACCTGCAAGAGTCACAAAGACAACCAGCATATTATAACATAATCCAATGGGTCGACATTGGTGCCTTCGACCCGCCAAACACTCCGAGGAGACTCACCTTAAACTACAGAAAAATAAGATAAATGCTTGGATTGCTGATCCAAGAAATCTAAGCATTAATATAATCACCTAATACCCCAATTAATAATTGGGCCATAAACCATAACTGGTAATCTAGCTCATTTGCCCAACACCCAGGGTAAAATACCATTTACCCTTCCCTCACTTGGTCCAATAACCGAGGACCAAACTCAATGGCACTAAAAGCCCAATAGTGTCCCAATTCCTAAAGGACACCCAAATCCTAATATGGGCCCAAATCCAAAAAGGCCCAAAGCCAGGAAGGCTAGTGGCCCAACAAAGCCCAAAACCCTAATAGTCCAAATATGGCCAAAACCACAAAAGCCCATGACCAGGCCTAGTACACTACGCGTACCAGAAGTACGCCCAACATACTGGATAACTTGCCTGATCGGGGACTCGAATGAGTACGCACAGTGTACGCACCTATTAAGAATTTTTTCCATTAAGCACTTAATGCTTACAACCAGACGTCCAAACTTCAGATCCAAGCCTTGGAGAATGTCTTAGTCCATAAAGTTACTAACTTGGAGCCTTTGCATGGCTCAAATGAACTCAAACCCTAGATTTAGAATCCTACTTTCACCAAATGGACATAAACACATGCATGGTTGATCCTTAACCATCAAGATGCTAACTTTATGGACTTGGGACCTCAGAAACATCAAGAGAAGCAACTCCTAACTTCTAGAGTGGAAGAATCCCACTAGATCTCATTCATGGGACTAAAAAGTAAACAAAACTCCATAATAACTAGACCTAAGCATATAATGAGCATGTTCCAAGCTTTATACCTCAATGAACTGGAAATGATTAGTGGAATCTGGATCTAGAAGCTCTCCCTTGATCAAAGCTCCTTGTTCAAGTTTCTTCTTCCTCAAGGTTCACCAACACATACTAAAACACACACAAAGAGGTCAAATCTTCTCTAGATGGGTTAGGGTTTCAAAATGAGGCTCAAAAGGTAATGGAGGCTGGGAAATGAGAGGATCATGGGTCGTTAATGTTGCTTAAATAGGGTCCAAACCCTAAGATTAGGGTTTTTCCCCTGATTTTGTACGCCATGCGTATGAGAAGTATTCCCATCGTACTCCTATTTTTATGAAAATGGCAACAATGCCCCCTAGGGACCAAATGCACAAACTATTTACACACTAAGAGTCAAAATGAGAAGTACCTTGAATCGGGTGTTACAATTCTTCCCCACTTGAATTAGACTTTGTCCTCGAAGTTTGCTGCCACAAATAACTCCGAGTAATGCTCCCCCATCTCGTCCTCAGGCTCCCACGTCCATTTAGAACTCTTTCGGTGCTGCCACTGCACCTTCACCATATCCACCACCTTGTTTCACAGAGTCTTCATCTTCATGTCAAGGATCCACACTGGTCTCTCTATATAATTCAGGCGATCATCCACTTGAATGTCCTCCAATGGAACCACTTCAAAATCATCAAACAAGCACTTCCGTAGCTGAGAGACATGAAAAGTGTTGTGAATCTTACTGAGGTCCTCCCACAGATCCAAACGATAGAACACCCTGCCCATCAGGCCTAAAATCCTGAAAGGACCAATATACCTGGGACCAGCTTACCACGCTTCCTGAATCGAATGACACCTTTCCAAGGTGACACCTTCAAGAGCACCATGTCTCCAACCTGAAACTCCAAGTCTGATCGACGTCTATCTGCGTAGCTCTTCTGTCGACTCTATGCTGCCTGAATTCTGCCACAGACCTGCTGAATCAATTTCGTCGTCTTGACTACTACCTCGGTACTCCCCATGACCCGCTGACCGACGTCTCCCCAAGATATCGGGGACTCGAACTCATACGTGCAGCGTACGCACCCATTAAGCATTTTTTTTCCATTAAGCACTTAATTCTTACAACCAGATGTCCAAACTTCAGATCCAAGCCTTGGGGAATGTCTTAATCCATAAAATTACTAACTTGGAGCCTTTGCATGGCTCAAATGAACTCAAACCCTAGATTTAGCATCCCACTTTCACCAAATGGACATAAACACATGCATGGTTGATCCTCAACCATCTAGATGCTAAACTTATGGACTAGGGACCTCAAAAACATCAAGAGAAGCAACTACTAACTTATGGAGAGGAAGAATCCCACTAGATCTCATTCATGGGACTAAAAAGTGAACAAAACTCCATAATAACTAGATATAAGCATATAATGAGCATGTTCCAAGCTTTATACCTCAATGAAGTTGGAAACGATGAGTGGAATCTGGATCTACAAGCTCTCCTTTGATCAAAGCTCATTCTTCAAGTTTCTTCTTCCTCAAGGTTCACCAACACACACTAAAACACACACAAAGATGTCAAATCTTCTCTAGATGGGTTAGGGTTTCAAAGTGAGGCTCAAAGGGTAATGGAGGCTGGGATATGAAATGATCATGAGTCATTAATGTTTCTTAAATAGGGTCCAGTCCCTAAAATTTGGGGTTGTCTCCTGATTGCGTACACCATGCGTATGAGAAGTACGCCCATTGTACTCCCATTTTTATTAAAATGGAAAAAATGCCCCCTAAGGACCAAATTCACAAACTATTTACACACTAAGAATCAAAATGAGAAGTACCTTAAATCGGGTGTTATAGTTCTTCCCCACTTGAATTAGACTTCGTCCTCGAAGTGCGCTACCGCAAATAACTCTGGGTAATGCTCCCTCATCTCATACTCAGGTCCCCACGTCCATTCAGAACCCTTTCGTTGTTGCCAATGCACCTTCACTAGATCTACCACCTTGTTTCATAGAGTCTTCATCTTCCTCTCAAGGATCGCAACTGGTCTCTCTATATAATTCAGGCAATCATCCACCTGAATGTCCTCCAATGGAACGACTACGGAGTCATCAACCAAGCACTTTTATACCTGAGAGACATGAAAAATGTTGTGAATCTGACTGAGCTCCTCCCTTGGTTCCAAAGGATACGCCACCCTGCCCATCAGGGCTAAATCCCTGAAAGGACCAATATACATGGGTCCAGCTTACCCCGCTTCCTGAATCGAATGACACCTTTCCAAGGAAACACCTTCAAGAGTACCATGTATCCAACCTAAAACGCCAAGTCTGATCGGCGTCTGTCTGGGTTGCTCTTCTGTTGACTCTATGCTGTTTGAATTCTGTTGTGGACCTGCTGAATCAATTTCTTCATCTTGAGTACCCCCTCGATACTCCCCATGACCCGCTGATCGACGTCTCCCCAACATATCGGGGTCATACATTTCCTCCCTTAGAGTATCTTAAACGGAGGTCGATCAATGCTGGTGTGATAACTGTTGTATACGGAAATTCCGCCAAAGGAAGATACGTATCCTAACTACCGCCAAACTCAATACACTTGCGCGCAACATGTCCTCCAATGTATGGATAGTCTGCTCACTCTGACCATCAGTCTGCGAGTGGAAAGTCGTGATGAAGTGCATACGACCTTCCGAAGATACAACTGTCAGAAACCCTAATCTGACTGAACTCACGAGGTGAGCATATATGTTCATGAGGTGAGGAGTCATTTTGCCACATCTCGGAATCTAGAAGGTGTGACGAGGCTGCGAGGGGATAAGATCCAAACTCACGACGTGATCAAGGATTGATTTAGACGTTCTATTTATGCACGCTCTCGGTTTAACGTATTCTACGACTTTCGTTTAGATCACTAAGGCTAAATATCGCTCTATCTTGATTTCATATTTTACGTCATACAGCGTTGTGCCGGTTCTGTCGCGAAACTTCTACAGGTCATAACTTCTTCATTATAACTCGGATTTCGACATTCTTTACATATTCGGAATCCTTGTCACGACCACTACGTCTTCATGTATCGATATTGGTTCTATCTAACATTTTATTTTTACGCTTATCTTTATTCTTAATTCAATTAAGCCACACAATTAAGCATAAAACACATAATACTCAAATAATATATTCTTATTTTTTCAAAATGAGTTACAAAGGTTAACCTAGACTGTTACATGAATATTAATGCCTAGCCCCGAAACGCCGGCGTTACAATTCTCTCCACCTTAGGATGATTCCGTCCCCGAAATCACACATCAACAAACAAATGCGGATAACGACTCATCATGTCACTCTCCGTTTCCCAGGTGAGATTTGGCCCATTCGTATGTTTCCATCTGACAAGCACTAACTCGACCATCTTGCGTCGCAACTTCTTAGTCTTTCGGTCAACGATTGCCTCTGGTTCTTCAATTAACCTTTTGTTCTCATCAATTCTTAACTCAGAAATTGGAATTATATCGGGAACTTCTCCCATGAACTTCCTCAGATAACACACATGAAAAGTGTTATGAATACCATTCAGTTCTTCGGGTAATTCGAGCTTGTAAGCTTGGTTCCCAATCCTATGAAGAACTTTAAACGGTCCACCAAACCTTGGAATCAGTTTTCCCCTTTTACCAAACTTTATAAGTCCCTTCCACGACAAGACTTTAAGTTAAACCGAATCTCCAACTTCAAAATTCATCAATCTTTGCTTTTTGTCAGCATAGCTCTTTTGACTATCCTGAGCTGCTAACATTCTCTCCCTGATTATTTTCAACTTTTCAGCTGTCTGATGGACTATCTCCGGTCCCATAAAGTGCTTTTCCCCAGCCTCAAGCCAACAAGACGGCATACGACACTTCTGTCTGTACAAAGCTTGATAAGGTGCCATCTTTATGCTTGAGTGGAAACTATTATTGTAGGAAAATTCTACCAAAGGTAAATGTTCATCCCAGTTACCTTGGAATTCCAGGGTACATGCTCTCAACATATCTTCAAGCGTTTGTATTGTTCGTTCGCTCTGCCCATCAGTCTGTGGATGGTAAGCTGTACTTAAACACAACTTGGTACCCAATTCTTCTTGTAGACTTTTCCAAAACCTTGAGGTCAAACGGCTGTCATGATCCGATACAATCGTTAACGGAATACCGTGAAGCCTCACAATTTTCTTCAAGTAAGAATTCGCAAGCTTATCCATAGACCATTTCTCATTGGCTGCTATGAAATGCGCACTCTTAGTGAATCGATCAACGACCACCCAAATCATGTCGTGATCATTCTTTGTTCTGGGCAGTTTAGTGACAAAATCCATATCAATGTCTTCCCACTTACCCATCGGCACAGGTAAAGGTTCTAAACTCCTGTATGGTTTCTAATGTTGTGCCTTCACTCTTGCACATGTCACACACTCAACCATATACTTTGCAATATCAAGCTTCATCGTCGGCCACCAGTAGTAGGGTTTTAGGTCCCAATACATTTTAGTGCTGCCAGGATGAATCGAATACATGGTTTTGTGAGATTCTTCCATCAGAAGATCTCTTATTCCTCCTGGCTTAGGTACCCAAATACGATCTTGGAATACCTTCAGTCCATGACCGTTTGTACCGAACATCAACGTTTTGCCCAAACGTTCCTCCTTCCGGTCATTCTTTTCAGAAGCTTCCTATTGAGCTTTCTTTATACTCTCCACAATTTTCGAGACAACTTCTATTCTTAATGCTCTTGGCCTTTTTCTCTCAAGATTGACTTTCCGACTGAGAGCATCAGTGACAACATTAGCTTTACCGGGGTGGTAAAGTATCTCGCAGTCGTAGTCCTTAAGTAATTATAGCCAGCGTCGCTGCCTCATATTCAATTCTTTCTGAATAAAGAGATATTGGAGACTCTTATGATTAGTGAAAAGTTTGCACTTCGTGCCATAGAGGTAATGGCTCCATATTTTTAGAGCGAAAACTACCGCTGCCAACTCCAGATCATGAGTGGGGTAGTTCTTTTCATGCTCTTTTAGTTGTCGAGACGCATATGCTATCACCTTTTCTCTTTGGGTCAAAACACAACCCTACCCAACACCAGACGCATCGCTATAGACAGCGAAGTCTTCAACACCATCGGGTAAAGAAAGAATCGGTGCCTCACATAGCTTCTTCTTTAGCTTCTCAAATGCTTCTTCGTGTTTATTGCTCCAAGCATAGGTAGCTCCTTTGTGGGTCAAAGCTGTTAAAGGAGTAGCGATCGAAGAAAAGCCTTGGATAAACCTTCGGTAATACCCGGCTAATCCCAACAAGCTTCGGATCTCCGTGGGACTTTTTGGTTGTTCCCACTTCATCAAAGCTTCGATCTTCGCTGGATCAACCATTATCCCTTCTTGGTTGACCACGTGACCCGATAATTGGACTTCTCGAATCCAAAAATCACATTTAGAGAACTTTCCATACAACTTCTCCTTCTTCAAGACTTCCAACACTTCTCGCAAGTGTCTTCCATGCTCCTCGTGGCTCTTCGAGTAAATCAGAATGTCATCTATGAACACTATCACAGATTTATCAAGGAACGGATTACAAACCCTGTTCATTAAATCCATGAATGCTGCTGGAGGATTGGTTAGTACAAACGACATAACCAAAAACTCGTAGTGCCCATATTGCGTTCTGAATGCAGTCTTCTCTATATCCTGCTCATTTACCTTCAGCTGATGATATCCTGACCTTAGATCGATCTTCGAAAAATAGCTTGAACCTTGAAGCTGATCGAACAGGTCATCAATCCTCGGCAACAGATATCTATTCTTTATTGTTGCTTTATTCAGCTCTCTATAATCGATGTACATTCTCATACTCTCGTTGTTCTTCTTTACAAATAACACCGGAGCTCCCTAGGGTGATGAACTAGGTCTAACGAAACCTTTGTCCAATAACTCCTAAAGTTGCATCATAAGCTCCTTCATCTCCGTTGGTGCTAATCGATAAGGTGCTTTCGCTATTGGCGTGGTTCCTGGAAACAAGTCGATACAGAATTCTACTTGTCGATCAGGCGGTAATCTAGGAAGATCTTCGGGAAATAATTCCGGATAATCACACACCACAGGAATGCTCTGCATCCCCTTTTTCTCTTTCTTTGCATCAATCACGAATGCCGAATATGATGTACGTCCTTTGGCCAAACACCTTCTGGCTTTCATTAGAGAAATGATTCCAGAATTTACTCTGCGTTTGTCCCCGTACACCATAAATGACTCCTTCCCTGGCGGGTTTACTTTTACTATCTTCTTTCTGCATAGTATTTCGGCATCATTGGCGCTAAGCCAATCCATTACCAGCACGATGTCGAAACCATTCAACTCAATAGGCAATAACTCCTCGTGGAACTTATTCCCATTCAAATCAATTAAGATGTTTTTCATACAATGGCTAACAGGTATAAACTTGCCACTAGCAACTTCGACTAATAAAGCATTATCTAGTCTATCGACAGGAAAAACTAGTTTTCTACCAAATTCATGCGAAATAAAGGAGTAGTTGGCTCCAGAATCAAATAAAATTTGGGCAGGAAAATCGTTTACGAGAAAGGTATCTGAAGTGACATCAGCTTCTTCTTTAGCAGCTTCCAGTGTCATCTGGAAGGCTCTTGCTTTTGTCTTTGGGGGAATGTTGGGTCTAGCTGCCTCCTTCTTCTTCGGACAGTCTTTCAAAATGTGCCCCTCTTTGTTACATCCAAAACACACTCTTTTGTTGGACGGACACTCGTTGGCGTAATGCCCCGTCTTTCCACACTTGTAGCAGGTCACTTCCTCACTACATTTCCCAGAGTGCTTTTTCTTGCACTTCTCACACCATTTCGGTTCGTCTCCTTTTCCTCCTCCAAACTTTTTCGAATCAGACTTCGAAAATTTACTTTTCTTGCTGGAACCCGAAGTTCCTTCAAACTTTCTCTTTTCACCAACTTCAACTTTGCTGGCGGTTCTTCCCTTGATCATGTCCTCAACATACTTGGCAGCCCAAATAGCTGCCTCTAGAGTAGGTGCCTGACCCACTGGCACCGCGTACTCCCATGGGAGTCCCTTCGCGTACCGCTCGTCTGGGACGATGCGCAAAGAAAACTCCATTTTTTCAGTGAAGGCATTGGTGTAATCGTCGACTGACATGCTGCCTTTTGTCAATGTCAGAAACTTGTTGTCCAACTCTAGCAGATTTTGGGCCGAGCAGAACTTGCGCTTAAATTGCACCAAGAACTTTGTCCAAGTCAGTTGCAATGGCTCATTAGGGCTTAGGGTCTTCCCCAGAGTGTTCCACCAACGAACTGTGCCACTTATGAACTGACGTAATGTGAAAGTGGTCTACAACTTGCCTCTGCAGCCACACGTCATGAAGGCTAGCTCCATTTACGAGATCCAATCCATGACTCCAATCAGATCTTCCTTTCCAGTTAAGGTCGATGGTTTGCAAGTCAAGAAATCTTTGTACTTGCATCCAAGTCCATCAATTCCACCATCCTGGTTGACTTGCCTAACAATCGGTGGGTTGGATTGACCAATCACCCCACTGAAGTTTCCTCTATCCGACGACCCTCCGTTCACTTCGGGCTCTTCAACTTGTATTGAAAGTTCTTCACGATTCTATTGAAGCAGACATCTAGTTTCTCCCATCTGACGATCCAACATCGTCTGAATCATCAATTGTACACCAGCCATTGTCATTGGCTCAAGTGCTACTGCTACAACAGGTATTTGCTCGATTACAGGTGGTTGATTCCTATTTCCGTTCACATTTCCAACTCTGCTTCTTTTTCTTGCCATTGTTCATCTATACACCGAATAAGGTGAATTTAGATACTTAGAACCCTAAACACATAGGCCTTCAGATCTGGTTGACAACAAACCGTAGATCTGAACAAATAATTTCATGTATGGAAATCATATAACATTTAGCACATAAAAGCATTTTAGGCAACTTTCCTAAAATAAACTAGTGCTCGTGTCTGAAATATAACAGACACACATCTCACAATTTCACTTAGCATTCTAAGTTTAAGTCTAGAAATCCTACAAATTCCTAGTTCGCTTAAACTAATGCTCTGATATCAACTGTGACATCCCCAAAATCACGGCCAGAAAAGACCGGTTTCATTTATGCTTTTAAAATAATTTTAGAGTAAATCCATTGATTTAAAAGAGTTGCGGAATTTGTCCCCAAAACAATACATGATAAAATAAGATTTACCAAAGCATTTCTTAAAGAAATGTATCTTCATTATATATCAAAACTCGGGATGTCATGTTCCGATACAGACACAAAAGCATAAACAATAAAACATAGACCTTACACAGTTATATACAACTACAGGTCTATAAACAAAAATATCTTCACAAGTTCTCCAACTTATGCTCTCGCGCCACTACCTGTAATACAAAGAAACTAAGTGGGTCAGACTTGGGAGCCTGGTGAGCATATAGGGTTTTCAACCCACAATAAATAATTATATTTAATTTCACTAACCAACAATAACCCGATTACCCATTCCCGTTATCCTCACTTTACATCCCTATGACAACAACTATTACAAGGGACCTAATCTAGGATTTTCATCGGGACGGACACTACTACAAAGGGGTCTCCTCAGCAAAGAATGTCCTAAGGCAACCATGAAGGGGATAAAATAGAGCAAATGAACACCCAAGTTCACTACACCTACAGGTTATGAGCCTGCCAGCGTTCCACAGAGCTGTCTAGAAAAGTCTGTGGTCGTCATCCATATTCTGCTGGATGACTAGATCACAATCACATCGAGGCCTCTCATCAGTTTATCACACATCAACTATCTACCCAAGTTCTACCCAACATTTTTGTAGATAACAACATACATATGCAACTTAAAAACTGATAAGATATTCATTCAATACTCATTCCAAATAAACAGATAACATATATATACACGTATATTTATACACACGTAACAGGAATTATAAAGTAGATACTTCATATCTACGTGTTAGAAGAAACGGAAAATACACTCACTCGATCAGAAGATGATCGGACAGCACTACGGCTCTAAAAGTAGTATTCTTCGGTGAAACCGGGAGATCTTCACACACCGGGCTTCTCGCGGGCAGAGCTTCGGCTCGGAAACTCTTTTCTTCTTGGGATCTTCAGAGCTTCGGGACTCGCTTTGGGTCTCGGGATGATACCGGGGCTTCGGGGGGAGGGGATATAATTTGCAGGTAAACCGAGAGAATAAGAAGTGAGAGGAAAGAAATGAGCAGCAAAACTCGACAGCCCTTGAGTCTTATTTATAGGGGCTGAAAATCTATGCTCACGTCGTGAGCTTGAGTACGTCATTGCGTTCGTCATCGCAAGTTGCGTGTGCAAAATCTGAAGGGTCAAATCTACCTACTCACGTCGTGAGCACGGTGCTCACGTCGTGAGCACTGACACGGCCATGGGGGTTCGCCCCCCGAACTTCAGAAATTCATATCTTTGGCATACGAGCTCAGTTTCGACGTTCTTTATATCCATGTGTAGGTGAGACTATGCTCTGCAACTTTCGTTTAGGCTCCGTCGGCTAATTTTGAATTTATTTTTATTATATTATTTTTAGTAGGCCGGGACAGGAAAACTCCGTTATAAAATTCATAACTCCTTCATCTGAAGTCCGTTTTCGTCTGTCTTTTTACCGTTGGACAACTATCGATGAGATCTTCGATTCTTGTTTAGATTGTTTCGGCTAGAAATCACTCGATCTCATATTCAAACTTGGGGCTGCATACTGCTAAGCTGAAACTTAAAAAAATCATAACTTCCTCATACGAAGTCAGATTTTGACGTTCTTTTTATGCACGCTCTCGGTCTAACGTATTCTACGACTTTCGTTTAGATCAGTGAGGCTAAATATCGCTCTATCTTGAATTCATATTTTACGTCATACAACGTCGTGCCGGTTTTGTCGCGAAACTTCGACAGGTCATTACTTCTTCGTTATAACTCGGATTTCAACATTTTTTACATATTCGGAATCCTTGTCACGACCACTACGTCTTCATGTATCCATATCGTTTCTATCTAACATTTTATTTTTACGCTTATCTTTATTCTTAATTCAATTAAGCCACACAATTAAGCATAAAACAAATAATACTCAAATAATACATTGTTATTATTTCAAAATGAGTTACAAAGGTTAACCTAGACTCTTACATCAATATTAACGCCTAGGCCCGTGTTGGATCAAAAATATGGTTTATGCTTTACTTTTCTAGGCATTAATAGTTTTTGGTCGTGTAATATATTTTTGCAGTTGTATTTACGGCCCAATGGGTGTTTACGGCCGTAAACCCATTTACAACCATAAACCCATTTATGGCCCATATTCCCCAAGTATATATATAGGTGTTAGGTGGTTGAGGAGGGATTGATGAACAGAAGAGAGTGTACGGCCAAGAGAGAAAGTTAGAGAGAAGAGAGGAGCTTTAGTGTGTGTTAGTATGTGTGAATCTTGTATCTGGATCTTCATTCTAATCAAATCATACAAGATTTATCATCATCTTCTTCTCCTTCTCTTCTATTTGATATGACATCATCCAATTGATTGGGATTCCGCACCATCAATTGGATCTGATTGATACACAAGCATTTTGGGGACTTACAATTGGTATCAGAGCAAGGTTGTATCAATCCATTTTGTCAGATCTGGAACTTATTTGATCTTATTTTTGAAGGATTCCTGCGTTTTTGGATAGATCTCTGAAAATTAGGGGGGTTTGTTCCTCGCGTTTTTGATAAAAATGAGTTTTGGAGCAAAAAGAGGTGAAAAACGATGTTTTTCACGTAATCTGCGAAGAGTTTACGGCCGGAAATAGTTTACGGTCGCCGAAGTTTACAGTCGGCGGCGGCGGCGCTTACGGCTAGGGTTTCCCGGAGTTTACGGTCGTCGGAGTTTACGGCCCGGCAGTTTACGGCCGCCGGTTTGCGGCCACTCTCGGACGTGTGCGGCTCGGTCTCGTGTACGGCTAGGCGGCTTCGGACGGTGTTCACAGCTAAAGCGACTTCGGACGGTGTGCGAGTCTTCGGTCGGAGGTTCTGGTCAGCTTAGTCTTCGCAGCTTTCATTAAAAAAAGACTCAGGGAGTTTTGGGGTTGCCAGGGATCGAATCTGGGTCCCAGGGTTCATCAGCAACGGGCCTTACCAGTTGATCTACCAAGCATCTTGTTCCATTCCTTCCGTTTTTAATTGAAAAACTCTCATTTTCGAACCTAATTTCGCAAATTGACACTTTTAGCCCAAAATTCAAATTTCTTTTAATTTTAAATTCCATTTTCAAAAAAATAAAAATAATAATAAAAATAAAAATTTTAGTTTTTTAATATTGACTTTTTACTTAAAATTTTGACTTTGACTTTTAAAGTTTGACCTTTGAATTTAAACTTTGACTTTCTCGTTTAACTTTTAAATTTTCAAATTTAGCTTTTCGGTTTGACTTTTAAGTTTGACTTTTCAAGTTTGACTTTTGAGTTTGACTTTTCAAATTTGACTTTTAATGTTGACTTTTGAGGTTTATAGTCAAAGGACATTTTGAAATTTAAGTTTGACTTTTAAGTTTGATTTTGGCTTCTAGTTGTGTTTTTAATGGCTTTTGAGGTCAACAAGGGAAATGAAGACATAAAAGAGAGTCGTCAAGATATGTTAAAACAAAAGTTCAACATGTTCAATTATATTTCTGGAGAAACCCTGGAAGCTCAGTTGCAACGATTTACTACACTTACTATTGAGATGAGTATAGCTGGGATTTTCTTGACTAAATCTGAGATAAATAAAAAGCTGCTGAATGCACTTCCAAAGTCGTGGGATATGAACGTGGATGTCATCAAGAAGACAAAAGATCTCAATCGTCTTAGTCTTGCTGTTGTAATTGAAGAACTTGACGCTTCGACGTGTGGAAAAACAATGAGTTCCGTAAACGTTCCAGTCAATGAAGTTTCATGTACTCCATCTTGTGAAACTACGATTAAATTTCTTCGGGAACAAATTGATTTATTAAAAAGAGAAGTTGAGGACCTGAGATATGAAGGATATCAACTCAGGAAAGGACAGAAACCCCTAAAGGCCCAGTTAGAAACAAAAATACAAGACTTTAGGAGACTTCAGGAAGACTACAGTGAGAAATGTGAAAATTATGATTATATCAAGAGACAAAATGTTGAGTTAATTAATGAGCTTGATACATTAAAGAGACAATTTGAAACTGCAAATTTTGATTTTAAAAGGTTTGATGTATCAAGCAAGGTAGTTGCCAACATGATTGACCATTGCCTGCAGTTCAAACGAAACCAGCAAAAGGGTTTAGGATACGATAATGTACCTCATCCTTTCAATCACAATTATCAATATCAACCCTTATCCAAATAGGAGATTGCCAGCGAACCATTCATGGTTTATAGCAAGCCATCTGGTTTTGTTTCAGGAGGATTTATTAATGTTGAAAGTACTAACGTTTCTACTTCCCTTGCAGATCAATCCTTAGATCAATCAAAGCAAGAAGCTGAAGGATATGTTTTTGAAAATAAAATTGTGTCTGAACTTGTTGTTTCTGTTTCGAATGAAAACTCTATTGTTTCTGATGTTAAAATTGATGATACATCTTGTGATGCTTCTGCATCGGATCATGTTGAGTTAAATTTTTTTGACATATTTGATGATTTGTTTGAAAATACTGATGTTCCTGTTTCTAGCACATCTACTTCATGTGCAGGTAAAGTAGCAGAGGATGAGAACAAGGAGAACACCATTGAACAAACCAACATCTCCTTGAACTCTGAATCTGTTGCTTCGAACTCAGCTACTTCTGATCAACCTGCTATTGAGAAATACAGGCCACCAATTCTAGTGAAACAGAGTGTCTGTTGTAATTGTGCTTGTGGGAAAAATAAGAGACAAGGCAAGGATACACCACCAGGGGCAGGAAGAAACAACTTCACAGTGAAGAAAAAGACATGTTTTCACTGTGGAACACCTGGAGACATTGCCAGAAATTGTCCTAATCGCGCATATGTTCCCTACTATGCACAAGGGTGGCAGAACGTGCCAAGAGGGAGATACTCCAAAAGAAACCCCTCAAGGTCACATTCAGACCATGGTGACTGGAACGCGCAGAAGGTCAAGAATCAAACCCACAAGGCTAAGAATCCGAATCCCAAGGGCAATAAGGGAATGTCGGCCAAGAACCCTAATCGAAGAGGTGCTCCAGTGAAACAAAGACCGGTTAGGTCAAAGTCATCTCAACGGCCGACATCAAGATCAAAAGCAAGTACTGAGCCACCCATCATATCGAAAAAGAAATGGGTTAAGCCCAACTATAAATGGGTTCAAAAGGCTCACTCTCCCAAATCTTCTAACGATTCTAATATTTCATCATCTTCTGCTTGTGATAAACAGGATATGTCATGGGAGAGAGTACTGTGCAAGGATGAAAAAGGTCAACCCAGTTTCAAAATGGACTGGGTTCCAAAGACCAACTAATCTCGCACTGTGTCGGAGCAGCTATGGAGGCATATCATCAGACTTAGGTTTGTTGATAGTGGTTGTTCCAGACCTTCTGGGTCAATTCTTAATGACATGAAGAATTTTCGGATCTGTTCTGAGATTATGTGTGCTGTTCTCAGACCTTCTGGATGCAAATTCAATCGGTGACTTACGATTTGCGTTTTCTTCTCTATACTCCTGAGTTTATCTTACATTGATTCATTTCAAAGATTATTTTCTTTAATTTCCTTATATGTCTTTCTTTAGTAGGTTGTTTTGGGAAGTGATATGAAGTCTAGTGCTAAAGGGCAATATGCAATTCGTGTAATGCACTAAAGCTGAATTGTCTAGACTCTGTATTCAATGTGCTGGTAGGCACAAAGGATTCAAATGGACTAGACATTGATTGACCATGAAAGGACTAGACAATATAGACTTAGATAGTTTCATTTGGACTGATCATATGACGCTTGGGTAGATTGAGTAGTGAGATAAACATGGGAACTTGCGAGATACACTAAAAGTTAATTATCTAGAACTGTGGCATAACTCTTCCTTGATGTATGGACTCATGTCCTTAATTCCGGTATTGATAGGGCAACTGGGGGGTTGTGATAAAGTAGGTCTGTAGGAAATTATTTTCTTGCTTTCTATCTGTCAGTCATATGTTGCTTCCTTTGCGTGATTGGAACATATCCGACCTGGATTGCAACATATGCAACTCTATTTCTACGCACCTCCTTATCTATGTAATTGTTTCTATCTGTTAGCCATATGCTTTCCGCTCTGCGTAATCGGAAGATCCGACCTGGGACACAACATATGCAACATTCTACCTCTTAATCCCTCTATCTATGTTAGTCATATGGTGTTCCCTCTATGTGATTGGAAGACATCCGACTTGGGATACAACATATGCATTTCTATATCTGACTTCTCTCTTAATTATTGAATACTCACCTAAAGTAAGGAGTTCTTTGGAAGTTCTTGATTACCGGGGTATATCGGGAAGTGGGAAACACGTTCTAGTACATCTAAAATTGAACCATTTAATAGGTTGTCTGTAGATCTTGCTGCTTAATTTAAGTGGACAACAATATCCTTGGTCGTCGTCAGCTAAATGTCCATTTAGGAATATATATCACAATGACTTGTCACCTATAATCTGTCCAAATTGTCAACATCCTTTGTGTTTAAGTGGATCACAGTACCGGTGATTGACCAGATCTAGACATGCAGGCGTGTGCTGATAAACGATATTGGATTGCTTGACAACTTTGATCCCAAATATTTTTGTTTTTGTTAAATTTGTTCATAGTTTTCCTCTATGCACAAATTTAGGGGGAGAATTAAAAAAAAAAATCAAAAAAATCGGAAAATTCAAAATCAAAAAAATAGTGTTATTTCTGTTTTAATTTTTGTTTAGAAAATCAAAAATCCAAAAATATTTTTGTTTATGTTTTATTTTTTCAGAAAATATAAAAAAAAAATCCAAAAATTTTGTGTGCTAAATTTTCTTTTAGTTTTGTTTTGTCTTGAAAAGTGAATTCAGGTGAAGATGAAATTCATGGAGTTTGTGTCGAAAATTTCTGAGCCAAGGCTTCATCCGTGATCATCGAAGAATTCTCATTCGAAGGAGCAAGAAATGAAGATTATTCTTTCAACATTCAATCTTTCAACCCCAGAAGCAAGGTGAAGCTGCACTTGAAGATTATGTGACAGATTACATTGAAGCCTCCTCAATCAGTCTGCTGCTATCTTGAACCTGCTAAAGTGATCGAGAAGATTTGTTATCTCTGATGTTCTCTCTGAAGATTCTCAAGCTGAAAGCGCTATCTTTCAAGAATCAGTACGTCAAGCCTCCTCACCCAATGTGCCTTGAATGCCAAATTCTGAAGAAAAGCTCAAGTTCTCAAGATGAAGTCATTCATTGAAGATTCATCAAGTTCATCTTGAAGTTGTGAAGAGTTTTAAGATAAATGCTGAAGCCAAGCTTAAAATGAAGATGAACAAGAAAACCAGCTACTTTTTAGGGGAGCTTGTTGGGTCATTTAAGAAAAGAAAGCTGTAAACCAAGGGGGAGATTGTTGGGTCTAAAATATGGTTTATACTCTACTTTTCTAGGCATTAATAGTTTTTGGTCGTGTAATATATTTTTGCAGTTGTATTTACGGCGCAATGGGTGTTTACGACCGTAAAACCATTTACGACCGTAAACCCATTTATGGCCCATATTCCCCAAGTATATATATAGGTGTTAGGTAGTTGAGGAGGGATTGATGAACAAAAGAGAGTGTACGGCCAAGAGAGAAAGTTAGAGAGAAGAGAGGAGCTTTAGTGTGTGTTAGTGTTTGTGAATCTTGTATCTGGATCTTCATTCTAATCAAATCATACAAGATTCATCATCTTCTTCTTCTCCTTCTCTTCTATTTGATCTGACATCATCCAATTGGTTGGGATTCCGCACCATTAATTGGATCTAATTGATACACAAGCATTTTGGGGACTTACACCCCGAAACGCGGGCGTTACACATTCATAATCATTTAGTAGCTCAACCCATCTTCGCCGCCTCATGTTTAATTCTTTCTAATTCAGAATGTGCTGGAGACTTTTGTGGTCGGTGAAGATGGTGCACTTTGTACCGTAGAGGTAGTGCCTTTAAATCTTTAGGGCGAAGACCACAGCTCCCAACTCGAGATCATGAGTGGTATAATTTACTTCATACGTCTTTAGTTGCCTGGATGCGTAGGCTATCACCTTTCCACGCTTCATAAGCACACAGCCTAACCGTTGATTCGAAGCATCGCAGTAGACTACAAAATCTTCGGTTCCCTCTGGTAAGCACAACACGGGTGTACTACAAAGGGCTCACCTTTAGAGTTTGGAAGGTGGCTTCTTGCTTTTCCGTCCAGTTGAAAGACACACCCTTTTGTGTTAAGGCGGTAAGGGGTTTGGTGATCTTATAAAAATTTTGGATAAACCTCCGGTAGTAGCCTGCGAGACCCAAGAATTGACAGATTTTTGTTGGGGTTCTCAGGATAGCCCAGCCTTCAATGGCCTTGATATTGGAAGGATCTACATGAATTCCTTCTTTGCTGACAACATGACCCAAGAAGTTCAAACTGTGGAGTGAAAACTCACATTTGGAATGTTTCGCATACAATCTTTCAGCTCGCAGGGTTTCCAAGATTTGACGGAGGTGTTGACCATGCTCTTCTTTACTTCGAGAGTAGATAAGAATATTGTCGATGAAGACAATCACAAATTTATCAAGGAATGGGCGGCAGACTCGATTCATGAGGTCCATAAATGTAGCGGGGGCATTCGTCAGACCGAAGGGCATCACGACAAATTCGTAATGTCCGTACCGTGTTCGAAAGGCAGTTTTTGGAATTTCCTCATCCCAGACTTTGAGTTGATGATAACCAGATCTCAGATCTAGTTTTGAAAAATAACTAGCTTCTTGGAGCTGGTCAAATAGATCATCGATTCGAGGGAGTGGGTACCGATTTTTGATGGTGAGCTTATTCAGTTCCCTATAGCCAATGCACATCCTGAAGGATCCGTCTTTCGTTTTGATGAAAAGAACCGGAGCTCCCCATGGGGAGAAGCTTGGCCTGATGAATCCTTTATCCAGGAGTACGCTTAGCTGGCTTGATAATTCTTGCATTTCTGTGGGAGCCAACCTATAGGGTGATTTGGCAATTGGAGTGGCTCCTGGTACGAGGTCGATCCGAAATTCGAGTTGCCTTTCTGGGGGTATTCCTAGAAGATCTTCTGGAAACACATCCGGGTAGTCACATGCCACTGGAATATCTTGAATGTTTACTTCTTCTTTGGTTTTATCCACAACATGCGCGAGGAATGCGTAGTTCTTCTTATGTAGACACTTTTGTGCCTTGATGTACGAGATAAGGCGAAGGTTGGCGATGGGTTTATCACCATAGATTATTAGGGTTTCGTGATTGGGGAGATGAAGGCGAACGACCTTCTCGTAACACATAATATCAGCATGGTGGGGTCTTAACCAATCCATGCCGGTTATCACATCAAAACTCCTAATAATTATTGGCATCAAGTCTATTTGAAAAGAGTGATGGTTTAGTGTTAATGTGCACCCTACATATATATCTTTGGTTGTTTCAGTTTTCCCATTAGCCATTTCCACCGTGAAGGCTTCATTGAGCTTCTGGGGTTGTTTATTTAGTAAGTGTTTGAATTTATTACTAACGAAACTTCGCTCCCCCCCACTATCAAATAAGATGCATGTGTATGTGTTGTTAAGTAGAAACGTACCAGTAACAACTGTCGGGTCCTGTACTGCTTCACGTTGACCCATTGTCAACACTCTTCATGATGTTCCTGCCCCCTGATTGTTTGCTTTGGGGAAGTTGCGCGGGAAATGGCCGGTTTCTCCACACCCATAGCAGGTGTAACTGGCCCCGACATTGTTGTTGTTACTGTTCTTGCGATTTTTGTTGTTGTTTTTGTTGTTGTTGTTCGACTGTTGGTTTTGTCGAGGATAAGTTGTACAATATCTTGCCGTGTCACCCTTTCGGTTGCAGATTCTGCAGTGCATCTCTCCACAGTCTCCATGATGGTGGAAATTGCATTTGCAGCACTTGGGTAGGGTCCCTGAGTATTGCTTGGGATTATTTGGTGTGGATGAGGCTGGAGCGTGTGGTGTTGTGGTATCTTGAGTAGCAGCATGGACAGTCACAGTTTGTTGTTTCATTGATGATTCTGAATTTTATTTTCCCTTCCACTTGTGTTTTTCCCCTTCTTATTCTCACATTCTTTCTAAATTTCTGCTTCTCCGATTTTGGCACCCTTTTTGTTGCCATGATCGTACATTTTCTTGGCTAGCCTCTTTGCACTATCATACGTCTCAGGTTTTTCTACAATTACATTCCCTTGGATTGGCATGGTCAATCCCTAGATGAATCTCACGATCTTCTTCCCTTCAGATGTAATCATTCCTAGACAGAAGAGAGACAGCTCACTAAACCTTGATATGTATGCATCAATGTCATAGTTTTGAACCGTGAGGTTCCACAGCTCTTGTTCCATTTTCTGGATTTCTCCCCTTGGACAGTATTTAGGCAAAAACATTTCCTTAAGCTCCTCTGATGGCATCGTGTTTTCCACCGGGAGTGTCATGGCCTCTACGTGACCATTCCACCAAGAGAGAGCTTGATCAACAACTGTGCATGCCGCAAACTTGACCTTGCACCCAACCGGACGTCCACAAATTTCAAACATTGATTCCACCTTCTCGATCCCTCTTTTCAGGGTTATTACGCCTCCCGTCCCATTGAAGGTTCGAGGCTTGTCGTTGGTGAAATCCTTGTAGGTGTAGGTTCTTGTGGTTCCGTGGTTTGTTCTGTCGCAACTAGCATTTTTGGTTAGGAAATTCCGTCCTCATGTAAACAACGACTATTGTGAGACTTGTACTAACACGTTAAAGTTTACATTATGGTTCCTAATGGACCATGTAATGTTATAATACAAAGCATCTATGTATCTCAAATCTCTCCCAAATCTATCTATGTATCGCAAATATCTCTCCAATCTTCCTATGTAGTTTTTCCTTCACCAAAATCAACTCAAAACGAAAGGAGAAACTGAAAGAGCAAGCTCATTTCGGAAACCTCCTGTTCTGCTTCAGAATTACCTTGATCCGGAACCCCCCCACTTCGGAATCCTAGGAAATGGCTTCAGAACTAATGTGCTTCAAAACCCGGCATGCCTCGAAAAATCTCGCTCCGGACGAACTACTAATCCGGAATTGCTGACTTCGGAAGGTCTCACATCACTCCAGAAGGACCAGCCACCGAGCCATTTGCACCGGAACCTTTCACATCTCGGAAGAAGCCACTCCGGAATCTAAGAAGAGCTTCGGAACACCTGGTTGACTCCGGAACCTGAATAGCCGACTTCGGAACTAAGGACTTGACTCCGGAACTCCCTAAGCACTTCGGACCCTTGCAAATTCTGGACCTACACTCCGGATTTGTGTCCATTTCGTACCTTTTCTTCACTCTAACGTATTTTGACGTCGGGAATCCCACCAAACTCGTGTTTTTCATAACTTAGATCCCTTAAACCCCCATTTTAAGCCAAATTTGATCATTTAAAATAATATTTAAGATTTATAAAGATATTATTATTTTATTTCATGATGAGAACAAGATAAGGATAAGAGGTTTTGACTTTGTGATTTGATGTAATCTTCCATTTCCCCATGCAAATCCCAGTAAAACACAAAATAACCATAGAAAACAAGACTTTGTCCAACAGTACTCCAAGCAAGTGTCAAGTCACTCCTTATCCTCTCTATTTAGAATCGTGAACCACCTTTCCCATATTCCACTTCTCATATCCATATTCTGTGAACTCCTAAGTGTGCTCTCAAACTCCTTCAAGCTTCAAGTCTTGTTCCTTCAAAGCAATTTCTAGATTCTTGTACGTATCTCATTTTCTTGAGTTGTGATTCTCCACATTATTATGTAGATTTCATCATATTTACACATAAAATTATGGATACATATTCTTAGGAAATTCTAAAGTTCAAAAAGTTATCAAACCCTTCAAGTGTTAGAACTTGAAAACTCCTTATCACCTTTTCAAATCATCCAACAAGCTAAACCAAGGTGAGCTTCATACCCCTATCTTTTGAGTTTTCAATGTTTTTGGGGGAAAATACAAGTCAAGGGTCCTGTGAAATCATCGAATAATTGTTGGTCTATATTTTCATGTTGTGATATATGTGTTAAAACTCATGAAACTCCTTATAAAAGTCCAAAATTCGAGATTTTGGTTAAGTCCCAAGAACTTAAGCTACATTTCACTAACTATTGTTGAACTGAAGTAAAAACTAGTATTTATATGAATTATCATTCATAAAATCTTTCGCCAAAAGTCACAAAAGGAAATTGTTTAAACAAAAGGTTGGAAGTAATATCTTGAAGATATTAAATTATGAAAATATTGCTATCTTGGGCTATGTTCGCCCATATATATATATATATATATATATATATATATATATATATATATATATATATATATATATATATATATATATATATATATATATGTATATATATATATATATATATATATATATATATATATATATATATATATATATGTATATATCATTTTTGGAACATGAAATAGATTTGAGGAATCATTGAACATCTAAATTTCTAAAGGGCGAAAAATGGAATTTTTGGATAAACAAGGGTCTTTTTGAATGTTTCATAAATATAAGTCTATAATGAACATTTTAGAAGAAATGGACCATTCTCAACAATGCACCTAGTTTTGAGTTACTCATGACACCTTTAACTAATATTGGGTCATTTTTGATAATTGTGATTCAAAGTGGACTAACATCAATAAACGAAAATGATAGATCTAGTCAACGAGTACAACTATCATTATTTATTTAATAAATAATGCATTTCAACGATTTGCTCAAAAACCAGTTGGTATTCTAGTGAAGACGAGTCTCAAAAAGTACCTAAATATAAATATATTAGTGTACGTCTAAAGTCCTGTAAGGTGTTATAACCAGAGTCTGCTGGAGGGAGAGCGAGAATTTCTGTATAGATCTATACGGGGTTGACACCCCGCACCTTCGTTGTTCGCTACAGCTACACAGGCCAGTCTAGGGTGACAAATGTCTTTATTCAATTTGGGCGCCTGAGAAATGCCAAAACATGTCTCGGTCATATTAGTATGGTTATAGTGACTCAGTAGAATATGTTTAGAAATTTATGTAAGGAAAACCTCATAAATTAATTTTGGCACATTGTGTTGACTGCCATATGCATGGTAGTGATGGCCCGCATTTGTTGTGTTGACCGTCCACTCAACTTGCGTGGAATGTCCACAATCTGCTGTTGATTTTTCACACCCCTCCGGCCTTAGGGTTTTTAAGACCGCCATTATATATATATATATATATATATATATATATATATATATATATATATATATATATATATATATATATATATATATATATATCAGAAAATATAGGATTTTCAGGGGAAAAACTATTGTATACGATTTTGAAAACGATAAACTATCACACACACATATGCAAGTATACACAATTGGAAAAAGAACTTATGATTATTTTATACAAGAAAATATAGGATTTTCTGGAGTAAACGATTTTATACGATTTCGAAAATTATAAACTAAAATGCACAAAATTTTACCTGATAAGAAAACAAGATTTACAACTGTATTCCTTTTAGAAAACAGGGGATTTTCTGGAAACTATTTGTTGTTACTACTCAAAAGAACTACTCTCAAATACAGCTCACCTTTTTAAATTACATTACTTTTCAAAAATCACTCCTTATAAGCATGAATAAAAAGTAATGACATGCATGCATATATACATGATTTCGGAGCAAGACTTCAAACGATATTATAGAAAATATCGGATTTTCTGAAAGTACGACGAGAACAATTCTAAACAAGTGTAACACTATTTTTATACAAAAATGCTTATGAACTCACCAACTTTTTAGTTGACGCTTTTCAAAACGACTTGTATTCTCAGGGATCTAGTAAGCAGGTTAAAGGGACGCGGATTCAAGACTATTTGCTGTAGTTTGGAAATTTATTTACTTATGTCTCTTTTGTGTAATTTGAAAAACAAATACAATATGTAAAAAATGTAAGTCTGTTATCTCAATGTATGATTTTTGGATCTGTTATGTTTCATTTATATTCAATTGTTGATACTGTACAATGAAGTCACCCGCCTGCGGACTTTTCTGCCGTCTGGTCCGGGGGTGTGACAGATTGGTATCAGAGCATTGTGTATAGTGAACTAGTATATCTAGCCATACAAGATATGCAACTATAAATACAATAGGACTAAAACACTCTGACTAAAAGTATACTTTAAAGATATAAGTATTTTATAAAAGTATACATGCTTACTAGCAGAGTATCGTAACGAGAAGAAAACAAAAGTAACTAAAGGTTGAACACTACAGTCAAACCTAGGCAGTTATGTAATCATATATGGGATAAATATAGCCTGATCAACTATATTTATTTGAGATATGACCAACATGTGCTTGGGAGTGATGGTGGTGTTGCAACAAACGTAAAATCTACCAACTATAGATGCAAGAGAACATTAGAGTCGAACATCAAGTTTAAAATACTATAGGAGTATTTTAGGAACCGATAGAACCTCCCACACCTAAATCCCCCTACGTAGCCCTCATGCCTCCATGATCCCACAGACAACACATTTGAAATTCATCACCAAGACCTCTACTACCCTACGACAATAGCCGACGGGTGGGTTGAGGAGAGCCTAGAGTGAATTTTGAAGAACACCAAGAAATGGACTAAGAAGGTGATGGGTTTTGAGCATTCTAACACTCCTATGGTGTACATGCAACCCTATAAACCTTGAATCTATGTTTTCTCTAATATACATGCAAATTTGAATTTTCAAGGTTTACTTCCTAACTAGCATGGCATGGGGAATATGTAATATAAAAACTAGTAGAAGTACATACCTTTCTTGTTGCTTGGATTCCTTGAACACTTTGTGAGCCTAACACCCCAAATGTTGTGCCTCAAATGCTTCACACAACACCACAAGACTTGGAATAACTTGAGAGAATGTCACTAACACTCAAAATCGGTTATGCCCTCTTAGAATCAACTAGTAGCCGATTTTGCTAGCTATTGGGTTATTTTTATAGTGTTGTCACAATTAGGGTTCACACATGAATGCCCTTAATTGTCATGACTCTTCATTTCTAATGATCCATGGGTTTGTAACTCCCATATCCATGGAGCTCCAAATCGTTATAACCTAACCCATAGACCATGAATCATGAATCCACCATAAAAGATTAGATGATTGTCATAATCAACCCTATGTATTTAATTAGTCTCATTTTGATCACCAAATTAATTCTAAATTAATACTTGATCAATACTAATTAAATAATATTATTATTAATATATTAGAACTTTTAATATATTAATAATCACAAGTGTCCTTTCTCTCATTTAGTCTATCCAAGTATTGCAATGCCATGCAACCCAAATGGACCATGCCGGGTCGGTTCAAGTGCATACCAAATAAAGTTATGGACTTAGACACTATATCCAACAGTCTCCCACTTGGATAAGTCTAATAACTATATTTGCAAATATGACTTCAGGATCCGACTAGCAATCGTAGCTCTTTCAAAGTCTCTCGGAACTGAGATAATAATGATACGCCATTTAAGATAAGTGATCATATAATCCTCTGCTCTCAAGATATCAGCCGGACAAACACATGGAACATGGTCTTACTTATTGTCTAACATTTGTTTCTCGATCTCTGATTTGTTTCGGCATAGAACTAAATTAAACACATCAATTAGGTTCTGACCGGGCCCGGTACATAAGTCAAAACCAAATCATCGGGGGGCCCATATATCGCTTCTATTTCTAGAAGGAACAGATAAACTTCGACTCATATGCTTGTATTGACTACTTGTTGAATTATGCACAAAAGCACGTTTTATAACATCGAATTACCAATGCGTTTTCGTACAATCAATGGATAACCAACTCATAGTCAACAACTCATATCTCTAGGTTTAAAGATTTATATGATATTACCGTCTCACGATCACTCGAGATAAATTCCATGAACTGATGCAAGTGAGCGTGGGTTGAAACCAATACTCAGGACTTATGAGCATTCATGAATGTTGCAGCAACTATTGCTATGTCTAATACCCTTTAGACATATCATACAAACAAAATTCATGATAGTCTTGATTCATATCTACTTCCGACATACGACCAACTGTGGAGAGTTCGAATAAAATAATTATTCTGGAAGTCAAAATATGCAAAATTGAAACCATAGTAAACAATTAACATAAGATAGTAACACTTTACTCATAAATAAATAACAACTTTTATTTAATCATCAAAATGTCAATTACATTTTACAAGTTTCAGAAATCTAATTATTGAAACTAATATCATCCTTCAGCCCGATGCGCCTCGCATGTTGTAAATGCTTAACCCTACTCAGTCCCTTCGTGAGGGGATCTGCTGGGTTCTCATCTGATGATACCCTCTTTGCCACGAGGAGTCCTTCTTCTATTCGATGTCTGATAAAATGGTATTTTCTGTCAATGTGCCTAGATTTCCCGTGATCTCTTGGTTTCTTAGCCAAAGCAACCGCACTTTCGCTGTCACAGAAAATTTCCATTGGTTCCTTTATAGCTGGTACAACTCCAAGGTCTCCGATGAAGTTCTTTAGCCATATCGCCTCCTTTGCTGCTTCACTTGCTGCTATGTACTCTGATTCACAAGTAGAATCAGCTACTGTCTCCTGCTTGGAACTTTTCCAAGTAATTGCCCCTCCATTTAGGATAAAGACCCAGCCTGACTCAGAGCGGAAATTATCCCTATCAGTCTGAAAGCTAGCATCGCTATATCCTTCCACTCTCAAGTCATCACTGCCTCCGAGGGTAAGGACCCAGTCCTTAGTCCTCCGCAGATACTTGAGAATGTTCTTTACCGCTGTCCAGTGAGCCTTTCCAGGGTTCCCTTGATATCTACTGACCATGCTCAAAGCAAAGGCCACATCAGGGCGAGTACAAGTCATAACATACATGATTGAGCCCACAGCGGAAGCATATGGTATATGACTCATCTCAGCTATCTCAGCCTCTGTACTTGGACTCTGAGTCTTACTCAGCTTGGCATTACTCTGGATGGGTAATTCCCCTTTCTTGGATTCTTGCATGCTGAACCTCTTCAGTACCTTATCCAAGTAAGTACTTTGACTAAGTCCAATTAGTCTCTTACTCCTATCTCTTAATATCCTTATCCCTAGGATATAGGCAGCTTCTCCAAGGTCCTTCATAGCGAAACACTTCCCAAGCCACGACTTCACTTCCTGCAAGGTTGGGACGTCATTTACTATGAGTAGTATGTCATCCACATACAACACCAAAAAGATAACTATACTCCCACTATCCCTAACATACACACAGGACTCATCTTCGCTCCTTGAGAAACCAAACTCTTTGACTTTCTCGTCGAAGAAAAGATTCCATCTACGAGATGCTTGTTTCAATCCATAAATGGATTTCTCAAGCTTGCACACTCTATTAGGGTACTTTACATCGACAAAACCCTCTGGCTGAGCCATGTAAACATCCTCAGCCAACTTTCCATTAAGGAAAGCGGTTTTGACATCCATTTGCCATATTTCATAATCATGAAATGCAGCTATGGCCAGTAAGACCCTAATAGACTTAATTTTCGCTACTGGTGAGAAGGTCTCATCATAGTCAACTCCCGGAGTTTGAGTAAAGCCCTTCACAACCAGTAGCGCTTTGTAAGTGTGTACCTTCCCATCCATGTCGGTCTTCTTCTTGAAGATCCATTTGCACCCAACTGTCTTACGACCTGGTACATTGTCAACCAAGTTCCACACTTGATTGTCATACATGGACTGAATCTTGCTGTCCATAGCCTCCTTCCATTTATCAGACTCGGGGCCTGCCATGGCTTCCCTATAATTATTAGGTTCATCCAAATCTATTAGTGTACTATCACTAATAAATGTATCACCTTCAGTGGTGATGTGATAACCATAATAAAAATCAGGTGTGTTCCTCACCCTAGTGGAACGCCTCGGAGGTACAGACTCATCTATCGGATCAACAGGAGTTTCCTCCTCAGGTTGGTTGATAGTATTTGAGGTTCCTTCACCACTTGACTCTTGAAGCTCTTCAAGGTCAATTTGCCTCCCACTGTCCCCTTGGCTTATAAATTCTCTCTCACGAAAGACTCCTCTTCTTGCTACAAAGACCACATTATCACTGGGTTTGTAGAAGAGGTAACCAAAGGACCTCTGTGGGTAGCCGATGAAAATACACCTCTCACTTCGAGGTTCAAGCTTATCATGAGTCTCACGCCTCACGAAAGCTTCACAACCCCAAATCTTGATGTGGTCTAAATTGGGAACTTTCCCAGTCCACATCTCGTGAGGTGTTTTGGCAACCTTTTAGTAGGGACTAGATTAAGGATATGGGCGGCAGTCTCTAAGGCATACCCCCAGAAAGAGATTGGTAACGAAGCTCAACTCATCATGGAACGAACCATATCTAACAAGGTTCGATTGTGCCTCTCAGCTACACCATTCAGCTGTGGTGTTCTGGGAGGTGTCAATTGTGAGACAATCCCACATTACTTAAGATAGTCAAGGAACTCAATGCTAAGATACTCTCCTCCTCGATCGGATCGGAGCATCTTGATGTTCCTGCCCAATTGATTCTCAACTTCCTGCTTAAACTCTTTGAACTTTTCAAAGGTTTCTGACTTATGCTTGATTAAGTAGATATATCCATATCTGCTGTAATCATCAGTAAAAGTCACATAATAGTGATTAGCATCCCTTGTAGCAACTTTGAAGGGCCCACACACATCTGTGTGTACCAGGTCCAACAAACCTTCACCCCTATCACAAGTACCTGTGAAGGGTGACTTCGTCATTTTTCCAAGTAAACAAGACTCGCAACTATCATCCGACTTTAGGTCAAATGATTCCAAGACTCCAGCCTTTTGGAGTTGGCCTATGCGCTTCTTGTTGACATGTCCAAGACGACAATGCCACAAGGATGCTTTATCCAAGTTATTTGAAGAATCAATATACAACACATTATTCCCTAGATTGTCTACAACATTCACAGCTTCATATACACCATCACAAGGTAATGCTTTAAAGTAAAATACATCATTGTAATAAACATTAATAGCACCATTATTATTATCAAATAAAAACGTAAACCCTTGTTTGTACAAGCCATGAAAGGAAATAATATTTCTCGCCATTTCCGGCGAGTAACAACATTTATTCAAATCTAACATTAACCCATTACTTAGCAATAAAGAATAAACTCCTATCTTGGTGACAGGTGATGCTTTCCTGTTGCCCATGACTAAGTTTATCTTCCCGTGCTCCACTTGCTCACTTCTTCTTACGCCCTGCCAATCAGTACAAATGTGAATACCACAACCTATATCAAGCACCCAAGAATTAGCATTAGATGAGTTATTAGACAATATTGTATAAATACCTGCATTGGTGGGTTTAAATTTCCCATCCTTTACATCTTTCAAGTATTTGGGGCAGCTTCGCTTCCAGTGCCCCTTTTCTTGACAATAGAAGCATTGTGCTTCCTTTGGGTTTGAGGAACGAGTGATGGGACCTTTCTTTGTCCCACTAGAAGAGGAACCATCAAGGGGCTTACCCTTGGTACCCTTCGAAGGGGTTTTCCTCTTCTTAACCTTTCCCTGCCCAATCGCAAGAACAGGGGCTGTTGAAGGAGTAGAAGTAGAAGTAACAACCGCTTTACTCTTAAGGCCATTTTCAGCTGTCCTTAAAAGTCCTTGAAGTTTACTCAGTGTGACTTCCTCCTTGTTTATATGATAAGTCATACGAAACTGATCATAACTTGGAGGTAAGGAATGGAGAATGATGTCAATCGCCATTTTTTCAGGAAAGTCCACATTAAGCTTCAATAATCGGTCAACGAACCTTTGCATTTTCTGCAAGTGACCGGTGATGGGTTCACCATCTTTCATTCTGGTTGTTATCATGGAGGAGATGATTTCATACCTCTCCTGACGCGCGCTCTGATGGTACCTTTCCATCAGATCCTGGTGCATCTCATAGGGGTAGAAATCTTCATAGGATTTTTGAAGTTCAGGAGTCATGGTGGCCATCATGATGCATGCTACTTTAGTAGCATCCTTTTCATGTGCAACAAACTCCGCAAAATCATCGGGAGTAGAAGTGGCTTCATTCACAATCTTAAGCTCCCTATCGAGGACATACTCCTTGTCCTCATAGCGGGTAATCATCCTGATGTTTCTGATCCATTCATTGAAGTTGGATCCATCAAAAGTGACTTTCCCACACAAGTTCATAAGGGAAAAGGAGCCTGTTGGGTTTGAGCCAGAAGCATTGTTGGAGGACATCTGAAAGAAAAGAAAGACAAGTTTTATTAGATTAAGAGTCCTTAATAAGTCATCCAAATGAAATATTAAGGCTAGGATCCAACAAACTATTTATAGTTGGAAGAGGGATGCCGTAATCCAAGCTATAAAATATTTGAAGGTAGGTAAATGATGATTTACCAATTTCCACCATAAGAACGAAATATTTTATTATTAGGTTTTATTGGATTTGAAACTCCTAGATCTTTTGAGATACATTGAACTTTTCAATGGCATGTTTAAATCTCGATTGTGCCCTCTCAAGTTTGTGACTGGGATGCCGAGGATCACAAACAAGGTGTGAATAACCATACAAATTGACTTGGTACCCTTAACTATATTACCTAATCGATGTGCCGGTTAACCACACACGCTCCACCGATCTATAACAAAGTCAAGTTACCCTTTGCCACACTTACTAGTCCTTGTTAGTGTGCCGGTTAACCACACACGCTCCACTAACGACTTGGTAAGGTACAAAGTGTAATTTTATGGGCTAGCACCTATTTCACATTTTCCTAAAGTAACTAAGATTGGGAATTAATAATGTATAGTTACTTTATAATTCCTTCTACTTTTAATGAGAGTTAAAGTCTTGTCCTACCCGTTCGGCTAACGACCCTCCACCAGTCAAGGAAGCGGTGGGTGAGAGTGGACACCCATTAAGCTGCCATTTTATAGGCAACAACCTTATACCCCCTTATAGACCGGCTTCGTGAATGAGGCCTACTTGCGGTAAGAATGACTTATTCTTATACATATCTATATAAATAAGATTATAATAATAATATAAGTGTTGGTTTTTAAACTTTTAAAAATCTAAGGTTTAATTTGGAATTAAAGTATTAAAGTGTAAGAGTTTACAAATTCCAAAACTTGAGGGCAAGTTTTGAAACTATTTCAAGACTCTTCAAATTTGTAACTTATGAGTTTTAATGGTTCATAAAGTTGAAGACTCTTCATTTTATGAAACCTACTATTCTGTAATGACAACTTTTTAAAGAAGTGACTTTTGGTTATCCATAACTTGAGGGCAAGTTATGAACACCATCATTAACATTAAGGTCATGAATTAAACTAGCATGTAGGTTACACACAATTCCTATGATCTTCTAAAACTCATAAGAACAAATATTCATATCAAACAATTTCAAGAAATCATATTAACACATATAAACCTTGAAAATTGATAATAGTCATTTGAAATGGGTTAACATAATCATTACCACTTTTAAAAACAAATTTTACAAGTCCAAAACAGTTTGGGATAATGATTCTAGCCCATTTCCAGCAACAAAACTCGGAAAAACTGCCCAGCACGCACCTACTCGTCGAGTACATGATCCTACTCGACGAGTATGATGAATTTTGTCTGGACTCGTCGAGTTCTCCTCTTGCACTCGGCGAGTCCAGTCGAACAGTGAACAATTTTTCGATTTTTCAAGCAGTTTGCATCAAATATATAGAAAACAATCCTAGGCTCTGATACCACTGATGGGTTTTGAGCATTCTAACACTCCTATGGTGTACATGCAACCCTATAAACCTTGAATCTATGTTTTCTCTAATATACATGCAAATTTGATTTTTCAAGGTTTACTTCCTAACTAGCATGGCATGGGGAATATGTAATATAAAAACTAGTAAAAGTACATACCTTTCTTGTTGCTTGGATTCCTTGAAGACTTTGTGAGCCTAGCACCCCAAATGTTGTGCCTCAAATGCTTCACACAACACCGCAAGACTTGGAATAACTTGAGAGAATGTCACTAACACTCAAAATCGGTTATGCCCTCTTAGAATCAACTAGTAGCCGATTTTGCTAGCTATAGGGTTCCTTTTATAGTGTTGTCACAATTAGGGTTTACACATGAATGCCCTTAATTGTCATGACTCTTCATTTCTAATGATCCATGGGTTTGTAACTCCCATATCCATGGAGCTCCAAATGGTTATAACCTAACCCATAAACCATGGATCATGAATCCACCATAAAAGATTAGATGATTGTCATAATCAACCCTATGTATTTAATTAGTCTCATTTTGATCACCAAATTAATTCTAAATTAATACTTGATCAATACTAATTAAATAATACTATTATTAATATATTAGAACTTATAATATATTAATAATCACAAGTGTCCTTTCTCTCATTTAGTCTATCCAAGTATTGCAATGCCATGCAACCCAAATGGACCATGCCGGGTCGGGTCAAGTGCATACCAAATAAAGTTATGGACTTAGACACTATATCCAACAGAAGGGGCACAACTCTGATAAAGGGGCAGACAAAGATGAAGATGCTGGAGAAATTCTTAGCAAATCATACCCTATCAAAGGTAGGCAAGAAACCTTTCACATCTGCCTCCCACCATACGTAAGCATGCAATGTAAATACTCTTGGAGTAGACATACCTAGTAATAAAATATAGCCCATGCAAGCACAAGTTTCCTAACCAATATCTACCGGATTCAAAACGCGATGCCATCAAGGGGAAACCCAAACTGCACGTCTGATAGCCGACAATCCACCATAGATATGCGTCGTGTTCCGATCCCCAACACCCTCACAAATCAAGCATCACCTCCGTTTGGGCCACAAGTAACCCGAATTGACTCCCGGCTTCCAACTCTATGTCCTGGAGTAATGGAGACTGTAGACAATGCTCGGTATACGACAATGTAAATCCAATCCCCCACAAGTAACAAGAGCACCATTCCAAAGTCTTACGAAACCCACAAGTAGGACCAGTAAACTGTGCAGACCATCAACACTCCTTGAAGGAGGAAGTGGTCATTTGGAGACCACAACTCATTGTAAACGAGGCTATGACATCCTTAGTAGTGTAAGGAACACAAGAAGGGCACTCATAACATAAGTGAAATGGCCAAGCACTTTGTGCGCCATATCGGTATAGGAAAATCACCGCACTACTCGCCTTAGGTTCATAATGTTTTTAATCACAACTAGTAGTAGTAAACCAAGAGGAGTATGCCCTCCAAGAACCCATACAACCAAATCCGCTAAACATATTTCAAGCTATGTGCTAGTTTGATAGACTTAACGTCGTACAATATATGTTTCCACTCCCTACCATAACTACATCATGGGGATGTAGGTTGATGCAATTAGTAACATACACTAGCACGTTAAGATTAAAAGAGTAAGCTCTATTAGAATTAGCCACGATTACTTAAAAGCTCACTTCTCACGTGCAATGGAATCATGTCTTCTCATGGGGATAACCAGCACCCCGGCGAAGCACCGGTCCTACGAATAGACTCCGCCACTTTCCAAACAACTGTAACAGCTGTCGTGGCAGCTGTCATGGCATACTTCAATGCCAACAACACAAACGAAATGGAAGCGGTGTCGATAATTTCAACCGTAACAACAACCAAGGAAACCAACAAAGTACAACTCACCAATGCACTCTAAAGCCTAACCCTAAGAACAAGAAACGAAAATTCTGGAATGAAGAAGGAGGCAATTTGACTCAGAGGCTTACCAAAAGGCAACAAGCGGGAGCAGTTCCTCCCACATCTAGACAATCATATCTTGGGAACATTCCACACTGCAAAAAGTGCAAATACCATCATCGGGGAGCCTGTTGGAAATTTCGTTGCAGAAGGTGCAACAAGATGGGGCACACCTCCCGCAACTGTAGGGCCCCGGCCCCATGCGTCACTCTGACCCTCAACCCAGAAGTAAGTCCAGTATGTCACAAATGCGGTGCAGCATGACATTTTAAGAGAGATTGTCCAACCGAGATGAATGGAGGAGGAGTTGACAACTAGACAGGAAGAGGCGACCAGGAACCCGACCGAGATTTTTGGTATGTTTCAAAAAATAAACTTTATGCATTGAATTTTCACAAAAAGGTTTTGCCAATTAAAAACTTAATCAAAAACTATTTCCTCATTCGAGCAAACCCTGTAAATCATGGAGAGACTAAAGATCCATGCGAGTGAACCATGATGGTGTTGGATTAGTGTCTAAGTCCATAACTATAATTGGTATATACTTGACCCGACCCGGCATGGTCCATTTGGGTTGCATGGCATCATGCATTTGGATAGACTATAATGAGAGAAATAACACTTAAGGTTTATTAATATATAATAAGTTCTAATATATTAATAAGATTATTTAATTATTATTGATCAAGAATTAATCTAGAATTAATTAAGTGATCAAAAGAAGACTAATTAAATATATGGGTTGATTGTGTAAATCATCCATACTTATATAGTGGGCTAATGCTCCATGGATTATCAAGTTGGGCTAAAACCCATAGGATGCTCCATGGATGCTCCATGGTATATTTGAACCCATGGATCCAAGGAAATGGAAAGCCATGACAATTAGGGTTTACCCTAATTGTGACAAACTATATAAGCATCTTATTCTTGTAAAAATCGGCCACTATGTATACATGAAGAGGGCAAGCCGATTTCATGAAGTGTGCATTTTCTCTCAAGTTATTCCAAATGTTCATGGTGTTGTGTGAACCATTTGAGGTGTCACATTTGGGGCACTAGGCTCTTGAGCTCCATGGAATCAAGCACCAAACAAGAGGTATGTAATTCTACTAGAATTTATATTATGTGTACTTTATATTATGCTAGTTAGAACAATACCTTGGAAAATTGATATTTGTATGTATAATAGAGAAAACATAGATCCAAGGTATTTAGTGTTGCATGTACACCATAGGAGTGTTAGAATGCTCAAAACCCTAAAGTGGTATCAGAGCCTAGGCTTGTTTTCACTTATACTTGATGCAAACTGCTTAAAAATCGAAGTTTTGTGCTGTCTGGACAGGGGACTCGATGAGTCCATCAATGCAGTCGACGAGTCCAAGGCAAAATGCATCCAACTCGCCGAGTTGGTTCATGCACTCGACGAGTTGGACCCCCAAACAACATATCTTCGAGTTTTGGTGCTGGAATTGGTCTAGAATCATTACCTTTGATTGTTTTAGTATTATAAAACCTGTTTTTAATGTGGTAATGATTATGTTAAACCAATTTCAATGCTATAATCGAAGTTTCAAGTTTATATATGTTTATGTAATTCTTGAAAATGTTGATTATGAATGTTCATGCTTATGAGTTTTGGTAGATCATAGGAATTATGTGCAAATTGTTTCTTAGTATAATTCTTTATCTCAATGAAATTGTATGGAGTCCATAACTTGTCCTCAAGTTATGGATTACCAAAAGTTTTTTGTGCTACCTTTTTATGAGTTGTTTTAGATTAATGAAAAAAATTATGTGTTAGTTGTTTTCAATCCATATTGATCTAAAAGAAGTTCATAAAATATGTTTTTGTAACTTGTCCTCAAGTTATATGAAAAGTCATATTTATGAATCTTAAAAATCATGAAAGTGCCATCGGTTACATAAAAATGAAGAGTCTTTTTCATTTAATTATTTCATGACTCCATAACTTGTCTTCAAGTTATGGATGTTTAAGAGTCACTTCTTTAAAAGTGTTATTAAAGAATAAGAGGTTACATAAAAATGAAGAGTCTTCATTTTAATGAACCATTAAACTCTTAAGTTATGAAATGAAAGGTTTTGAATAGTTACAAAACTTTCCCTCAAGTTTTGGAATTTGTAAAGTCTCACACACATTAATGCTTTAATTCCAAACTCTATAATTTTAAAAGTTAAAATTCAAACTTTATGGACTTCATTAAATTAATTAAAGTGTTTAATTAAAAGAGTTAATAATTCCATAAAGACATGGTTTAAGTTTAATTAAATTAAGAGTATAGTTTAATTAATAGATTAAACCACCAAGTATTTTAAATGTTTAAAATACACCCTTATACTATTATTATAATTTTAATTATATAGATATGTATAAGATAAAGTCAATCATACCGTTAGTAGGCCTCATTCACGAAGCCGGTCTATAAGGGGGGTATAAGGTTACTGCCTATAAAATGGCAGTTTAATGGGTGTCCACTCTCACCCACCGCTTCCTTGACTGGTGGAGGGTCGTTAGCCGAACGGGTAGGAAAGGACTATAATTCTCCCTTCATTAAAAGTATAATGATAAATACTAAGTAACTAAACACTTATTAATTACCAATCTTAGTTACTTAGGAAAATGTGAAATAGGTGCTAACCCATGAAATTACACTTTGTACCTTACCAAGTCGTTAGTGGAGCGTGTGTGGTTAACCGGCACACTAATAAGGACTAGTAAGAGTGGCAAAGGGTAACTTGACTTTATTGTAGATTGGTGGAGCGTGTCTGGTTAACCGGCACATCGATTAGGTGATAAAGTTAAGGGTACCAAGTCAATTTGCATGGTTATTCACACCTTGTTTGTGATCCTCGACATCCCAGTCACAAACTTGAGAGGGCACAATCGAGATTCAAACTTGCCATTGAAAGTTCAATGTATCTCAAAAGATCTAGGAGTTTCAAATCCAATTAAAACTTAATTATATTTCGTTTTTCATGGTGGAAATTGGTAAATCGTCATTTACCTACCTTCAACTATTTTATAATTTGGATTACGGATCCCTCTTCTAGTTATAAATAGGTTATTGGGTCCTAGCCTTAATATTTCATATTGGGTGTTATATTAAGGACTTTAAATCAACTAACTTGAATTTCTTCCTTATAGAAGTCTAGTTTAGACAACTATGGTCTTCCCATATCTTTAGGAACAAGCTTCCTAATGAAGATGATATCCCAAAAGGCAATCAAGGTGAAAGACTAAACCCTTTATTGAGCACTAATGGGACTGGAAATCATACTTCATTTCCTCCACCTCCTGCAATTATTCTCCCTAACCCACAAGTTCAAGGTCACTGGCAAGCAAGGTCTATGTGTGTTCACATCTTAGAGGTCTATGTGTGCTCACATCTTAGAGATGAAGTCACATATTGACAAGCCGGGAGAGTTGGGTGTCAAAGTCTTGAGGAAGTTGGATGTTGACTAATCACTTCCTAACACACATAGTGAGTTCTTTATGGACTACTATGTAAAAGACTATGACATGACCCTTAATGATCTTATCTATTTGCTTTGTGCTGCTGAATCAGTAATAATTTGGAGCACTGGTAGAGCAAATTTGATTAGAAGATCAACTTCCCAAACTTCCATGGACTTTGAAAATGGTAACATTGGATATCCAGAAAAGCTTTCTCTTCCTAAGGGAAAGGGATCGGCCATAGTCAACTCGGTTGACCAAATGGTAAAGAGAAAGGCTAAGTCTGAGATAGTCCCATGTACCATTCCCAAAGAGTCCATATGTGCCTATTGCCAACGAAAAGGGGCATTGGTTGCGAAGTTGCCGAATTTACCTGAAACCTCATAAGGATGGTAAAGTCAAAAGTTTGACTCTACTTCAGGTAAAGTCCGTTATCTAACTCTATTAAGTCTCTTTTGGAGATTCTTGATGAATGATTTAATGTAATTACATTTTGATGTTTTTAAAGAATCAAAGGAAGCTTAAAGAAAAAAGTGTGTTGATTCTGATCGCATGGTTCGATGACCAGAATTTTGAGCCACTACATAAGAGTTATGAGATATTGCTTAGGAATAGATAACAACAAAGTTTTCATATGAATTTTCATTGTAAGGATAAGTTTTTCCGCAAGTGTTAAAATAAAAGAAAAGTTTTGATTTTATTTATTTTAAGTATCCTTACAAAGGCATTTGTGAAAAATTGTTGTTTATATGTTTCCATTGATAAGCAATATTGGAAAATGAATTTGATTCTTTCATTTGTGGTAGTGTCATAATTTATCAAATAAGGAAAGATTCTCATCGCCGAAGTTTCAGTTGGATAGAAACTTGGAATCATGCAAGTTGTATTGTGTGATGAATGAGATTTTTCATCTTTGGTAAATTAAGACTAATTTCTTGTTCACATTCACATGTGAGTCAAGCGAAGAACTAAAGGATCGGGTACATTAGGTTGTGCACTAGTCAGGTCCACCACAAAGGTTGATAAGATTATTCGTTATGATTTACTAAAGTTTAGTAAATAGGATTATGCTTACAAGTTTAAGTGTAATGCTGAAACATTGGAAAATTTTCAATATATGGCAGAATGAATAAGAAGAATCAAATAAGGCAGAAAGATAAAAGTTTCTCCAATCTGAAGAGATGGGAGAGTACTTGTTTATCTTGTTTTATGATTATCTTAGTGATTATGGAACCATATCACAATTGATCCTCTAAGGACACCTTAGTGCATTTGTTGGCTAAGGAGAGGAATCGTGAATTGTGGAAATGGTTAAATCAAAAGATAAATCATACTTCATTCCAAAATAAAATCTTAGAGTCATAGTCCAAGATTGAGCCTTGGGTGACATAATCTTAAGAAAGGTTTAAAACACTTGTCAAATGTAGAGTAAAATGTTTTCTTACTCTTGTACATTTGAAATTGGTAAGTTGTGATATTTTGGATAAAACAAAGACCAACTAAGGCCAATTGTGTGAAGTGTTTGTAAAAGAATCCGCACTATCTCTTGAATATTGGGCAAGAGAGTCTTATATGTCAAGAGGACAGTGGGAGTTTAAAAGATCCTGAAATAGTTTCAAGAACTAATCAATAATTTTGTTAATCACTAGCCCACGACTTGAGGTTTGTAACCTATCGTGTTGACATATTCTTATTTCTGTGTCTATTCCAGTTAAAAGTTGACTATGCTTGTGAGTTGTGACAACCGTCAAATTCTGGTCTAGTCAAAGTCAAATAAAGTCAACAAGTCGAACCGGTCAACTTTACTAACTCTTGTATACTAGGGTTTACGTTATGTAATTATTGTACAATTCGCTATTTTAATAAGAAGTCATCACTTGGAAAGTTCGTATGTGTAGGATTCTTGAGCCCTAATAGGGGTAAGTGATGTAACAAAGCGATAAAACAGTATTACATACCCTTCGGGGGTGTGTAAGACTCTTAAACATGGCTTAACGGGGTTTACGGACCTTGCGTTACAAAGCCAAACACTCAAAAAGGTCACAAAAGAAGTCTCTCCCAATCTCTTTCACTCTATCTCTCTCTATTAAAAATCTCTCCCAAATCTCTCTCAAAAGTTCCTATAACTTTTTGAAATCATTCGGGTCATCCCGACCCTTAACCGGGTCAAAAATCGCTTAAAACGGGGTAAAAATGGGTAAAACAGCCTAAAGGAACCAAAACCACCCCTTGGGGAGCGAACCCTCTTAGGACCGAAGGTCCCCTATAGGGATCGAACTTGCTAAGAACCGAAGTGCTTGAACCGAACCCGAAGCTGGAAGAGCCGAACCCGAACCTCGCATCGGACCGAACCCTCCTTTCGCCTTCGCTCTATTTCGCCCAGTTCGCCTTCGGGCCCAGCAGCATCAGGGACCGAACCTCGGCCCAGTACCGAGAAGCCTCGCAGGTTCGCCATTTTCACCCGGTTTTTTACCACGACTTCGTTTTAGGCCCGCTTTTCATGATTTTTGCGTGGGATTTTCACCCAAAATTATATTTTAACATATAAGACCCCTTAATTCATAATTAATCACGTTTTTGAGTGTAAATCTTATCCAAGATTAGTGGGTAGGATATTTTGGGTGGAGTGTTGACTTTGCTTTAGTATATGACACAAGAAACCACCCCATGCCCACTCCATGAACCACCCTTGTCCTTCCACCATACCTAGTCTTTCAATAGTACTTTCCCCACCATTTGACCAGCCACACTCTTGGTCAAAGGCTGAAAACTCTGATCTCTCCTCACATTTCTCTCATTTCTCTCATTAGGCCTCCAAAAGACAAACACCATTCTCTCTCAATCCTCTCTCTAAATTTGGAGATTCAAGGCCATTCTCCAAGCTTTTCTTCTACTTTTGGTAAGTATTATCACCCTCCACAAGATCATTTCACTTCCTTCTACGCAAATCATAGATATCTTACACAAACATCATCACATTCATGTTAGATCTTCGAACCTTCAAGGCATCTTCTTAGTGTTCTTGAGTAGAACACTTCTTTTCTTCAACATCCATCAACTAAGAACACACAAGGTGAGTTCATACCCCTATCTTTTCATGTTTTTCTTAAGTTTTAAGGGGGGGGGGGGGGGGGGGGGAGGGGAATACAAGTTAAAACACCAAGAACACAACTAAACTCATTTAACAGCTTTCATCAGAAAAGTTTAACTCCATTCACCGACTGTTTTGGTCAACTTAAACATTTTAGTTTTCAAAAATGTATTAGATACCAATAGTTCAGGTTTATACCTTCAAAATGACTACTTTCACACGTTCATACGACTTTTCTACTAATTATGGTGATTTTTACAAAACTGCCTATCACTGTAGCTACGAATTCAGACCAGTCAGTGAATATAAACGTTTTCACACCAGTTAGCAACTTCTAAAAATCGTAATAAAAATTATGAACAAACTA
Source organism: Lactuca virosa (assembly GCF_052849685.1). Taxonomy (NCBI): domain Eukaryota; kingdom Viridiplantae; phylum Streptophyta; class Magnoliopsida; order Asterales; family Asteraceae; genus Lactuca; species Lactuca virosa. Next base: position 184,160,850 of record NC_136428.1, read on the forward strand.
GACACATTTTCTAAACTCTCAGGGTTTACGGTTCTAGTTTTCGGTTTCGTATGAATTTTCTGTGATTTTTCTTAAATCAGTGCAAAAATGGTAAAAACGAATTTACAGTTTACAACTTTCATAACACTTGTAACATGTTGAGCAAAGTGTTAAACCTTGATGACTTCATATTTTGCATGTGTTTTCTGTTATGATAAAAATATATAACAGAAAAATAGACATTAATTTGTAAGAATCTTCATTATTACAAAATGAGGCATAATAAACCTAGTTAGGTTTTTGCTATAAATCTACATCACAGAAAAAGGTTCTTTTACATTACAAACACTTATGATAAACTATGGTAAGTATAGTTTATGTTTCATACACATTACAAACAATTATGTTAAACTATAATAGGTATAGTTTATGTTTCATTAACCAGTCAAACTCATTATCAAGGGGTTTTCAGTTCAGTTCACGTAAATCTGTTAATGAATAAATTTGTGAGACATTCGCTTCGTGTTACCTTCATGGTAACAAAGTCAAAAGTCATGTAAATTGTAACCAGAGTCTCTTGTAGGGGGAGTGTGATAGTTGTGTATAGATCTATATTGGGTCTGACAAACCCGCACCTGAGCTGCATGCAACAGCTAGACCGGCAGGTCTGAGGTGACAAGTGTCATTTAACTTGCGACGCCTGAAGAACGTCGTATTATGAGGTCGTCTGAGTCTTAGTATGGTTATAATAACTCACATGGGGTGTTAACAAACATAAGATTTATGGGTTTTACTTCTAAATTAAACGAGTTTATGTCGATTTAAACTTGCATGAATTACTTTAAGTATGGAAAAATACTTGTACATTTCGGTTTTGACTTTTAAAACTACAATGCATTTTATAAGAGAAATATTGGATTTTTCTTGAACAAACATTTCTTTTGCAAAGAAAAGGATTTTATCATCGCCTTCAAAAGCTTATGAACTCACCAACTTAATTGTTGACACTTTTTCAAAACTACTTGTATTCTCAGGAAATCAGTAAACAGGTAATCGGCCGCTTTTGAGGATGGAATGCTAAGGCGTCAAACATTGTATTTTTGTCAACATAATGTAATTGATTCGGAAACATATAAACATATACTATGATGTAACTTTTTCAATTATATTTATGTTGGTTGTCTATACTTTGAGCATTATTATATTCGTTGTTGTGATACTATTCATGAAGTCCTCCACCCCCGGACATTTCCGCCATCCTTGGTTTGGGGGTGTGACATATTAGTATCAGAGCAATGTTTATAGTGAACTAAGTATATCGAACCACATAAGATATACAAACTATAAACACATTTGGGACCAAAAGTCTCTGATTAAACATTTTCAAATGATTGTACTTTTAGAAAATGAACGGTTTCTTGATTAAAAGTATAAGTACAAGCATACATGCTCGCATAGTGTGATAACTAGGAAGAACATAAAGTAAAACGAGGAGTTGGACACTACGAGTAGACCTTGGGATATGTAATCAGACTTGGGATGAATATAGCCTGATCAACTATATTTATCCGAAGTGTGACTATTGTATGCCAGGGCATGGTCGTAGTGAGCAACAAGCCTAAAAACTTCCCATACGAGAAAGTTGCTAAGAACCAAACGTAACATTTAAAAATACTATAGGAGTATTTTGTAACTTTATATCTCGACATTTAGATTCATTTCATATCTCTTACACCCCTATTCTCGTACAGACAAAATGGCGGGATTCCATCTACCTGGAGACCCTTACTTCCCTAATGAGGGAAACGCTGGATGGCTCAAGGCAGAACCCGAGGAGATGATCGAGGAGGATCCTGAGGAAGACCCCGAAGAGGTTGAGCAAGAAGAGGAACCCGAGGAGGAAGAGGAAATGGGGGACGAAGAAGATGAAGAAGAGCCAGAGGAGGAAGTCATCAACCCTCCTTACATCGCCAGGGTGCCTACGAACCGTTTTGGCTACAACGGGCCCGAACCCCATTGGGCAACAGTGATCGAGCGATGGAGCCGTCAGCAATGACAACGATCACCATTTGGAGATCAACGAGGTTACTACGACCTCAGCCACGAGGGACCGGCTGACAGAGCGCTTCCAGTCATGACTCAACAGATAACTAACATCGATGATCGCGGTAGAGCGACGACGGACCGAATTCGGGAGCTGGGTGCCAATATAGAAGCTACTACTACCCGCACCAGAGACCTAGAGAGAGACTCCTACTTCAGGGACCAACTCATCAAGGACCTTCTCGCCGCTCGAGCAGAAGCAAGGGAGTACCAAGAAAAATACTTGGCACTCAAGGAAAGAGTGATGGCAGCCGAGCGACGATTGGCCGAACTCCAGGGCGCATCGACCTCGTCCCAAGCACCACCAGGGACTGATCATCGTGAGTAGAACTCATGCTACTCGCACGTCCTTGTAGAGTAGGTTTATGAGTATGCGTTGGTGCTACTCTTTTTGCATGTAAGCTAACCCTGCGATTAAGCGATTACACTACTTAAGGAGCTATGTTATGCCAAAATTTTCCGTAACATTGATGTAGACCTGCTTAAAGGTCAAATTCTCCTAAACAATATGTATCAAATTATATCAATGAAATTGGCATGTACTTTATTTCATTGAGAGTTTATGATAAATCTCATAGCATGACAGTGCAAACAATTTGCTCTCGGTGTTTCTGAGATTCTTAATGTACACCTCCTAGTTAATTGTAATTGTGAGATGATCGACTTAGAAATGGTGAGTCTGCCTTAGGTCCTGTTCCTTGTTTGGTTGTGGGCCTAGGATAGACTCATTAAGTTCAACGGCCTATTAGACCATAATCACAAATAACTGGTGTGCATCGAGAGATCATAGGAAAGGACCAGGCATGACCAAAGATTCAGAATTACATTTGGGTCACTACTAAATTCGGGGAGTTCGAGCGCATGAGCTTTCTTCATAAATCATTTTTGAATGTTTTAAGTCGGGACCTATAACAAATAATCAAATTCAATAAACTCCGACTTACAATTGAAGACTTACCGATTTTTCGTCTTTATAAATTTTGACAGAACTATGCCGCCGAGGAAAAGACCCAGACCATCTAGCAACACAGCACCACCTCCTCTGCCGCCACCTACACAGTTTGATTCCGTGATGTTCCAGGCTGCAGTAACAGCAGTCGTGGCAGCCGCAATGTCGCAGATAGGAACAAATGGTGCTGGTGGTTCTGGATCTGGTGCTACACACTCTAACCACGGGGACAGTACGGGGCGTACAAAAGAGTGTTCTTACAAAGACTTCACGAATGGCAAACCTGATTTTTTTAATGGAAGCGGGGGAGTGGTCACACTAATGCAATGGTTCGAGAGGACTGAAGCAATTTTCGAAATTTGTGCTTGCCCCGAAACAAGCAAAGTCAAGTATGCGGCATTCACTTTCACCGGTAAAGCTCTCACTTGGTGGAATGGCCGAGTTAAGTCACTTACTCCTGCAGTGGCTAACTCTATCAGCTGGGAGGACTTGAAAGCTTTGATGCTAAAGGAGTATTGCCCGAGGGGCGAAGTGCAAAAACTCGAAGAAGATGTAACATCCCAAGTTTGGAAGTAAGAAGTTGAAGGGTGCTAAGTGAAAATAAAGGAAGGGACTCGGCGAGTAGGTCTCTTGACTCGCCGAGTCGAAGCAGGTGCGTGGCACGGGGTTAAGTGGCCTGACTCGGCGAGTCGGCGGCTGGACTCGACGAGTCAGTGTTGGTTGAGGAAAAACCCTAATCTTCGGGGTTTCACCCTATTTAAAGGACTTAATGTCCTCCCCTCAGCTCCCTTAGCCCCCTTTGAGACCCAGAAACCCTAGAATCGTGAGTGAGAGCCATTGGAAGCAAATTGGAGCATTGTTAAGTGTTTTGTGAAGAGATCTTGAAGATCAAGAAGCTTGGATCAAGGAGATTTGTGGAGATTCAGATTACTCTTCAGCAGGAGGTCGTTTTGGAGGTAATGAATCGTTATCCTTGGCTTTCCCCTTTCTAGATCCATTTTCATGGAAGTTTTAGGGCTTGTTTGGAGATGATATGATGAGATCTTGGTGTATAAGTTAGGTCTACAGTTGAAACTCCATATCTGAGCTCTATTTTGATCAAAGATGCAGAAAGCCCTTTTGGTTGCTATGCAAACGCCTTTCCCCAAGAGTTAAGTCCCTTTCTAGTTTGGTTTTTGGTATTATGGGGCAAGAAGCACGTAAAGGTAGCAACTTTATGTTGCTAATGGACTCTAGAGACCCCGATCTATTGTTTGGAGCAAAGGAGTAGCTTTGTGTCTCGAGATTTTGGGAATGCACGTATGGACTCGACGAGTCTGGGAGATGACTCGGCGAGTCGGGCTAGAGATCAGACTTTGAGTCACGTAGTAACTCGGCGAGTCGCATGGGTGACTCGGCGAGTCTTATGATGATGAGCTTGGACTCGACGAGTTGGAAGAACAACTCGGCGAGTCTATTGAAGATTGTCGTGGACTCGGTGAGTCTGGTCGTAGAACCCCTAACCTCTTTTTGTTAAGACGCAGATCAATGAGTCGAGGGGTGACTCAGTGAGTTGGACAGGATGGGACTCGGAGATCGTTGGACTCGACGAGTCTTGGGGTGACTCGGCGAGTAGACTCGGGTTATGGGAATTTCTGAGTATAGGGACTCGATGAGTCGACGGGTCGACTCGGCGAGTAGAGTCAATCAGGAAGGTTGACTTTGACTGAGGACTTTGACTTTGACCAAGAGTTGACCAGTTTGACGTCCAAGGGTATTTTGGTGATTTTGGTATTTATGGAATTGGTTCTTTGGTAGTGTTCGGTGGTGGAGTTCGTGTCGGTGATCGGAGCAGCTGCTCTTATCCTTTCAGTCGGCAATTGCGAGGTGAGTTATCCTCACTATATCGACAGGGTCTACGGCACCAAGGCCGGCCCTTTATTGGATGGAAATCCGGGTATTGTTTGTTATGTTATTGTTTTGCTAGATCTGCATCCTAGTATTTAGGATGGTGTTATGTTAGTGACCTGGTTAAGGTCGGTACCCGGGATATAGGGTAATGTTATGCTAGTGACCGTTTAGGTCGGAATCCTGGTTAGGATGTTGATATGCTATGTGATCTGTTAGACTGTTTGTCTGGTTGAGGATTGTTATGTGATTGATTGTTTTATGTGCACATGGTTGTTTGACGGGGGTTGGGTTGAGGCAGGTCCTGCTTTGTGCTGAAGGCCAACATACCCAGGGCAGACCGGATATTCCGAAGGCCCAGCGAGCGGTCCGGATAGGCTGAAGGCCCGAAGAGGGCGGACCAGACGTGCCGAGGCTTGGGGAGTGGACCAGGCCGACTGAAGGCCCGGTGCGGGCGGACCAGTCATACTGTAGACTCAGAGAGTGGACCAGGTGGATTGAAGGCCCGGTGCGGGCCGACCAATCACACTGTAGACTCGACGTACATGGCTAGACTCGGAGGGTGGACCAGGTGGACTGAAGGCCCGGTGCAGGCGGACCAGTCACACAGTAGACCCGATGTGCATGGTTGTTCTATTTATGATATGTTATGAGTATGATATGTGTGGTTGGTATTTTGGGGGTAACTCACTAAGCTTTCGGGCTTACAGTTTCAGTGTATTGTTTCAGGTACTTCAGGAGATCGTGGCAAGGCGAAGGCGTGATCGTACCGCTCCTCATGTTTTATGATTTATATGATATGGTTCTGGGGGATACTCTGATGTTTAAACTATTTTGAAAACGAGTTGTATGAACGTAATGGTTTTTGAATGATTAAAATGTTTTAATTTGGCTCAAAGTTTATGGGTGTTACAGAAGAACTCTGGAACCTCAAGATCTCGGGCACAGACCTTGAAACTTATACTACCCGATTCAATGACCTTGCACTCCTCTGCCCAACAATGGTCACTCCAGAAGAGAAGAAGGTGGAACGATACCTCTGGGGACTATCATCCCAGATTCAAGATAGTGTGTTGGCCTCGAAAGCCACTACTTTTGACAGTGCCAAGGAATTGGCACAACAACTTATCGACCATAGAGCCAGCCACGGTACTGTTACTACCACCCATGATCAAGCTAGGGGGCGCAATAAAAGAAAATTCTGGAACAACAAAAAGAAGCAGTCGGTGCCAGACACCGCCAAAAAGCAATAGACAGTTGCTGTCTATGCTGCCATTACTCCTGTCACTTCAGCACCACCGAAGCAATATGCGGGAACCCTTCCCAAGTGCAATAAATGAAACTTCCACCACACCGGTGCTTGTCGGGATAGACACTGCAACAATTACAACAAGAAGGGGCACACTGCTCGATTTTGTAAAGTACCAGCCCAACCCATCACTCAAGTCACTAACACCGGAGCAAGTCGTGCCTGCTATGGCTGTGGGGAAACGGGGCACTTCAAACGAGACTGCCCAAAGGCACGAAACGTCAATGCTGGGGGTGTAGGAAGAGTCCTAGCTATAGGACACAGAGAAGCAGTCAAAGACCCCACGGTGGTTACCGGTACGTTCCTCCTTAATAACTCTTATGCATGCATACTATTCGAAAGTGGGACAGAGAGGATTTTTGTGAGCCATCAATTCAAACAATTACTTAGACAAGATCCCCAATTTCTAAAAGACACATACGTCGTAGAAATGGCAAACAGAAAGGCAGAGCACACTAGCGATATATACTTAGGGTGTACCCTCACTCTAGATAATCATTCATTTAAAATCGACCTAATGCCGGTAACAATAAAAAGTTTCGACATAATCATCGGTATGCATTGGTTAAGTTCTCATCGTGCCGACATTCTATGTTACGAAAGGGCCGTTCGCCTCAATCTGCCAAGTGGCGAAAATCTTCTCGTCTACGGTGATAAACCCAGTGCAAACTTACAAATCATCTCTTGCATCAAGGCTCAAAAGTATCTCCGAAAGGAATACCACGCCTTCTTAGCCCACGTAGTAGATAAGAAACAAGAGATGAAGGATATCAAAGACATTCCAGAAGTGTGGAACTTTCCCGACGTATTCCTTGAAGACCTTCCAGGCGTACCCCTCACACGGCAAGTCGAATTATGAATCGACTTGGTCCCCGGAGCTACCCCGGTAGCCAAAGCTCCATACCGCCTAGCACCGGCAGAAATACAAGAATTGTCCAGTCAATTGAACGAGCTGTTAAGAAAAGGGTTCATCAGGCCGAGCTTTTCACCTTGGGGAGCACCAGTCCTGTTTGTGAAGAAGAAGGACGGATCTTTTCGCATGTGCATCGACTACCGCGAGTTAAATAAGCTTACCATCAAAAACCGATACCCTCTACCCCGAATCGACGACCTCTTTGACCAACTTCAAGGAACAAGCTACTTTTCAAAAATCGATCTGAGGTCGGGTTACCATCAGCTACGAGTTCAAGAAGAAGATATCCCCAAGACAGCCTTCAGAACTCGCTATGGGCACTACGAGTTTGTAGTGATGCCCTTCGGGTTAACAAACGCACCTACGGTATTCATGGACCTGATGAATCGAGTGTGTCGACCCTACTTAGACAAGTTCGTGATCGTATTCATCGTCGACATTTTGGTCTACTCACGAAGCAAGGAAGAGCACCGCCAACACCTGCGACAAGTGTTAGAGACATTGAGAGATGAGAAGCTTTACGCTAAATTCTCTAAGTGTGAATTCTGGATCCGAGAAGTGGATTTCCTTGGTCATGTGGTCAGTGAGAGAGGGATACATGTGGACCCCTCCAAAATCAAGGCAATCGAGAACTGGTCAGCACCGACAACACCAAGGGAAATCCATCAATTCTTGGGGCTTGCTGGGTACTACCGAAGATTCATCCAAAACTTCTCCAAGATCGCTAAACCGATCACCACCTTGACTCAAAAAGGTGTGATGTTTAAATAGGAAGATAAACAAGAAGCTGCCTTCCTAACGTTAAAACAAGCCCTGTGCAGCGCACCAATCTTGTCTCTGCCAGAAGGAACCGAAGACTTTGTAGTCTACTGCGACGCATCAAACCAGGGGCTTGGGTGTGTATTAATGCAGCGAGGAAAGGTCATTGCCTACGCATCGAGGCAATTGAAAACGCACGAGGTCAACTACGCCACACATGACCTCAAATTGGGAGCAATAGTGTTCGCCCTAAAGATCTGGAGGCACTACCTTTACGGAACAAAGTGTATAGTCTTTACTGATCACAAGATCCTTCAGCACATTCTCAACCAAAAGGAGCTTAACATGAGACAAAGACGATGGGTAGAACTACTGAACGATTACGAGTGTGAAATTCGTTATCACCCAGGTAAGGCAAACGTAGTAGCAGATGCCTTAAGTCGAAAGGAATACTCGGGACGCCGAGTACAGTCATTAACGATGAAAATCCATTCACACTTGTCCACACAAATCAAAGAGGCTCAACTGGAGGCCTTGCAACCGGAAAATGTGACGGGTAAGGCATTAAGAGGAATGGATAAAAACCTAGAAGTCAAAGACGATGAAGTTCGTTACCTCATGAACCGAATCTGGACACCAAAGTTCGGTGGTTTCTGAGACGTCATCATGAACGAAGCACACAAGACTCGATACTCCATCCACCCAGGTTCAGATAAGATGTATCTGGATCTCAAGAAGTTGTACTGGTGGCCAAACATGAAAGCCGAAATTGCTACCTATGTAGGCAAGTGTTTGACTTGCGCCAAGGTCAAAGTAGAATATCATAAACCCTCAGGACTACTACAACAGCCTGATATACCTGAGTGGAAGTGGGAATGGATAACCATGGACTTCATAACCAAGCTACCTAAGACCACGGGCGGGCTTGATACCATATGGGTAATCGTAGACAAATTGACCAAATCAGCGCACTTCCTGCCGATAAAAGAAACCGACAAGATGGAGAAACTGACTAGGACGTACATCAAAGAGATTGTACGACTGCATGGCGTGCCAAAGTCCATTATCTCAGACAGAGATAGTCAATTTACCTCGCGATTCTGGCAGTCACTTTAGAAATCCTTGGGAACTAGGCTGGACATGAGTACAACCTATCACCCACAAACCGACAGGCAAAGTGAGAGGACCATTCAGACGCTAGAAGACATGCTTAGGGCGTGTGTGATAGACTTTGGTAAAGCTTGGGATACCCATTTGCCACTTGTCGAATTCTCGTACAATAACAGTTATCACACTAGCATCAAGGTTGCACCATTTGAAGCCCTCTATGGCCGCAAGTGCAGGTCACCACTGTGTTGGGCTGAAATGAGCAACACGCAACTAGCTAAGGGACAAGTCCCTAATAGCACCCTCACTGGTCCGGAAATAATAAGAGAAACTACAGAGAAGATTGTTCAAATCCGAGAACGATTAAAAGCTTCTAGAGACAGACAGAAAAGTTACGCGGATAACAGACGAAAGCCTTTGGAATTCCAGGTTGGGGATCGTGTGCTATTAAAGGTCTCACCCTGGAAAGGTTTAATACGTTTTGGCAAGCGAGGAAAGTTGAACCCTAGATACATCGGACCATTCGAAATCCTTGCCAGGATTGGCCCGGTAGCATATAAACTACGATTGCCACAGGAACTTAATAACATATATCCTACCTTCCACGTATCGAACTTAAAGAAATGTCTATCCGACCAGACCCTCGTGATACCACTCGACGAAATTGAAATCAACGAGAGTCTCCACTTCGTGGAAGAACCGGTAGAAATCATGGATCGAGAGATCAAAAGAACAAAGCAAAGTCGTATTCCCATTGTAAAGGTCCGCTGGAACGCTAAACGAGGACCCGAATTCACCTGGGAACGCGAGGATCAGATGAAACGAAAGTATCCACATCTCTTCCCAAATTCTTGAAGTCCCAGTAGAAAAGCTAATTTCGGGACGAAATTTCCTTCTAACGGGGGGATGATGTGACAACCGTCAAATTCTGATCTAGTCAAAGTCAAATAAAGTCAACAAGACAAACCGGTCAACTCTACTAACTCTTGTATACTAGGGTTTACGTTATGTAATTATTGTACAATTCGCTATTTTAATAAGAAGTCATCACTTGGAAAGTTCGTATGTGTAGGATTCTTGAGCCCTAATAGGGGTAAGTGATGTAACAAAGCGATAAAACACTATTACATACCCTTCCGGGGTGTGTAAGACACTTAAGCATGGCTTAACGGGGTTTACGGACCATGCGTTACAAAGCCAAACACTCAAAAAGGTCACAAAAGAAGTCTCTCCCAATCTCTTTCACTCTATCTCTCTCTATTAAAAATCTCTCCCAAATCTCTCTCAAAAGTTCCTATAACTTTTTGAAATCATTCGGGTCATCCCGACCCTTAACCGGGTCAAAAATCGCTTAAAACAGGGTAAAAATGGGTAAAACAGCCTAAAGGAACCGAAACCACCCCTTGGGGAGCGAACCCTCTTAGGACCGAAGGTCCCCTATAGGGACCGAATCTGCTAAGAACCGAAGTGCTTGAACCGAACCCGAAGCTGGAAGACCCGAACCCGAACCTCGCATCGGACCGAACCCTCCTTTCACCTTCGCTCCATTTTGCCCAGTTCGCCTTCGGGCCCAGCAGCATCAGGGACCGAACCTCGGCCCAGTACCGAGAAGCCTCGCAGGTTCGCCATTTTCACCCGGTTTTCAACCACGACTTCGTTTTAGGCCCGTTTTTCATGATTTTTGCGCGGGATTTTCACCCAAAATTATATTTTAACATATAAGACCCCTTAATTCATAACTAATCACATTTTTTAGTGTAAATCTTATCCAAGATTAGTGGGTAGGATATTTTGGGTGGAGTGTTGACTTTGCTTTAGTGTATGACACAAGAAACCACCCCATGCCCACTCCATGAACCACCCTTGTCCTTCCACCATACCTAGTCTTTCAATAGTACTTTCCCCACCATTTGACCAGCCACACTCTTGGTCAAAGGCTGAAAACTCTTATCTCTCCTCACATTTCTCTCATTAGTCCTCCAAAAGACAAACACCATTCTCTCTCTAAATTGGGAGATTCAAGGCCATTGTCCAAGCTTTTATTCTACTTTTGGTAAGTATTATCACCCTCCACAAGATTATTTCACTTCCTTCTACTCAAATCATAGATATCTTACACAAACATCATCACATTCATGTTAGATCTTCGAACCTTCAAGGCATCTTCTTAGTGTTCTTGAGTAGAACACTTCTTTTCTTCAACATCCATCCACTAAGAACACACAAGGTGAGTTAATACCCCTATCTTTTCATGTTTTTCTTAAGTTTTAAGGGGGGGGGGGGGGGGGGAATACAAGTTTAAACACCAAGAACACAACTAAACTCATTTAACAGCTTTCATCAGAAAAGTTTAACTCCATTCACGGACTGTTTTGGTCAACTTAAACATGTTAGTTTTCAAAACTGTATTAGATGCAAATAGTTCAGGTTCATACCTTTAAAATGACTACTTGCACACATTCATACGACTTTTCTACTAATTATGGTGATTTTTACAAAACTGCCTATCACTGTAGCTACGAATTCAGACCAGTCAGTGAATATAAACGTTTTCACACCAGTTAGCAACTTCTAAAAATCGTAATAAAAATTATGAACAAACTAGACACATTTTCTAAACTCTCAGGGTTTACGGTTCTAGTTTTCGGTTTCGTATGAATTTTCTGTGATTTTTCTTAAATCAGTGCAAAAATGGTAAAAACGAATTTACAGTTTACAACTTTCATAACACTTGTAACATGTTGAGCAAAGTGTTAAACCTTGATGACTTCATATTTTGCATGTGTTTTCTGTTATGATAAAAATATATAACAGAAAAATAGACATTAATTTGTAAGAATCTTCATTATTACAAAATGAGGCATAATAAACCTAGTTAGGTTTTTGCTATAAATCTACATCACAGAAAAAGGTTCTTTTACATTACAAACACTTATGATAAACTATGGTAAGTATAGTTTATGTTTCATACACATTACAAACAATTATGTTAAACTATAATAGGTATAGTTTATGTTTCATTAACCAGTCAAACTCATTATCAAGGGGTTTTCAGTTCAGTTCACGTAAATCTGTTAATGAATAAATTTGTGAGACATTCGCTTCGTGTTACCTTCATGGTAACAAAGTCAAAAGTCATGTAAATTGTAACCAGAGTCTCTTGTAGTGGGAGTGTGATAGTTGTGTATAGATCTATATTGGGTCTGACAAACCCGCACCTGAGCTGCATGCAACAGCTAGACCGGCTGGTCTGAGGTGACAAGTGTCATTTAACTTGCGACGCCTGAAGAACGTCGTATTATGAGGTCGTCTGAGTCTTAGTATGGTTATAATAACTCACATGGGGTGTTAACAAAACATAAGATTTATGGGTTTTACTTCTAAATTAAACGAGTTTATGTCGATTTAAACTTGCATGAATTACTTTAAGTATGGAAAAATACTTGTACATTTCGGTTTTGACTTTTAAAACTACAATGCATTTTATAAGAGAAATATTGGATTTTTCTTGAACAAACATTTCTTTTGCAAAGAAAAGGATTTGATCATCGCCTTCAAAAGCTTATGAACTCACCAACTTAATTGTTGACACTTTTTCAAAACTACTTGTATTCTCAGGAAATCAGTAAACAGGTAATCGGCCGCTTTTGAGGATGGAACGCTAAGGCGTCAAACATTGTATTTTTGTCAACATAATGTAATTGATTCGGAAACATGTAAACATATACTATGATGTAACTTTTTCAATTATATTTATGTTAGTTGTCTATACTTTGAGCATTATTATATTCGTTGTTGTGATACTATACATGAAGTCCTCCACCCCCGGACGTTTCCGCCATCCTTGGTTTGGGGGTGTGACATGAGTTCTATGAGTTCTCAATTGTTTTCATAACAACCTGGAAGCAATGATATGCCCTTGTGCTGCCGGGTGGCAAGAAATTAAGATTGAACAAGTTCAGTCCATATGTGATTGGATTTGCCAGTAACCTTGTCTTGTGATTATGGTTATGACAAATTCACATGGATAGGAACACTTACACCATAAAAATCTAAGTGTCATAAGGTTTCTCTTCGATTCATGAAAATGATGGTGAGGAAACGCTTTCACTAAATGGATTTTAAGTAGATAGCAGTTTTGATATTTGTATTCTCATGTCGTTAGTGGAGCGCGTGTGGTTAACCGACACACTAACTAGTGAGAATGGCAAAAAGATCTAGACAAACATGTGAGCTATTTATGGAAAGGTGTATGATTTTGATAAAGTCTTATCAAAGCATCTCGTATCAGAAATCTGAACTTTGGTAAGAAAGTCAATAAAGTATTGTTTTTCCTAGAAGTCCAGCTGATTTCTGAGCACATGTCAAAGCTAGTGGGAGCATAAGTGTTATGCTAGTAAGATAATAATCATTATGCTAGTGGGAGCATGATGATTATGTTGCAAGTTAGCAATGTTAATTATAGAAAACAAAAGTTTCAATTCGCTTTGAAAAGTTGTTTCCCTATAATTAAGGGAGAGGATTTTATACTTCATTCCAATTCTACAAGCTTAGATTGAGATTTTAATCAACTTTAGTCAAGGATATATATGAATGTTATGTTGGAATGGTTCAACATAAGGAAATTCTATATATGTTGCGTTCTCAAAATTTCGATTATGATTACGACATACCTCTTCATAGTTCGAATTGTGAGAACATGGCAAATAAAAAAAATTATTGCATTAATCATGTCCCATATGCTTCGGATATAGGATCTATTGCATGTGCTATAATATTCATCCATTCTAAATTTTCCTAATGCTTAGGGCATTAAGAAGGGAAAAGGGATTAGAACTGGATATGACTAAAATGATTAAGCAATTGTCAAGAACAATTTGAGGTTTTCCAAAGGTTGGTTACTCATGGACAATTGAAAGTATAGAGTAAGGACCATATTGACAAATTTTGAAAAGCGGCAACTCTTGGTCAAAAGTGATGGTCAAAATGGGAATGTGGAATTGTTTCCATAGGTGGAAGTTATTCTTTGAATCTGTGTAAGATTAAAGAACTTAATGCAAAGAAGGATGTTCAAAGGAATGTGCTTTGAATTTGAGAACATTTCCATGGAATTGATCTCCATTGGAATTCTTTGTAATGTTTGTTGTCAAGTCTTTGTGACTTTTGGGTATAGTCATTACAAGAGGATCATTGCATATAAGTTTAGAGTCTAACAGATTACAGTAAATGGTAAGAGTTCGGTATTCTTACATTTACAAAAGGGATTGGGATTGTGAAATGAGCATCGTTGGAGTCTTGTTCAATTGATCTATTTCACAAAAGAAAAGACCATTAGTAAACATAGTATGCATGCTTGGTGCATGGCATGACTATTGTTTCAATTCGAGTATTAAGTTGATTAATCGAAACATGAATAATGAGTAATCAATATGGTGCTTAGATAAAAGGTGTTTTATTTACACTCAAAGTGTTGGGGCCATACAGGATTAGTATTATTTTTGTGTTTCACTTTGCATGTTTTGACTTTCAGAATAACTAGGTCATTCTTCCCGAATGACTAAGTTATTTAAACCATCCACAGTCGGTCATATGTTGGAAGTAGATATGAATCAAGACTGTCATTAATTTGGCTTGTATGATTTGTCTAATGTGCATTAGACATAGCAGTGGTTGCTACAACATTCATGAGTGCTCATAAGTTCTGAGTATTGGATTCAACCCATGCTCATTTGAATCACTTCATGGGTTTTATCACGAGTGAATCATGAGACGATAATATCTTACATTCTTCAAACCTAGAGATATGAGTTGTTGACTACGAGTTGGTTATACATTGATTGCACGAAACCGCATTGGTAACTCGATGTTATAAAACGTGCCTTTGTGTATGATTCAACAAGTAGTCAGTACAAGCATATTAGTCGAAGTTTATCCATTCCTTTTACCCTCAAAGGGATAAAAGCGATATATGTGGGCCCCTTGATGATTTAGTGATGACAAAACGTAAGTGCTCGGCTGGGCCTGGACTGATTTGATTTGTTCAATTAGTTAGTCGTCATAAATCGGAAATCGGGAAACAACAGATGGACAGAGAGAATGATTATAATCCATGTCTCAGTCCATATGATATCTAGAATGGAGGAATATATGATCACTTATCTAATGGACAAGTCATTGACAAAGGTCAGAGTTCGACGGAAGCTTTTGAGAGCTACGATTGCCAGTCGGTTCTTGAAGTCATACGCAATAATAGTTTTAGATTTATCCAAGTGGGAGACTGTTGGATTAGTGTCTAAGTCCATAACTATAATTGGTAAATACTTGACCCGACCCGGCATGGTCCATTTGGGTTGCATGGCATCATGCATTTGGATAGACTATAATGAGAGAAATAACACTTAACGTTTATTAATATATTATAAGTTCTAATATATTAATAAGATTATTTAATTAGTATCGATCAAGAATTAATCTAGAATTAATTAAGTGATCAAAAGAAGACTAATTAAATATATAGGTTGATTGTGTAAATCATCCATACTTATATAGTGGGCTAATGCTCCATGGATTATCAAGTTGGGCTAAAACCCATAGGATGCTCCATGGATGCTCCATGGTATATTTGAACCCATGGATCCAAGGAAATGGAAAGCCATGACAATTAGGGTTTACCCTAATTGTGACAAACTATATAAGCATCTTATTCTTGTAAAACTCGGCCACTATGTATACATGAAGAGGGCAAGCCGATTTCATGAAGTGTTCATTTTCTCTCAAGTTATTCCAAATGTTCATGGTGTTGTGTGAACCATTTGAGGTGTCACATTTGGGGCACTAGGCTCTTGAGCTCATGGAATCAAGCTAGTTAGAACAATACCTTGGAAAATTGATATTTACATGTATAATAGAGAAAACATAGATCCAAGGTATTTAGGGTTGCATGTACACCATAGGAGTGTTAGAATGCTCAAAACCCTACAGATGGTTCCATATGAACGTTAGTATCATATAAAGTTAGGATCCCACAAACTAAGAGTGTGTGATCCCGCTTTCTTTTCCTGTCCCTGGTGTGAATGTTGATTAGGGCAGAACCCCGCAGTCAATTATCTTGTTAAAATCCTATTAATGTACAGTTCGGACACATCCATCTATAATAGAAAAATCTAACAAAATCCAGATTACGAATCCCATTGCTCTATATCAGCGCCCTCGTATTACTAAAACACCCAGCAACCAGGAACAAAAAGACCCAATAGTAACAACAAAAATGAAACTAGTAGTGATAAGAACATGAACATAGAACACCCTGTCATTCCTAACAACCATTACTTCCCAATCGACGTAACACATGTTATAACAAGGAGTCCAATATCATCAATTGGTGCAGACTGGCTTGATTCTCACCTTAAAAACTTCGAGCACTGCGAATAGACTTTCGTCTTACACACCCGGATAACAAAACTCTTTGAGCCGGTAACAACAAATCCCTAGTAACCAGACACCTAAGTCCTTATGTAAGAAATACCACGCTCTTTCCTAGCCCTAATAAAGATTAAAATCAAGAAACAAAAGACATCAAGGGAATCTGAAAGGCTTCCAACCTTCCCCCAGAGATCCCCAAAGTCCCTTTGGAAACCTTAACCATGTGCTAAGCCGAGTTAGAATCACCTTGACTCCTGGAACCACCCCAATAACCAAACCCTCGATACCACTTAGCACGGTCACAAAAACAGATAGTGTCTAATCACAAGATCGACATAATAGAGAAACGAAACGTCATACCAAGTCCTAACTGCAGGAAGCACCTATCTGACTCATAAGGAAGAAAAACGAATTTTCCATAAGCACCATTGACTACTAATAAGTCAAAAAAAACCCATCCTCAAGGATCGATACTCCCTACTCCTAATCAGACACTTGTTCAACCAACAACAAAAAACTGGCAGAGGCCGACCTACCATTAGCTCGGAAAATGTCACACCCCCCGGACCAGACGGTGGAAACGTGCAAAGGCGGGTGCCTTCATTGTGCAGTATCATAACAATTGAATATAACTAAAACAGAGTAATCCAAACATCATACATTGAGATAACAAAAATACATTGTTTACATATTGTATTTGTTCTTCAAATTACACAAAGAGACATAAGTAGAAAAAATCCAAACTACATCAAAATAGTCCTACATCCGCATCTCTTTTTACCTGCTTACTTGATCCCTGAGAATACAAGTCATTTTGAAAAGCGTCAACTAAAAATTTGGTGTGTTCATAAGCATTTTTGTATAAAATAGCTTTACACTTGTTTAGAATCGTTCTTGTTGAACCTTCAGAAAATCCTATATTTTCTATAAAATTGTTTGAAGTCTTGCCTTGAAATCATGGATGTATGCGTGCATGACATTACTTTTTATTCATCCTTATAAGGAGTGATCTTTGAAAAGTAACTAATTTACAAAGATGAGCTGTGTTTTAGAGTAGTTCCTTTGAGTAGTAGCAACAAATAGTTTCCAGAAAATCCTCTGTTTCTTAGAAGGAATACAGTTGTAAATCTTGTTTTGGTGTGTTTTGGTTTATCGTTTTCGAAATCGTACAAAATCGTTTACTCCAGAAAATCCTATATTTTCTTGTGTAAAATAATCGTAAGTTTTGTGCCAATTGTGTATACATGCATATGAGTGTGTGATAGTTTATCGTTTTAAAAAATCGTGTACAATCGTTTTTCCCCAGAAAATCCATTTTCTGATTTGTAAATGACAGTAGTTAGGCTCTAATACTTGTTAGGTGAAAGAAATCAACATGGCGATTGTGGACATTCCACGCAAGTTGAGTACACGGTCAACACAACAAATGCGGACCATCACTACCTCACATAGTGCAGTCAACACAATGTGCCAAGATTAATTAATGAGGTTTTCCTTACATAAATTGCTAAACATATTCTAGTGAGTCGTTATAACCATACTGATATGACCGAGACATGTTTTGGCGTTTCTCAGGCGCCCTTGTTTTGTTTAAAGACATTTGTCACCCTAGACTAGCCGGTCTAGCTGTAGCGAACCCCGTATAGATCTATACACAAATTCCCGCTCTCCCTCCAGGAGACTCTGGCTATAACTCCTTATAGGACTTTAGAAGTACACTAATATTTCTATATTTAGGTACTTTTGAGATTCGTCTGACTAGAATATTAACAACCTTTTGAGCAATCGTTAAGATCCATTATTTATTAAATAAACATTGATACTTGTACTCGTTGAATAGAAATATCGTTTTCGTTTTATAACATCAATTGTGCTTGTTTACTACATGTTTTCGTGTTCGTTTCGTAACATTTGTTGTGCTTGTTGGCTGGGTGCTTTGTTTTCGGTTCGTTTTGTAAAAATAATCCACTATGAACATTTATCAAAATGACCCAATCTTATCGGAGTTGGCAAAAATGGTCCTTCCCTTTTATAAATTATCGACTCGGGCCCATTTAAAGGAAAAAGTGTCAAGTTGTAATTTGTATAAATTTACGACTGCAGGTTATGACACGCATTTTCTGCTTTATGACATACACATCATCACTTATGTTTCTGAAAGTTTTATGACAGCAGTTTAGGACATGCAAATATTTATGTCATGAAAACTCTGTTTTTGTATATTTTTCTTGATAAAATTATTTATATTGTATATTTATAAATAATCACTAATAGTTTTCTAATATTGTAAAAAGTCATGAGTATGACACAATGTTCAAAGATAACCCTTATATTAATGTTTGGCCAAAAGTGATCCAAAATATTTTTATTTCCATAATTTAATCACTTTCAAAATATTTTATCCAACAACTTGTCTAAGTTAATCTTGAAGAAAATCCTTATAGTTGATGTTATAAAAATTTGTGACTTATACTTGGTAACATACAAAATTTTGTTTCTAAACATGATTTGTGGAATATAATCCAAACTCTTGAGACTTAACTAAAATCTCGAGTTTTTGGACTATTTATAAGGAGTTGCATACTTAAGCACATATAAGTTGGCATGCATACACAATAAGCAAATAGATCATGATTTAGACAAGACTTTGACTTTTATTCTCCCCCCGGAAACAATAAAACTTCGAAAAAGGTAGGGGTATGAAGCTCAGCTTGAGTTAGTTTTGTGGAGTTTTTGAAGTGTAGTGAAGAGTTCTTGATTCTAAGCACTAGAATGCCCTTCCTGAACTCCTTGAAGCCTAATTTCCAAGAACAACCTGGATGATAAAGATTTTTGGAAGAATCCACTTGTTCTTGAGAGGAGTTTGTTAAATGGGTGAGGAAGGATTTCTTGAGGAGGTATGAGTTCTCCAGGGAGTTGAAAGGTGGTAGGGGTGAGTTCGTAGAAAGGTGTTCTTCTTTTGAATAAAAGAAGGGAAGTTGATTTGATGTGTGCTTGGAGATCTGGAGGATATTACATGTTTATCCGTGGACACCTTAGAACTTGTTGAGATGTCGCATCATAGAGTCAAAGGCTTTTGTCTTATTCACACATTATGTTTTAAAAAAATATCTTAAAATGGTGAAATGGTCTGGAATGGTTTGAAATCCGGAGTCCAATGGTAAAATTCGGAGTCAAATAGTAAGTTCCAGAGGCAAAACATGAGTTCTGAAGTTGCTTGGTGAGTTCCGAAGGCAATTTCTCAAGTTCCAGAGTCAAATCATAACTTCCGAAGCTTTACTCAAGTTTCGGAGTGGGATTCCGGGGTCACCTCCAAATTCCGGAGTCAGATCAGAAGTTCCGAAGATAGTTCCCATTTTTCGGAGTTGATTGAGAAATTTCGTAGTCGAAAGAGAAGCCAACATGTCCGGACTGAAGTTGTGAAGCCTTCCGGAGTACGCGAGGCATTCCGAAGCAACATGGAAGGTTCCGGAGCACATACATTCCGAAGTCATTTCTGACGGTTTCGAAGTGGGGGGGTTTTCCAGATCAAGGAAATTCCGAAGCCGGACAGGAGTTTCCAAAACAAAGAATAGGAAATTCCGAAACGAGAGAGTTCCGAACTAGGCTTGCCGTTTTAAGTTTCCTCCTTTCATCTTGAGTTGATTTTGACTAAGGAAAAACTACATAGGGAGATTTGAGAGAGATTTGAGATACATAGAGAGATTTGGGAGAGATTTGGAAGAGATTTGCATTATAACAGTACATGGTCCATTAGGAACCATAATATACACTTTAAAGTGTTAGCACAAGTCTCACAATAGTTATTGATTTCATGAGGATGGAATTTCCTAGCCAAAAATGCTAGTTGTGACATCATCCCCCCGTTAGAGGGAATTTCGTCCCGAAATTCTTTCGAACGGTAGGATCGTGAATGCGGGAATAGGTGAAGATACTTTTTCTTCATTCTGGTCTTTGAGTTCCCAAGTGAATTCCGGCACACACCTAGTGTTCCCTCGGACCTTCACAATCGGGATGCGGCTCAGCCTTATGGGCTTACCCTCTCTATCGATAGTCTCGATGGGTTGATCAACGATTAGGAGCTTCTAGTTCACTTTAATCTTATCTGGTGGAATTGGGAGGGTTTTTGTATGATAGAAACTTTCTAGATTCGACGCATGGAATACAGGGCGTATGTCACTAAACTCGGAAGGTAGTTGGAGTTTGTAGGATACCGGATCAATCCGTGCGAGGATCTCGAATGGTCCGATGCATCGGGGATTTAGTTTACCTTTCCTTCCAAATTGTATCATCCCTTTCCAAGGGGAGACTTTTGAATGATGCTATGATCCCTTACTTGGAATTTCCAAGGCTTTAACCTGCTATCTACATAGCTCTTTTGTCGGCCTCGCGATGTTCGGAGTCATGCTCAGGTTTGGTCTATCTTTTCCATTGTTTCTCGAATAATCCCAGGTCTAGTGAATGTGCT
The DNA here is from genome assembly GCF_052849685.1 of Lactuca virosa. Taxonomy (NCBI): domain Eukaryota; kingdom Viridiplantae; phylum Streptophyta; class Magnoliopsida; order Asterales; family Asteraceae; genus Lactuca; species Lactuca virosa. The sequence goes on from NC_136428.1 coordinate 184,181,746, forward strand.
ATTGGGCGTTTGTCCTTTTAGCAACTGGGTGTGTCCCACCTCAGCCCAACAGAGGATGACCTGCACCTCTGGTGACGCAGGGCCTCGAAGGGTGCAACTCTTATGCTTGAGTGGTAGTTGTTGTTTTATGAGTACTTCCTTAGAGGCGGGTTGGTATCCCCAGCTTTGTCAATTTCCATTACACAAGCTCCTCTTCGGGGTGTGGGTTCTTGTTTACCTTGATCTTGACAGGTGGGATTTCTAGAGCTTCGGTGGTCTGCCACTTATGAGCGTTGAATACATGGAAGGTGAAATGTCCGAAAATGGGCTCTTAGGTTAATCGGAGGCTATGAGTTATCGGGCCTATCTTGGCGAGGACTTTCGAATGGTCTTCTAGGGATCGGAATCCTGGTGTCCTAGAAGTAGAGTTTTATGGGCCCTAAGAGTTGGTACTATGATCACCGAGGTTGAGTTTGTGTGATGTTTTCCGAGCTAATGGTAGGTCTGCCTCAGCCAGTTCCTTACTGTTGGTTGAACAAGTCTTCGATTTCGGGGTAGGGAGTATCGATCGTTGAGGATGGGTTTGTTTGGCTTAATCGTAGTCAGTGGTGTCTATGGTAATTTTTTCTTTCTTCCTTATGAGTTAGATAGGTGCTTCTTGTGGTTAGGGACTATCGGTTCTTGTGACTGTGCTAAGTGGTAGCGGGTGTTTGGCTATTAGGGTGGTTCCAGGAGTCAAGGTGATTCTATCTCTGCTGAACACATGGTTGAGGTTTCCAAAGGGACCTTGGGAATCTATGGAGTAAGGTTGGAAGCCTTTCGGATTCCCTTAATGTCCTTTGTTTCTTGATTTTTAATCTTTATTGGGGCTAGGGAAGGGCGAGGTATTTCTTACACTAGGACTTAGGTGTCTGGTTGCTAGGGATTTGTCGTTACCGTCTGTAAGAGTTTTGTTATTTGGTTGAGTAAGATGAAAGTCTATTTGTAGTGCTCGGGGTTTGTAAGGTGAGGATCAAGCCTATTCGTGCCAATTAATAGCATTGGACTTGTTGTTATAACAGGTGTTACGTCGATTTGGGGAGTATTGGTTATTAGGAATGACAGGGTGTTCTATGTTCATGTTCTTATCACTACTAGTTTTGTTTCTGTTGTTTCCATTGGGTCTATTTGTTCCTGCTTGCTAGGCGTTTTAGCGACACAAGGGTGCTGCTATAAGGTGAGGGAATTCGTAATCCGAATTCTGCCAGGTTTTTCTATTATAGATGGATGTGACCTAACCGTACATATTAAGGGTTTTTAAAAGATAATTGACTGCTAGGTTCTGTCCTGATCACTATTCATCCCAGGGACAGGAAAATAAGGCAGATTTACACACTCTAAGTTTGTGGTATCCTAACTATATATGACACTAACGTTCATATGGAACCATCATGGTCCATTCGTAAGGATCTCTAGCTTCTCCGAGATTCACAGGACTTGTTCTAATGAGGAAATAGTTTTTGGATTATGTTTTTTTTAATTGACAAAAACTTTTTGTGATAATTTTAAGCCTAAAGTTTGTCGTGGGAACGTACCAAAAACTATGGTAGGGTTCCTTGTCATCTCTTCCTGTCTAGCTGTCAACCCTCTATCAGCCATCTCTGTTGGACGATCTCTCTTGAAATGTCATGTTGCACTGCATTTGTGACATACTGGACTTACTTCTGGGTTTAGGGCCGGAGTCACGCATGGGGTCGGGGCCCTACAGTAGCGGAAGGTGTGCCCCATCCTGTTGCACCTTCTGCAACGAAATTTCTGGCAGGCTCCTCAATGATGGTATTTGCACTTGTTGCAGCGTGGGATACTCCCAATATATGATTGTCTCAAGGTGGGAGGAGTAGGGTTAGTAGGGGTAGGGATTGCTCCTGCTTGTTGCCTTTTAGTAAGCCTCTGAGTCGAACTGCCTCCTTTTTCGTTTCCGATCTTTCGTTTCTTGCTCTTAGGTTTAGGTTTTAGAGTGCATTGGTGAGTTGCCCTTCGTTGGTTTCCTTGGTGGTTGTTACAGTTGAAATTATCGACACTGCTTCCAGTTTCGTTTGTGTTGTTCGCATTAAAGTATGTCATGGCGGCTGCCACGGAAGCTGTTACAGTGGCTTAAAGTGGCGAAGTCTATTCGTAAGACCGGTGCATCGCCAGAGTACTGGTTATCTTCATAAGAAGGCATGACTCTGTTGCATACAAAAAGTGAGCTTGTAAGTACTCATAGTTAATTCCAAGTGAGTTTACTCGTATAATCTAAACGTACTGGTGCTAATTGCGTCAACCTACATCCCCATGATATTGTATGACGTTCAGTCCGTAAAAATGGCACATGGTTAACAATATAGCTAGCGGATTTGATTGTATGGATTGTTGGAGGGTGTACTCCTCTTGGTTCACTACTACTGGTTGCGATTAAGGGCATCATGAACCTAAGGCGATTGTGCGGTGATTCTCCTATACTGATATGGCGCACAAAGTGCTTAGCCATTTCACTACTATTATGAGTGCCCTTTTTGCGTTCCTTATACTGCTAAGGTTGTCCTTGCCTTGATTGCTATGAGTTGTGGTCTCCAGATGACCACTGCATAGTTTCCTGGTCCTACTGGTGGGTTTCGTAAGGAATCTGGAATAGTGTTCTTGTTACTTGTGGGGAATTGGATTTACATCGTTGTTCACCGGGCTTTGCTTATGGTCTCCATTACTCCATAACAGAGAGTTGGAAACCGGGAGTTACTTGTGGCCCAAGCGGAGGTGATGATTTATTCGTGAGGGTGTTGTTTTGTTTCTAGGTATGTCCATTCTGGGGGCACTTATATTGGGTGTTTACGTATCTGAGAAGAGAAAGGTGAAAGGGTCTCTGGCCTACTCCCAACTGGGTAAAGCTCGTTAAGGGTTTCCTTGACTCTTCCATCCTTGCTGAGCTCTTAGTCGGAATCTCCCTTTAACAATTCATCTCTTGGTATTCCTTAGGATTCCATCTCTGGGTTTTCCTCATGGACTTCTTTTGGTCTCTCCTTTCCCCATCCGCAAATCACCGTGACAGGGTAGAAGAAGTCTTGGTGAGGAATTTTAACTATGTTGTTAGTGCAAGAATAGATGTACGAGATATACAGGGAAGGTTTAGGTGCGGAAGGGGTTTATAGTATCCTAAAATACTCCTATAGTATTTTAGACTTGTTGTTCGATTCTAATATTCTCTCGTACGCATAGTTGGTAGGTTTTAGGTTTGTTGCAACACCGCCATCACTCCCAAGCACATGTTAGTCATATCTCAAATAAATATAGTTGATCAGGCTATACTTATCCCATATATGATTACATAACTGTCCAGGTTTGACCATAGTATTCAACCCTTAGTTACTTTCGGTTTCTTCTAGTTATGATATTGTGCTAGTAAGTATGTATACTTTTATAAAATACTCATATCTTTAAAGCATATTCTTAGTCAGAGTGTTTTAGTCCCGCTGTATTTATAGTTGTATATCTTGTATGGTTAGATATACTAGTTCACTATAAACAATGCTCTGATACCAATCTGTCAAACCCCCCGGACCAGACGACGGAAACGTTAGAAGGCGGGTGCCTTCATTGTGCAGTGTCATAACAATTGAATATAAATGAAACAGAGTAATCCAAACATCATACATTGAGATAACAAACTTACATTGTTTATATAACAAACTTACATCGTTTATATATTGTATTTTTTCTTCAAATTACACAAAGAGACATAAGTAGAAAAACTCCAAACTACAGCAAAATAGTCCTGCATCCGCATCTCTTTTTACCTGCTTACTAGATCCCTGAGAATACAAGTCGTTTTGAAAAGCGTCAACTAAAAAGTTGGTGAGTTCATAAGCATTTTTGTATAAAATAGCTTTACACTTGTTTAGAATCGTTCTTGTTGAACCTTCAGAAAATCCTATATTTTCTATAACATCGTTTGAAGTCTTGCTTTGAAATCATGGATATATGCGTGCATGACATTACTTTTTATTCATCCTTATAAGGAGTGATCTTTGAAAAGTAACTAATTTACAAAGACGAGTTGTGTTTGAGAGTAGTTCCTTTGAGTAGTAGCAACAAATAGTTTCCAGAAAAACCTCTGTTTCCTACAAGGAATACAGTTGTAAATCTTGTTTTGGTGTGTTTTGGTTTATCGTTTTTGAAATCGTACAAAATCGTTTACTCCAGAAAATCCTATATTTTCTTGTGTAAAATAATCGTAAGTTTTGTGCCTATGGTGTATACATGCATATGAGTGTGTGATAGTTTATCGTTTTCAAAATCGTGTACAATCGTTTTTCCCTAGAAAATCCTATATTTTCTGATTTGTAAATGGCCGTATTTAGGCTCCAATACTTGTTAGGTGAAAGAAATCAACATGGCGATTGTGGACATTCCACGCAAGTTGAGTACACGGTCAACACAACAAATGCGGACCATCACTACCTCGCATAGTGCAGTCAACACAATGTGCCGAGATTAATTTATGAGGTTTTCCTTACATAAATTGCTAAACATATTCTAGTGAGTCGCTATAACCATACTGATATGACCAGTACCTGTTTTGGCATTTCTCAGGCGCCCTTGTTTTGATTAAACACATTTGTCACCCTAGACTGGCTGGTCTAGCTGTAGCGAACAGCGAAGGTGCAGGGTGCCAACCCCGTATAGATCTATACACAAATTCCCGCTCTCCCTCCAGGAGACTCTGGCTATAACTCCTTACAGGACTTTAGAAGTACACTAATATTTCTATATTTAGGTACTTTTGAGATTCGTCTGACTAGAATATTAACAACCTTTTGAGCACTCGTTAAGATACATTATTTATTAAATAAACAATGATACTTGTACTCGTTGAATAGAAATATCGTTTTCGTTTCATAACATCAATTGTGCTTGTTGACTAGATGTTTTCGTGTTCGTTTCGTAACATTTGTCGTGCTTGTTGGTTGGGTGCTTCGTTTTCGTTTCGTTTATTAAAAATAATCCACTTTGAACATTTATCAAAATGACCCAATCTCATCGGAGTTCGCAAAAATGGTCCTTCCCTTTTATAAATTATCGACTCATGCCTATTTAAAGGAAAACGTGTCAAGTTGTAATTTGTATAAATTTACGACTGCAGGTTATGACACGCGTTTTCTGCTTTATGACATACAGATCATCACTTATGTTTCTGAATGTTTTACGACAGCAGTTTAGGACATGCAAATATTTTTGTCATGAAAACTCTGTTTTTGTACATTTTTCGTGATATATTATTTATATTGGATATTTATAAATAATCACTAATAGTTTGCTAATATTGTAAAAATTCATTAGTATGACTCAATGTTCCAAGATAACCCTTATATTTATGTTTGGCCAAAAGTGATCCAAAATATTTTTATTTCCATAATTTAATCACTTTCAAAATATTTTGTCCAACAACTTGTCTAAGTTAATCTTGAAGCAAATCCTTATAGTTGATGTTATAAAAATTCGTGACTTATACTTGGTAACATACTAAATTTTGTTTCTAAACATGATTTATGGAATATAATCCAAACTCTTGAGACTTAACTAAAATCTCGAGTTTTTGGACTATTTATAAGGAGTTTCCTACTTAAGCACATATAAGTTAGCATGCATACACAATAAACAAATAGATCATGATTCACACAAGACCTTGAATTGTATTCTCCCCCCAGAAACAATAAAACTTCAAAAAAGGTAGGGGTATGAAGCTCAGCTTGAGTTAGTTTTGTGGAGTTTTTGAAGTGTAGTGAAGAGTTCTTGATTCTAAGCACTAGAATGCCCTTGCTGAACTCCTTGAAGCCTAATTTCCAAGAACCACCTGGATGATAAAGATTTTTGGAAGAATCCACTTGTTCTTAAGAGGAGTTTGTTAAATGGGTGAGGAAGGATTTCTTGAGGAGGTATGAATTCTCCAGGGAGTTGAAAGGTGGTAGGGGTGAGGATTCGTAGAAAGGAGTTCTTCTTTTGAATAAAAGAAGGGAAGTTGATTAGATGTGTGCTTGGAGATCTGGAGGATATTACATGTTTATCCGTGGACACCTTAGAACTTGTTGAGATCTCGCATCATAGAGTCAAAGGCTTTTGTCTTTTTCACACCTTATGTTTTAAAATAATATCTTAAAATGGTGAAATGGTACGGAATGGTTCGAAATCCGGAGTCAAATAGTAAGTTCCAGAGCCAAAACATGAGTTCTGAAGTCGCTTGGTGAGTTTCGAAGGCAATTTCTCAAGTTCCGGAGTCAAATCATAACTTCCGAAGCTTTACTCAAGTTTCGGAGTGGGATTCCGGCGTCACCTCCAAATTCCGGAGTCAGATCAGAAGTTCCGAAGATAGTTCCCATTTTCCGGAGTTGATTGAGAAATTTCGTAGTCGAAAGAGAAGCTAACATGTCCGGACTGAAGTTGTGAAGCCTTCCGGAGTACGCGAGGCATTCCGAAGCAACATGGAAGGTTCCGGAGCACATACATTCCGAAGTCATTTCTGACGGTTTTGAAGTGGGGGGTTTTCCAGATCAAGGAAATTTTGAAGACGGACAGGAGTTTCCAAAACAAAGAAAAGGAAATTCCGAAATGAGAGAGTTCCGAACTAGGATTGCCCTTTTAAGTTTCCTCCTTTCATCTTCAGTTGATTTGACTAAGGAAAAACTACATAGGGAGATTTGAGAGAGATTTGAGATATATAGAGAGATTTAGGAGAGATTTGATATATATGGAGAGATTTGGAAGAGATTTGCATTATAACAGTACATGGTCCATTAGGAACCATAATGTACACTTTAAAGTGTTAGCACAAGTCTCACAATAGTTATTGCTTTCATGAAGACGGAATTTCCTAGCCAAAAATGCTAGTTGTGTAATAAACAAGAACCCGCACCCCGAAGAGAAGTATGTGTAATAGACATTGACAAAGCTTGGAATACCCACCTGTCTCTAATCGAGTACTCATATAACAACAGCCACCACTCGAGCGTAGGAGTTGCACCCCTTTGAGGCCCTGTGTGGTCGGAAGAGCAGATCACCCTCTGTTGGGATGAGGTGAGAGACACCCAACTGGTATAAGGGCAAACGCCCAACAACACACTCACTGGACCCGAGATGATTCGAGAGACACCAGAGAAGATAATCCTAATCAGAGCACGACTCCAAGCATCACGAGACCAACAAAAAGGGCTACGAGGATAGCAGGCTAAAGCCTCTAGAATTCCAAGTAGGAGGTCGGGTGTATTTAAAAGTCTTCCCTTGAAAAGGGATGATGCGATTTGGAAAGATAGGTAAAATAAATCCCCCATGCATCGGACCATTTGAGATCCTTGCCAGATCGGTTCGGTAGCCTATAAACTCCAACTACCCTCGGAACTCAGTAATGTACACCCTGTAATTCATGCGTCGAACCTAAGGAAGTGTCTATCGGACAAAACCTCCCCAGTTCCACTAGACAAGATTGAAGTAAGCTAGAACCTCCTAATCGTTGATCAATCTACCCAGACTATGGATAGAGAAGTTCAGCGCACGAAACAAAGCCGCATCCCGATTTACTTGGAAACGCAAAGATCAGATAAAGCAGAAGTTGTCACACCCCAAAACCGGAATGGCGGAAACGTTCTGGGGTGGAGGACGTCATGCGTAGTATCACAACAAATGTATAGCAAGCATAGTAAACACAACCAAACATTAAATACAAATGTGAAAAATGTTTACATCAGTTTGAAGCTTGTTTTGATTACATCATAAGTACGCAAAATATAGAAAATATGACTCTTATTGCTCCGGCTCCTCTAAATCCAAGAAGTACCTGACTACTGATTCCCTGAGAATACAAGCAGTTTGATGAATATCAGCATAAAGCCGGTGAATTCATAAGCGTTTAGTTTTGGTGGAAAAGTTTATTTGATCCTTTTGAAAAGTGTCCCTCAAGAAAATCCTATATTTTCTTATGAAAAGTGTGTTTGAAAACCCATTCCTTCCATGACTTCCAGATTCATACTAAAATGTATAATCAAAGGAGTCGTGGAATGAATATGGACATTCATTGGTTACATGTTAAACAATCCGTATATGAAACGCCGAGTTATCCCGGGAAAATCCTATATTTTCCCTAAAAGTTGGTTATTGATTATCCGTTCTAAACCGAGGTGTCCAAGTACCTACCATACTCGTATTGATAAAAGAAGTTTTCTTTTAAAACCCTGGTTACACCCAGAGAGGTATATTAGCCTTATTAAATAAAACTAAGCAAAAGAAAACCGTGATGAACTAGGTCCTGAAGGTATTATTAATACCGTCCAGCAATCTGTCGGTTATTACTTTGAGGTTAGTTCGTCTGATTCATTATTACAAAAGTAAATTCCTGTTATCTAGGTTTTGAGTTTCATGACCATAACTGACTGGATAAGGCACGTAACGGGGCCGATATCCTCAATGACTTTATCACCCGTAGACCTGCCGGTCCAACTGTAGCTAGCAGCGGGGTGCGGGATTGTCAGTCCCGTATAGATCTATACAAAACAGTCACGCTCTCCCTACAAGAGATTCTGGTCACAAGTGCTAGTCCTACACTCTGATTCTGTGGGAGTGTTACCAAGGACGTGTCTCCAACTTAGACTAACAAATTTACAAGTAATAATATAGAAAATCCTTTTTATGGTTTGCATGAATCCTTTATAAAATGACACATTTTACTACATGATTCAAAAGTTCGTTACCCTAGTTCGGAAAACTGTTTCTACGTGTTGATTTCTTAATCGGTTGGTAAAACTGTTTTCCTTGTTAAAAGCATACTGAAAATATAATTATCTTAAACAAAATAACATATTGTGAGCATAAGTTTCCTTATGCTTTTGCTTGTATTCTCCCCCTGAACACGTTAAAAACACGGAAAAATGTAGGGGTATGAACTCACAGTTTGACGTGGGATTCGAGTGTAGGTTGCTAGGAATTTCTGAGTGTCAAATAAAGCCTCGGGCACAAACGGATCCTATTTAGCATGTAGAAGTACATATATGTATTAGGTGCGGGCATAACACTATTTGTTATGGAAAGAACCACCTTAGGGACTAGGAAACACTCAAAACTAAGTGTTAGAATCACATGTGATTGAAGAGGGGAGTTTGCGGCCATAATAAGGAGTGTACGGTCACGGGTTTACAGGCCATGGGTTTACGGTCTAATGACCTTACGGTCATAAGGTTTACGGTCTAATGACCTTATGGTCATAGGGTTTACGGTCCATGGGTTTACAGTTCATAGGTTTACGGCCCATGAATATACGATCATTGAAGGGTGTACGGTCTAACGAGATACACTAGACCGTAAACACCTTTTGTTCATGGAAAAGTGACGATTTCAAAGCAAAACTCAAGAATCCTAACTAGATATAAGTATAAGAGGATGATACTAACGATTTGAAGGCAAAGAAAGGTGTTTTCGGTCCAAAACACTAAGGTGTTCTTGAGGATTCGTGAAGATCTAGATAAATGATGAGATTAATGAGATAGGAACATGGATTTACCACTAGATAGAGGAATGAAGCAACAAATAGAGCTGAAAAACACTTACAACTTGAAGATCTTGGAGGAAACTCGATGAAGGTAGAGAGAGAGAGTAGAGAGAGAAAGCCTTTGAAGTGTTTAAAGTGTGAAATGAAGGCCAAATACTCTATATATAGGGTAGAGTTCTCGGTCAAGGGGAGGGGTCCACCTGACCGTAAACGGGTTTATGGTCTTCACGAGTTTACGGTCGTAAACTCGTCCTGACCGTGAACTCGGTGATTTTCGAGGAAGTTTCAAGTTTTTCGCGTGATTCCCGGTTTATTCCGAATCGTATAAAATACATATTATTTATTTAAAATTTAAGGTCCTTCCGAAATTAAGAAATTTGACAGAATTAAATAAAAACCCAAATTTTATTAACGGAAACTAGGTAAGGATAACGGGAAAAGTTTCAGGTTGTCACATCATCCGCCCGTTAGAGGGAATTTGGTCCCGAAATTCGAACATAGAATACAAATCATGGATTAGAAAAGAGATGTGAATACTTCTGTTTCATCTGATCTTCGCACTCCCAAGTGAATTCAGGTCCCCGCTTGGCATTCTAGCGAACCTTCACTATCGGGATGCGACTTTGTTTCGTTCGTTTGATCTCTCTATCCATGATTTCGACCGGTTCTTCCATAAAGTTTAGGTTCTCATTGATTTCAATCTCCTCGAGAGGGATCACAAGGGTTTCGTTGGATAAACACTTTTTAAGATTCGAGACGTGGAAGACGGGATGAATGTTACTAAGTTCTTGAGGTAAACGAAGTTTGTAGGCTACGGGACCGATCCTAGCAAGGATCTTGAAGGGTCCTATGTATCTTGGATTTAGCTTTCCACACTTTCCAAAGCGTATCATGCCTTTCCAGGGTGAGCCTTTTAGCAGGACACGGTCTCCAACCTGGAACTCCAAGGGTTTTCGTCGTTTATCGGCGTAGCTCTTTTGTCTATCTCGTGAGGCCTTCAGTCGTTCTAGGATTTGTACAATCTTTTCGGTGGTTTCACGGATGATTTCTGGACCAGTGAGAGTGCTGTCAGGGACTTGCCCCTTGACTAGCTGCGTGTCGCCCACCTCATCCCAACACAGAGGGGATCTGCACTTACGGCCATAGAGGGCTTCGAAAGGCGCAGCCTTGATGCTGGTATGGTAGCTGTTGTTGTAGGAAAATTCGACCAAAGGAAGATGAGTGCCCCATGAAGTGCCGAAGTCGATGACACAGGCTCTCAACATATCGTTCAATGTCTGAATTGTTCTCTCATTCTGTCCATCTGTTTGTGGATGATAAGCCGTGCTCATATCCAACTTAGTTCCAAGAGCCTTCTGTAACGATTGCTAAACCCTTGAGGTGAACCTGCTATCTCGGTTAGAGATAATGGATACGGGTACCCCATGGAGGCGAACTATTTCTTGAATGTAGATCCGCATGAGTCTCTCCATTTTGAAGCTTTCTTTGATTGGCGGGAAGTGGGTGGATTAAGTCAACCGATCGACAATTACCCAGATGGCGTTGAGCCCACTCGGAGATTTGGGTAACTTGGTGATAAAGTCCATGGTTATCCTTTCCCACTTCCACTCAGGTATCTCTGGCTACTAAAGTAAACCTGAGGGCTTTTGATATTCCACCTTCACCTGGGCGCAAGTCAAGCACTTGCCCACGAAGATCGCAATTTCTGCTTTCATGTTTAGCCACCAATAGAGCTGTTTCAGATCTAGATACATCTTATCTGAACCTGGGTGAACGAAGTATTTCATCTTGTGAGCCTCATTCATGACAACCTCTCTGTACCCGCCGAACTTAGGGGTCCAGATCTGGTTCATAAAATAGTACACTCCGTCTCCCTTGACCTCTAAGTTCTTGTCCATTCCCAGCAATGCTTCATCCGCCACATTCTCTGGTTTCAAGGCTTCCAGCTGAGCCTCTTTGATCTACGCGGATAGATGGGAATGAATGGTCATTGTCAATGCTTTCACCTTTCGCCCTGAATACTCCTTTCGCTGAGGGCGTCTGCTACCACATTGGCCTTGCTGGGATGGTAGCGAATTTCGCACTCGTAGTCACTGAGTAGCTCTACCCATCATCGCTGTCTCATGTTTAACTCCTTCTGATCAAAGATGTGTTGCAAGCTCTTATGGTCGGTGAAAATGGTGCACTTGGTTCCGTACAGATAATACCTCCAGATCTTCAACACAAAGACCACTGCTCCCAACTCTAGATCGTGAGTTGTGTAATTGACTTCGTGTGTTTTCAACTGCCTCGAGGCATAGGCGATAACCTTTCCTCGTTGCATGAGCACACAGCCTAGGCCCTGATTGGATGCATCACAGTAGACAACGAAGTCTTCCGTCTCTTCGGGCAGGGACAAGATAGGTGCACTGCATAAGGCGTGCTTCAATGTTTGAAACACAGTGTCTTACTCAACTCCCCAACTAAAGGTTACACCTTTCTATGTCAGGGTAGTTAAAGGCTTAGCGATTCTGGAGAAGTTTTGGATAAACCTGCGATAATAGCCCACGAGACCCAAGAATTGCCGGATTTCTGTGGGTGTCTTTGGTGCAGACCAATTCTCAATCGCTTTGATTTTGGAAGGGTCCACGTGTATGCCTTTCTTGCTAACCACGTGACCAAGGAAAGTTACCTTCCTGATCCAGAACTGCCCTCAATGTTTCGAGCACTTGCCTCAAGTGTTGTTTATGGTCGCTCTCACTACGCGAATAGACAAATATATCTTCGATGAACACGATTAGAAACCTGTCCAGAAAAGGGCGGAACACCCGATTCATCAGGTCCATGAATTTTGCCGGTGCGTTGGTCAGACCAAAGGGCATCACTACAAACTCGTAGTGTCCACAGCGAGTTCGGAATGCTGTCGTGGGCACATCATTCTCGTGAACTCGAAACTGATGGTACCCTGATCTTAGATCTATCTTTGAGAAATAACTGGCTCCTTGAAGTTGGTCGAAGAGATCTTCGATTCTAGGCAAGGGGGTAACGGTTCTTGATGGTCAGCTTGTTCAGTTCTCGGTAGTCAATGCACATCCGAAAGGATCCATCTTTCTTTTTCACGAATAAGATCAGAGCTCCCCAAGGTGAGGAACTCAGCTTATGAACCCTTTGTTGATCAGCTCATTGAGTTGGCTGGATAATTCTTGCATTTCTGCTGGTGCTAAACGATAAGGAGACTTAGCTACAGGAGTAGCTCCGGGGATTAATCGATACGAAACTCGACTTGACGCTTGGGAGGAATTCCTGGGAGATCTTCAGGGAAGACATCAGGAAAGTTGCAGACTTCGGGAAGACTCTCGAGGTCTTTAACTTTTTGCGTCTCATCAACGACGTGAGCTAGGAATGCATGGTATTCCTTCCGCAGATACTTATGGGCTTTAATGCATGATATGATACGAAGGTTCGAATTGGGCTTATCCCCGTAAATCATGAGGGTTTCGCCAGAGGGAAGGTTGAGACGGATCGCTTTCTCAAAGCAAAGGATATCAACACGATTGAGGCTTAACCAATCCATGCCGATAACGACGTCGAAACTCTTAATGGATACACGCATAAGGTCGATGGGAAAGGAATGATTGTCTAAGGTAAGAGTACAGCCTATGAATATGTCGTTCGTGCTCTCTTTCTTTCCGTTAGCCATCTCGATGATGAATGTTTCAGTTAAAGGTTGGGATTTACATTTGATTAGGTATTTGAATGCATGACTAACAAAACTCCTTTCCGCACCAGAATCGAAAAGAATGCATGCATAAGAGTTGTCAAGGAGGAACGTACCCGTAACAACGGTAGGATCAACGACCGCTTCCTCTTGGCCCATTACCAGCACCCTTCCTGCATTGCCACCAGTTGTTGCCTTGGGACAATCTCTCTTGAAGTGTCCAACCTCTCCACATCCATAACAAGCTTGACCGGCACCCGCTCCCGGAGCCTGATTGGTCGGTTGGACTGGTCCTTTGCAGAAACGAGCTATGTGTCCCTTTTTGCCACAGCTGGTGCACGATATCTCCCGGCACTGCCCTTGATGATGGTAGTTGCACTTGTTGCAAAGAGGTAGTTTTCCAGCATAGCGGCTGGGGGTTGTTGAACTATCGGGAGCTGTTGCAGGAGTAGTAGCAGCGCAGACTGCCACTGTTTGCTGTTTCTTGGAGGGCTCCCGAGACAACTGGCCCTTGCTTTTGTTCCAATGCTTCTTCTTCTTCCCACCACTCTCCTTTTGTGATTCGGAGATAGCTGCTACCTCATCTAGATCGACCCCATGATCGATCAGAGTCTGCGCCAGGTAGTTGGCGCTATCAAATGTAGTAGGTCTAGCAGCCAAGACATTTCCTTTAGTTGGGGCCATCAGCCCCCAGATGTATCTTTCAATCTTTTAGCTTTCCGGGGTGACCATTCCCGGGCAAAGGAGAGCCAGATCATAGAATCTAGCAGTGTAGGTAGCGATGTCAGATCCCTTCATCTTCAAGTTCCATAGTTCGTGCTCCAACTTTTGCACCTCACCCTTCGGGCAGTATTCAGCAAGCATGAGTTCCTTCATTCTTTCCCAACCCATGGCATTAGCCACTGGCAGGGTTAGGGATTTGACTTGACCATTCCACCAGGTCAAGGCTCGGTCGGTGAAGGTGCAGGCGGCGAATTTCACCTTGTTGGCTTTGGAACAGGCGCAAATTTCGAAGATGGATTCGATCATCTCGAACCATCGAGTCAGAGCGATGACTCCTCTGTTTCCGTCGAAGGACTTGGGCTTTGCAGTCATGAAGTCCTTGTAGGAACACTCCTTTTGTTGTCCCTGGATTCCGTCTTGCCTTTGCGGGTCGGTTCCACCTCCAGCCCCTCCAGCGTTCACTTGTGCCATTGCTGCAGTCACGGCGGCGGTAACTGCTGCCTGGAACATGACGGGGTCGAACTGAGGGTGTGGTGGTGGTGGCGGAGTGTTGTTTCTTCGGTTGGACCTTCTTTCGAGAGGCATCTTGTTCTAGAAACAATCAGGAGGAAGAGGATGGTAAATCCTCAAGATATATGAAAAAAAATATATATCTTGTCCTGATAATGAAAGCGTTCCACCAAGCGATAAGCAAAGAAGGGTTACTAATAATAGTAAATTACCACTTAGGAAAGAAAAGGTAGCAACACTTGGAATGAATCTATATACAGAGTTTGGCTCTAGCTAAAATACTCCTATAGTATTTTATGTTGAATGATTTTTGGTAAGTTTTAGGCTTGCTGTAACACCACAACCACTCCCAAGCACATATTGGTCATGTCTCGACTGAATATAGTTGATCAGGCTATATTCACCCTAGACATGATTACATAACTGCATAGGTTTAACCACAGCGTCCCAACATCCAAATACTTTTTTTGTTCAACCTATGACACGGATTCAGGTACCTAGGTATACTTTTATAAAAATACTTATATTTTTGAAAGTATACTTTTAGTTTAGAGCACTCAGGCCCCTTAGTATTTATAGTTGTATACCATGTAAGGTTCGGTATACTTAGTTCGCTGTAAACAAGGGCTCTGATACCAATCTGTCACACCCCAAAACCAGAACGGCAGAAACATTCTGGGGTGGAGGACGTCATGCGTAGTATCACAACAAATGTATAGAAAGCATAGTAAACACAACCAAACATTGAATACAAATGTCAAAAATGTTTACATCAGTTTGAAGCTTGTTTTGATTACATCATAAGTACGCAAAATATAGAAAATATGACTCTTATTGCTCCGGCTCCTCTAAATCCAAGAAGTACCTGACTACTGATTCCCTGAGAATACAAGCAGTTTGATGAATATCAGCATAAAGCCGGTGAATTCATAAGCGTTTAGGTTTGGTGGAAAAGTTTATTTGATCCTTTTGAAAAGTGTCCCTCAAGAAAATCCTATATTTTCTTATAAAAAGTTTGTTTGAAAACCCATTCCTTCTATGACTTCCAGATTCATACTAAAATGTATAATCCAAGGAGTCGTGGAATGAATATAGACATTCGTTGGTTACATGTTAAACAATCCGTATATGAAACGCCGAGTTATCCCGGGAAATCCTATATTTTCCCTAAAATTTGGTTATTGATTATCTGTTCTAAACCGAGGTGTGCAAGTATCTACCATACTCGTATTGATAAAAGCAATTTTCTTTTAAAACCCTGGTTACACCCAGAGAGAGGTATATTAGCCTTACTAAATAAAACTAAATAAAAGAAAACTGTGATGAACTAGGTCCTGAAGGTATTATTAATACCTTCCAGTAATCTGTCGGTTATTACTTTGAGGTTAGTTCATCTGATTCATTATTACAAAAGTAAATTCCTGTTATCTAGGTTTTGAGTTTCATGACCATAACTGACTGGATAAGGCACGTAACGGGGCCGGTATCCTCAATGACTTTGTCACCCATAGACCTGCCGGTCCAACTGTAGCTAGAAGCGGGGTGTGGGATTGTCAGTCCCGTATAGATCTATACAAAATAGTCACGCTCTCCCTACAAGAGATTCTGGTCACAAGTGCTAGTCCTACACTCTGATTCTGTGGGAGTGTTACCAAGGACGTGTCTCCAACTTAGACCAACAAATTTACAAGTAATAATATAGAAAATCCTTTTTATGGTTTGCATGAATCCTTTATAAAATGACACATTTTACTACATGATTCAAAAGTTCGTTACCCTTGTTTGGAAAACTGTTTCTACGTGTTGACTTCTTAATCGGTTGGTAAAACTGTTTTCCTTGTTAAAAGCATACTGAAAATATAATTATCTTAAACAAAATTACATATTTTGAGCACAAGTTTCCTTATGCTTTTGCTTATATTCTCCCCCTGAAAACGTTAAAAACACAGAAAAATGTAGGGGTATGAACTCACAGTTTGACGTGGGATTCGAGTGTAAGTTGCTAGGAATTTCTGAGTGTCAAGTAAACCTCGGGCACAAACGGATCCTATTTAGCATGTAGAAGTACATATATGTATTAGGTGCGGGCATAACACTATTTGTTATGGAAAGAACCACCTTAGGGACTAGGAAACACTCAAAACTAAGTGTTAGAATCACATGTGATTGAAGAGGGGAGTTTGCGGCCGTAATCAGGAGTGTACGGTCACGGGTTTACAGTCCATGGGTTTACGGTCATAAGGTTTACGGTCTAATGACTTTACGGTCATAGTGTTTACGGTCCATTGGGTTTACGGTTCATGGGTTTACGGCCCATGAATATACGGTCATTGAAGGGTGTACGGTCTAACGAGATACACTAGACCGTAAACACCTTTTGTTCATGGAAAAGTGACGATTTCAAGGCAAAACTCAAGAATCCTAACTAGATATAAGTATAAGAGGATGATACTTACGATTTGAAGGCAAAGAAAGGTGTTTTCGGTCCAAAACACTAAGGTGTTCTTGAGGATTCTTGAAGATCTAGATAAATGATGAGATTAATGAGATAGGAACATGGATTTACCACTAGATAGAGGAATGAAGCAACAAATAGAGGTGAAAAACACTTACAACTTGAAGATCTTGGAGGAAACTCGATGAAGGTAGAGAGAGAGTAGAGAGAGAAAGCCTTGGTAGTGTTTAAAGTGTGAAATGAAGGCCAAATACTCTATATATAGGGTAGAGTTCTCGGTTAAGGGGAGGGGTCCACCTGACCGTAAACGGGTTTACGGTCTTCACAAGTTTACGGTCGTAAACTCGTCCTGACCGCGAACTCGGTGATTTCCGAGGAAGTTTCAAGTTTTTCGCGTGATTCCCGGTTTATTCCGAATCGTATAAAATACATATTATTTATTTAAAACTTAAGGTCCTTCCGAAATTAAGAAATTTTACGGAATTAAAAAAAAAACCCAAATTTTATTAACGGAAACTGGGTAAGGATAAAGGGAAAAGTTTCGGGTTGTCACAGAAGTACCCTCACATATTCTCGCTTTCATGACCCTACCTTTCGACAGAATTTCGGGACGAAATTCACTCTAATGGGGGGATGATGTCACAACTAGCATTTTTGGCTAGGAAATTCCGTCCTCATGTAAACAACGACTGTTGTGAGACTTGTGTTAACACGTTAAAGTTTACATTATGGTTCCTAATGGACCATGTAATGTTATAATACAAAGCATCTATGTATCTCAAATCTCTCCCAAATCTCTTTATGTATCTCAAATCTCTCTCGAATCTTCCTATGTAGTTTTTCCTTAGCCAAAATCAACTCAAAACGAAAGGAGAAACTGAAAGAGCAAGCTCATTTCAGAAACCTCCTGTTCTGCTTCGGAATTACCTTGATCTGGAACCCCCCCCCCCCCCAACACTTCGGAACCGTTGGAAATGGCTCTGGAACTAATGTGCTTTGAAACCTAGCATGCCTCGGACGATATCGCTCCAGACGAACTACTAATCCGGAACTGCTGACTTCGGAAGGTCTCGCATCACTCCGGAAGGACCAGCTACTGAGCCATCTCGCACCGGAACCTTTTGCATCTCGGAAGAAGCCACTCCGGAATCTGAGAAGAGCTTCGGAACACCTGGTTGACTCCGGAAGCTGAATAGCCGACTTCGGAAGTAAGGACATGACTCCGGAACTCCCTAAGCACTTTGGACCCTAGCAGATTCCGCACCTACACTCCGGATTTGTGTCCATTTCGGACCTTTTCTTCACTCTAAGGTATTTTGACGTCGGGAATCCAACAAAACTCGTGTTTTTCAAAACTTAGACCCCTTAAACCCCCATTTTAAGCCAAATTTGATCATTTAAAATAATATTTAAGATTTATAAAGATATTATTATTTTAAGTCATGATGAGAACAAGATAAGGATAAGAGGGTTTGACTTTGTGATTTGATGTAATCTTCCATTTCCCCATGCAAATCCTAGTAAAACACAAAATCACCATAGAAAACAAGACTTTGTCCAACAGTACTCCAAGCAAGTGTCAAGTCACTCCTTATCCTCTCTATTTACAAACGTGAACCACCTTTCCCATATTCCACTTCTCATATCCATATTCTGTGAACTCCTAAGTTTTCTCTCAAACTCCTTCAAGCTTCAAGTCTTGTTCCTTCAAAGCAATTTCTAGATTCTTTTAAGTATCTCATTTTCTTGAGTTGTGATTCTCCACATTATTATGTAGATTTCATTAGACTTACACATAAAATTATCGATGCATATTCTTAGGAAATTTTAAAGTTCAAAAAGTTATCAAACCCTTCAAGTGTTAGAACTTGAAAACTCCTTAGCACCTCTTCAAATCATCCAACAAGCTAAACCAATGTGAGCTTCATACCCCTATCTTTTGAGTTTTCAATATTTTTGGGGGAGGATACAAGTCAAGGGTCTTGTGAAATCATCGAATAATTGTTGGTCTATATTTTCATGTTGTGATATATGTGTTTAAACTCATGAATCTCCTTATAAAAGTCCAAAATTCGAGATTTTGGTTAAGTCCCAAGAACTTAAGCTACATTTCACGCTAAAAGTAGTATTTATATGAATTATCATTCATAAAATCTTACGCTAAAAGTCACAAGGATTGCTCAAGGAAATTGTTTAAACAAAAGGTTGCAACTAATATCTTGAAGATATTGAATTATGAAAATATTGATATCTTGGGCTATGTTCGGCCATATAAATATATATATATATATATATATATATATATATATATATATATATATATATATATATATCAGTTTTGGAACATGAAATAGATATATATATATATATATATATATATATATATATATATATATATATATATATATATATATATATATATATATATATATATCAGTTTTGGAACATGAAATAGATTTGAGGAATCATTGAACATCTAAATTTCTAAAGGGCCAAAAATGGAATTTTTGGATAAACAAGGGCCTTTTTGAATGTTTCATAAATATAAGTCTATAATGAACATTTTAGAAGAAATGGACCATTCGCAACAATGCACCTTGTTTTGAATTACTCATTACACCTTTAACTAATATTGGGTCATTTTTGATAATTGTGATTCAAAGTGGACTAACTTCAATAAACGAAAACGATAGATCTAGTCAACGAGTACAATTATCATTATTTATTTAATAAATAATGGATTTCAACGATTTGCTCAAAAACAAGTTGGTATTCTAGTGAAGACGAGTCTCAAAAAGTACCTAAATATAAATATATTAGTGTACGTCTAATGTCCTGTAAGGAGTTATAACCAGAGTCTCCTAGAGGGAGAGCGGAAATTTGTGTTTAGATCTATACGGTGTTGACACCCCGCACCTTCGTTGTTCGCTACAGCTAGACCGGCCAGTCTAGGGTGACAAATGTCTTTATTCGACTCACTAGAATATGTTTAGAAATTTATGTAAGGAAAACCTCATAAATTAATTTTAGCACATTGTGTTGACTGCCCTATGCATGGTAGTGATGGTCCGCATTTGTTGTGTTGACCGTCCACTCAACTTGCGTGGAATATCCACAATCGGCTATTGATTTTTCACACCCCTCCAGCCTTAGGGTTTTTAAGACCACCATTATATATATATATATATATATATATATATATATATATATATATATATATATATATATATATATATATATATATATATATATATATATATATATATATATATATATATATCAGAAAATATAGGATTTTCAGGGGAAAAACGATTGTATACGATTTTGAAAACGATAAACTATCACACACGCATATGCAAGTATACACAATTGGAAACAGAACTTACGATTATTTTATACGATTTCGAAAACGATAAACTAAAATGCACCAAATTTTACTTGATAAGAAAACAAGATTTACAACTATATTCCTTTTAGAAAACAGGGGATTTTCTGGAAAATATTTGTTGCTACTACTCAAAAGAACTACTCTCAAATATAGCTCACCTTTATAAATTACATTACTTTTCAAAAATCACTCCCTATAAGGATGAATAAAAAGTAATGACATGCATGCATATATCCATGATTTCGGAGCAAGAGTTCAAACAAATTTATACAAAATATCGGATTTTCTGAAAGTACGACGAGAACAATTCTAAACAATTGTAAAACTATTTTTATACAAAAATGCTTATGAACTCACCAACTTTTTAGTTGACGCTTTTCAAAACGACTTGTATTCTCATGGATCTAGGAAGCAGGTTAAAGGGGCGCTGATTCAAGACTATTTGCTATAGTTTGGAAATTTATTTACTTATGTCTTTTTTGTGTAATTTCAAGAACAAATACAATATGTAAACAATGTGAGTCTGTTATCTCAATGTATGATATTTGGAGTTTCTATGTTTCATTTATATCCAATTGTTATGATACTGCACAATGAAGTCACCCGCCTTTGGAAGTTTCCGCCGTCTGGTTCGGGGATGTGACATGTTCCCTGGTTGGTGCTTCCGGTTCCCTGCCCGTTGCCTTCTCTGTTGTTTCCGTTGCGAATCTGCGCAAGTGCTGCAGTGACCGCAGCGGACACTACTACTTGGAATGTGATTGAGTTTATTTCTGGCGGCGTTGGTGTTGCGTTGTTTCCACGGTTTGGTCTTTGAGGCATCTTTCTGTCATAAAACGGAAAGATGTTGAGTATCCAATGTATTTAGTTTCACGATTTCTTGGTTATAGTACAGTGTCAGTGATTCGGTTGTGTATAAGTGAGTGAATGCATACAATCAATATGTAGTAAAAGTAATAGAACACATAGCAGATCACAACATCACGGTAAGATATATATATATATATATATATATATATATATATATATATATATATATATATATATCATTTCCCCTAGTAATAACCATTTTAATACAAGGAAATTTTGCCAAAAAGCCATATAGTACATGGGGAAACATATGATCCGACAGCTTAACGACCCTATGAATAGTGTAATCACTTAAACATATGGTCGATAGTACATAGAATAATACATTAAAAGAAAATCATAACCATAGTACATAAACAGGTACTAGTTGCGACGGGGTGGGTCTGGTAACAAAATCATATGCCGAAATGTCGTGCTACAAGATCAGCTAGCTCTTCCATCTCCCTGACTACCTTGTTTCTCTCGTGCTCTGCGTATACAGCTCGGGCCTCTGTTGCTAATAGTTGTTGCCGAAGAGTGGCAACCTCCTCCTCTAGGGAGTGAGTCCCATCTACGGGACCCCGTGGCGCTGTAGAGTGATCATGTACTATCTCAGAAGTGGGAGGTTCACTAGAGACTTCATTAGTATCTCCACCCTCCCCCGCGACCTCATCAGATTCTCCAAACTCATATTCCGTCTCCACGTACTCTTCGCGCCCGACACCGGGGGCTGCCTCCACCACGGGGTCTTCCTCAATTATTCTGTGGGCCATTAGGTTCTGATAGAAAAGAGCGCCTTGATGTGCTTCGTCCATGGCGACTGCGCGTGAACAGGGAGTGAGAAGTGGGTAAAAGGGGGTATGTAAAATAAGTTTTTCCAAAATACTCCTATAGTATTTTAATTATCTTTGTTGAGTTCCTTAGAAGTTTTGGGATACGAGGTAAGCTTCTAGGTCCATTTCCCACCATGATTACCTCCAAACACATGTTGGTCATATTTTGAATAAATATAGTTGATCAGGCTATATTTATCCCCAATATGACTACATAACTGTCCGGGTTTAATCACAGTGTTCAATTTCCTCCAGAGACTTGTAGTGTTATAGTTTTAATGCAAACCTAGGTATTCATTTTATTCAGAGTGTTTTAGTCCCATTGTATTTATAGTTTCGTATCAAGTATGATTAGATATGCCAGTTCACTATAAACAATGCTCTGATACCAATCTGTCACACCCCCAAACCAGACGGCGGAAACGTCCGGGGGCTTGCGCGTGACTTCATCTTGTAATATCATCACAATTGTATATAACTGAAACAAGACAACACCATCATCATACATATCAAAATACAACCACCATTGTTTACATCAACTATAATATCATAAATTACATGCCATAATGTTTAATGTATGACGATGACAAAATACAATAAATTCCACATTTCCTGCTGACCTTTCTTCTTAACGATTCCCTGAGAATACAAGTTATTTTGAAAACGTCAACGTAAATAATGTTGGTGAGTTCATAAGCATGATGGAATAAATGTTTTTGTATTATTCGTAAAACAACAGAAAATCCGATATTTTCTGAAAATTAGTTTGAAAGCGATGTATTAAATCGAGTATTAAATGCATGTGTGGTTTCCGTTGAAGAATTAAGTTTTAAATAAGTAATCCAGAAAATCATGTATATTTCTGTTGTAAGTATGATGCAATGTACAAATGTATTTCTCCCAGAAAACCTAATGTTTTCTGATTTTAAAGTATCATGGTCTTAAAAACCCAAAGACCATGTATTAGTATATGTATGTTTTGTATTGTCACGCTTTGTATTTGTATTCCGTAAAATGTAATGGTATTGATCTCTATGTGATTCATTATAACCATGCTTCATAGTGACTAATTCGCCTGTCTTGGCGTTTTCAACGCCGGTTTGATTAAGGTAAGGTTTGTCACCCTAGACTGGTCGAGTCTAACTGTAGCGAACAGCTCAGGTGTGGGGGTGTCACCCCCGTATAGATCTATACACAAACTCTCGATCTCCCTCTAGGAGACTTTGGTTATAACTACATGCTACGATCATACACTCAAAGGTGTCAACCGACATGTCTCACTCGATCCTTAGTTGTTACCTTGCAAGTATTGTATTACAATATGTATAATGCTTTTGTGTATGTATTATTATTTTCCAAAACCCAGAAATAATAGTATATGAATGAAATGAGCCCAACAGAGATGAAAAAAGGTAACTAAGGCCCATTAAACATGTATGTTATTTCCAGGCACAAAAGGTATGCAAAAGGACACTAAAGGTCCATTAAGCAGGTGAGGTATAGTCCAGGCCCGATAAGCATGTATATGGGCTACAAAGGCCCAACACACATGGGATCTATGATTTAGGCCCAATTTAACATGTAATTGGACTACAAAGGTCCAATAAGCATGTAATGGAAGTATTAGGCCCAATAAACCAGCAAATGGACCACTAAGACCCATTAACCATGCCACGAGAGTATTAGACCTAATAATTGTTTTATCGATGTATTTAGTCCGTTTGTCGTACTTACTTTTAATTAAGCTATATCGTTTACCAAAATAACATAAAAGGCCTAATTTTTGTAATAGTGAAAATTTTGGCCCAATAAGCTAAAAATGTAAGGCTTTAAGCACATTTTTGTAAGATTGACACTTTGGGTCCCTTAGGACTTAAAAGTTTATATTTATGGGCTTAATTCTAATAAAATGAATATATATATATATATATATATATATATATATATATATATATATATATATATATATATATATATATATATTTCTGTTTCCAGCTCGTTATTATAAGGATTTACGTTTTTAGCCTATTTTTGATAAAAATGACATTTTTGGCTCAAATTTTGTATCAATAACATTTTAGGCCCAAATTTGAATAAAGTGTCATTTTCAGCCCATAAATCCATAAATTTTCATTTTTTGGCTCAAAATTTGTATTGAATGACATTTTAGTCCATAAAAACCATAATTTTTACATTTTGGGCCCAATAACCGTAAAGGTCCATAATATGGCCCATTATGCGAAAATTACTCCTTTGACCGTTGTAAAAAACGTAAATGTCAAGAAGGTCTCATCCTTTTGTTTATTTGTCAAAAATGGCCCTTTTTCAAGCTTTTGTTTAGTTTCTTATGAATCTTCACATGTTTAACACATTTATCTTTATAGTAAGTTGTATGAAGTGTTTTAGTTTACAAATATCACAACTTTTGGTTTGCATTTTTCGAGATCTATAGTGTTTCATCACATAATCACAACTTAAATCAAGTAAAAAAACACATAACATGCATAAATATATAGATCTACCACATATGCAACTTGTATTCTCCCCCAAAACATGTTTAAAACCGAAAACAAAGGGTATGAACTCACTTTGCTTTGAAGTTTCGGTTTTTGATGAACAAGATGAGGAGATTTTGGCCCTAGCAACTCCTTGAGGAAGTTTTCGAACTTAGATGGTTCTAAGGAGTTAGATCATGAAATAAAACTATGTAAGAAAGAATTCTTAGTATTAAGATGGAAAGTAGGTGTTTATACATGACAATAACTTACCAAGAGGTTGAAACCTTGAAGAACACTCTTGAAACACCCACACACACCCAGAATTTTTAATGAGGAAGAAGGAGGAATTTTTATTGAGAGGATTTTGGAGAGTTTGAAAAATCTTGAAGTGAGATGTGGAGAGGATGGGGGGGGGGTCTCAGCCGAATATCAAGAGAAGGGAGAGAGATGTAAGGTGATGTTGCATGGAAATCCACCATGCAACAATGATGTGTCACTTGCAAATTAATTCCCTTTTTCCCTTTTTTTTGTTTATATGCATAATGGGCCGAGAATTGGCCTAAAGAGAGATGAGGATGAAATGATTTGGGCCCATTATTGGCTTTGTTTAAATTTTTAGAAGCCTAATAATATTTTTCGGCCCATTGGGCCTTTATGAAGGTTCTCGGCCCAATGAAGCCCACTTCGAAGGGTTTACGGCCCAATATAGCAAATGAAATCATTTATGGCCCAACAAAGCCCATTAGAGATAAGATGCATTATTCTAGGCTCACATGGCCCAAAATGCTAAAATCTTATGAATGTGGGTCTAATTAGAGCCCAATTAGGGTTTCCTAGGCCCAAAATAGTCAAGTTGAAGGTTTATTGATTCATTAAGCCCAATAAGAGAATCCTAGTTCATATTAAACTTGAACTGGGATTTTTAGTGTTTTCAACCCTTGGTTGACTATATGAGATGGATGCTTTGTATAAGGTTTTCAAATTTACTTATGAACATTGATTAAGTTTTTTATCATTGAATGAGCTTAGTGTATAATATTAAATTAGGGTTACAAGCATCACAGTAGATGGTGTTTCCATGAGACTAGAATTTTCTAGCTAAAATGCTAGTTGTGACAAAATATACGTGGGGCGTACTCGAGCATTGACCACCATCGGGGTGGTTGACCACGTACGTGCGACATATTCAGATAATGCAGGGCGTACGCCCAATCTTCCCAGAACTCATTAAGAGCTTAATGGCTTAAGATCTTACTTCTAGTTTTCAGATGCAAGGCCAAATCATCCTCAAGAGTCATAAAGTTTCCAACTTTATGACTTTTCATGTCCATTAAGTGCTTAACTCAACATCTTAATACATTAAGTCCTTCTAAAGAATGCATGGAGAAAAACCACCCATTAAGACCCCATTTTTATGACTAAAGACCCTTTCAAAGGTCTGAAAGGACGACTTATTGGGTCAAGGACATGCTATGCTCATGAAACACCACATTTGGGTCAAAAAGAACCTAAAACCAAGCCCAAAACAAGATTTAAATGAAACTTCACCAAGTTTAGAACTTTATACCTCCAAGTGATGCCAAATGAGGGTGTGTTTCTAGATATTGTTGTATTCTGGCTTCGGCTGATCGTACACATCGCATCCTCTTTTGATTATTTTGAAAACAATTTTGAAAATCATTTTTTAAACATTTTCATTTCCTTAGTTTGAGACTGGATTCACGCGAGTGTTCCTCCAATTCACTCAAACCAAGGCTCTGATACCAACTTGTAACATCCCAAAAATCACAACCAATTTAAAATTTTAAAAACAACCCATAGTAATAAAATGTTTACAAAATCATTGTTTCCAAATTGTTTATCCATATCATAGTATCCCAAAATCATAAAGCCATAAACAGAGGATGTGTACGGTCACACCTTCGCCTTCCCGCGATCATTAGAAGTACTTGAAACAACAACTAAAAACCATAAACCAAAGCTTAGTGAGTTCCCCCAAAGTACCAACATACAAACAGAGCCTTGTTTTGAGTGAATTGGAGGAACACTCGTGTCAATCAAGTCTCAAACTAAGAAAATGAAAAGGTTTAAAAAATGATTTTCAAAATTGTTTTCAAAATAATCAAAAGAGGATGCGATTTGTACGATCAACCCAAAGGCACAAGACACACACACACACATAAGCTTAGAAATGCCTCACAATGTGGATTATGGTTGCAAGGTCATTTGAAAGGATGGAGGGTGATGGAAGGAGCCAAGTTTGGGAGTTAATGATGAATAAATAGGGTCCAACCCCTAAAGATTAGGGTTTGGGACTTCATCGCATACGCCCTTCGTACACAAAGCGTATGCCTAGCGTACGTGAATCTGCCCCAAAAATCCAAAAGTGGCACAAAAAGCCCCTCCCATCCGTAAGTCTTACATGAGAAGGACCAATATGCAATAAATCTCAATATAAGGGTCAAAGATGAAAGTACCTCAAAACTCGATGTTACAATCCAGCTCACTCGGAGCTCCAAAAAACCTCTTGCTGAGCGCAAGAGAAACGAAAGATCAGGTAGCCCTCAAATCAAACAATATCAAAGCAGAGATGATGTTCACAAGGAATGATCCTAAAACAAAAAACACAAATATAATCAGGGAAATCAAAATAAATAAAGAGTTAAGGAGAAGAGACATACCTGTCAGCACATCTAGTGCAGCACGCGCCTCCTCGGCAGTCAACTGAAAGGCCCTACTCCTCACAACAGGCGCACCCTCCTTGCCCTAACGGCCATCTGTAATCCGTAGGGTCGTCGGAGTAGGTGCTACTATTGGTCCTCCTAATGCTAGACGTAGGTAGTTGTCCTTCTTGTGGCCCCTCTGATTGCAATGAAAGCAAATCAATTCTAATGTATGTGTGGTGGTGATAGTAGCAGTACAATCATTGCTAAAGTGCCCTGACTTGCCGCACTTGTACCAGCCCGAACCACCCGCTCTGCAAACCCCATCATACAACCTGCCGCATTTACCACAATAGCTCCGACCCTGCTAGCCCTTTGACCTAGAGTCGAAACCCTTGGGTTTCTTTGCTGAAACACCAATTGCCTGCTCATGCTCCACCTTCTTCTTCCATATGTGCTCCAGATTAATCTCTCGCTCCTGTGCCCTAGATATTATGTCATCCAGAGTCGGGTAGGCAGAAAAACTAATGAACTCCCTGATGCTAGATCTCAGCATATCATGGTATCGGGTCTTCCTCATCTCCTCATCAGCTGCATACTAGGGTACCAACAATGCCCTCTCTAAACTTGGCGGTGATATTCACCATAGTCTCACTCGTCTGACTCATGTCAAGAAACTACCTGGCTAACTGTTGCACCTCAACAGCTGGTGCAAACTCTGCTCGAAACCGGGTCACAAAATCTGGCCATGTCATGGCCTCAATGGTTGGGACTCTCAAGGCATAGATTACTTCCTCCCACCAATCTCGGGCTCGCTCCCTCAAACATCCTACAACGAACCTAACCTTCGACCCCTCAGGGCAGAAGCTCATCATCTAAGCACACTCAATGTCGGCTATCCAATGCCTGGCTGTGATAGGGTCCTTCACCCCAAAGAAATCTGGTGCCCCAAATCCCCTAAAATCATTGAAAGAGAGTGTGTGGTCCCCTGACTGGCTAGCAGCCAAATCGGCACTGAAGATCCGAAGGCGATCCTCCATCAGTTCCATGATACCCTCCTTGATCGACCCGAACATCGCCGGTATTGCATCAAGGACGCCTCTAGAAATCTTTAATGTGATGAATTCACGTAATCCCTCATCAACCGGTTCGGTGCCCGTGCTCGAACCAAATCTAGATCCTGAACCCCCTGCTCCGTGACGTGTCACCACCATACTGAAACATAACCATATAAACGATTATCAAATACACGAGAAGGTTCACACTCTCGAGTTCCCCAGATTCATCGTGGTCTTCCTGGTCTTGGGTATAAATCCTGCGCTTTCAGTAATACGGCCCCAATACTACGTTCCACACCTATTTATACCCTCCTCAAGGACTACCCCGACTCCTTCAAGTAATTATTCCCAACTGATACATTTCTCAAACTATAAGGCATCCTACGCACCAAAGCATCTCACAGGGACTTCCTAAGACTCCCTTCCTCACTCCTCTATGTTATCGGTTGCAGAAGGAACTGCTACAGCTACTACATAACTACCGCATGAACTCAATTACATACTACTAGTACTAGATAATTCTTCGAATGACAGGTTCCACACTACAACGGTTGGACTCAAACAAGAGATGCACAATAGAGTTAAACATATCCTTCTAAAATTATCCAATCGTAATAATATGTAACCCAACGCATTCATCCACTAGTTAGGTAGTATCAACATAATTTCCTAAAGCACAAAGCATGCAACATTTGAGCATCAGGAAATTTAACTCAAAACATACCCTATACAGGTCATCCTAACAAGTAACTGATCTGAAACTAGCATGCAAATCTAAAATCTCATACAGATAGGCATATAAAGGAATCTCTCCTAACATTCTCTTATGCAATTCTGAGCAGACCCTTAGCTCCTAATCTAGAATGAAATCCTCATATCATAGCATAAAACATATAACTTGTATGGGTATTTTAGAAAAACTTACTTGAAGCTTAGTGAGTTCCCCTAAAATACCACATACTAAACAAACATACTACCAAACATATATGGGTGCTTGCCTACCGTTTCGGTCTATTTCAACCAGTAACTATCAAGCATATTTGGGTGCTTGCCTACCCCCTGCGGTCTATTTCAACCGGCTACTATCAAGCATATATGGGTGCTTGCAATCCCCTTCGGTCTATTTCAACCGGATATCGGGTCTATTTCACCCCTACTACTACCACATAATATCATAACAGAAATCGCAGAGTCATCAAGCAAATACAGGCATAACGGACAATTGTCACAAAGACAATCATCACACTACATCATAAACTAGTGGGCCGACATTGGTGCCTTCGACCCATGGATACTTCAAAGGAAGACTCACCTCAGACTGAAGATATCAAATCGCACTCGGCGGATGACTCGCGAAAACCTCTTCCTAACGCACAAGATTAAAACTCTAATTAGAAATTAGGCCACACTCTAACTTAAAGGTCCAAACCGTAATTCTTGATTTAAGTTAAAAAGCACTCCTTTATTCTTGCCTCAACGGGCCTCCCTCCCCTTAATGCCCAAGTCCATAAAAAGCCCAAAAATGCATCGAAGCCCAACTACAATACTTCTAAGGCCCAATATGGCCCAAAAACACCTACCATGGCCTTACGCCCAAAAATGTCTTGTTACAACAGGTAGGCTTGAGGCCCAACCTAAGTAAGACCAAGGTCCAATGTAAACACGAGCCCAAAAATCATCCAAACCCACAGACTGTATACACGCGTCATACATGACTCATACCCCCAGCATATGTTGGTGGCAATCCGGAATTGGGATACTAACCCAGTACGCGCAAAGTACTCTAGAGTACGCCCATCATATTGGCCAGTTAGCCCATCTACACTTCTAAGTCTTAATCCATTTAGCCATTACGTCCAAAACTTATATCCAAGCTTAAAATAACGTGTTAAGCCATAAAGTTGCAAACTTTATGATTTTACATGCATGGAGGGGGCTCAAACCATGAATTAAGTCTATTTACTCACTTAGATGGTTACTAACACTTGCATGGTTGAGGCTTAACCATCAAGATATGATTTTTTATGACTTAAAACACTTCCAAGAGTCGAAAAGGATAGCTCATATGTCCTAAGTTGCTCATACTCCAAGAACCCAAACTATAGGACCAAAAGATACCATTTTCTACCCTAAACATAGATCTAAGCTTGCAATGAAGAAGGTTCAAACTTTATACCTTCAATAGGTTGGAAATGATGCACAAGCTCTGGATCTACAACCTCCTTCTTCTTCCTTGCTTCTTCCCAAACTTCCTTCTTTTTCAAAGCCACTAAAGAACACCACAAACACTCAAGAAGGCTCATGAATACTGTAACATCCCAAAATTCAAGGCCAAAAATTTCATTTTTAATTAGGTTATTACATAAAACCAAAGTGTGAATAATCAAAATATAATATTATGAAACCATATCAGAGTATAATCCCAAGGATCACGTGTGCGCAAAACATAGTGTGATGCGCTGCGACCAAGCCGGCTCCTTTCCTTTGAAACAAAGTACCTGAAACCAAAACTGTAAACCGTAAGCACGAAGCTTAGTGAGTTCCCCCATCATACCACATACCAGATAACACCATCGATATCTCTCAACCGGTAACTGCCATCGGTATCTTTCAACCGGTAACCGGGGACTATTTAACCCCTACCACTATCACATAATAATATGTCATAAACCAACTGATCACGTACTAACATGATAAACATGCTGATCACATACTAACATATCATAAACATGTTGATCACATACTAACATATCATAAACATGCTGATCACATACTAACATATCATAAATAGACAGATAAGCATTGCATGGGTTCTGTATACCCCTTCGGTATCTTTCAACCGGTAACTGCCATCGGCATCTTTCAACCATTATCTGCCATCGGTATCTTTCAACCGGTATCCGCCATCGGTATCTTTCAACCGGTATCCGCCATCGGTATCTTTCAACCGGTATCCGTCATCGGTATCTTTCAACCGGTAACCGGGGACTATTTTACACCCTAGCACTATCATATAATAACATGATATAATCATACAGTCAGGCATATCTGGGGTACTGACCTACCCTTCGATCCTAACGACCGAGACAGGGAAGAACTATTCCCTGCTACTACCACTAACACACATATCATATCACATAGGCATATCACATAAGCATATCTCATAAGCATATCACATAAGCATACAAAGATAATTATCACAAAGACAATTATCTACCAACTACCCCTGTTGGTGGGCCGACATTGTGGCCTTAGACCCACCCCTACTGGAAGGTAACTCACCTCGCACTACTGCAGTCCCGAAGACTCAATCCCTCGCTGCTGAAGTCCTGTAGACTCAACCCCAGCTGCTGGATGACAGATTCTCGGTCTGTCAATATCAAAACATCACCCAATTAATAATTGGGTTCCACTACATAATCATAAGTACATACTTTGGGTAATTACTACATTACCCCCTGGCTTGGCTTTATTCAAGCCCAAGGCCCAATCCATAGGTCCAAAGTCAAACTAGAAATCAATGCCCATCATATGGCCCAATTTTCCAAATTGGGCCCAAACCCCTTACATGGGCCTTACCCTAGGCCCATTAAATCATTCTAGACCATTTGCTTGATCTTGGATGGCCCATTTAACAACCCAATCATTAAGGCCCAATTGAAAGGCCCCATAATACACCCAAGTGTGATTAGGGTTTTCACATAAAATGATGATTAGGGTTAAGTCTTCTCACTTAACCCATCAAGGACTTAATCCATTCAGGACTTAATCCATTAAGTCCAATATTACTTAGATAAATTGCTTGACAACGATTATTATTTAATATCTCCAGTTATTAAATAATTCCCGTGTGTCCCGATTAATTCCCCAAATTAGGGTTCTATTGGCATTGTGGTTCTTCCGTCCCAAGTGCTAGCCCAATTATCAATTTGTTGGGCTTTTAGGTTAATTAGGGCTTTATTGGGCCCATTAGGCCCACAAGAATATCATTAAGCCCATTAGGGTTTTATTGGGTCAATTAGAGTCCATTAGACCCATTAGGGTTTTCACTAAGCCCATTAGGCTTCATTGGGCCCATTAGGGTTTCAAGCACCCTAAACGAATCAATCTCACAAGGCAAGCACACCGCCACCCGACACGGCGGCCGGTGGCGGCAGCCACCACCCTACGGTGGTGGTTTGGGTTTCTTTTCATTATACTTTAGCTAATTACAGTTTACAATGCCTTAACCAATAATAAACACACACACTAACTACATCAACACACACACATGGCAGCTTATGGTGGCAGCGGCTTTTCTGGCCAACAAGCTGCACACAACACATGATATAGAAAGAACAAATACCCACACTCTTTTCTTGCTTGCAAACGGGTCCAGCCACCCTCCTGGCGGTGGTTGACGACGGTAGAAGTACAAAACAACGGCAGCAGTGGCGGCTAATCGGAAAGAAGAGGAAAAAGGACGGTGGCTTAGTAGCAATGAACTAGGAATGGAAAGGCTTTGCGACGACAGCAGCTACGCTCCGACTCCACCGGCTTCTCCCCACGACCACGACAATCGCTTCCCGACAGCCTTGTTCTTCGCCGTCAACGAATGAAACAGTGGCGGCTAGGGTTTGGCAGCACCCTCCCAAATCTCCACAGTTCCTCCTGACACCCTCGCCTAACACGTTGTCGGGTGTAATGCACTTCGTTTCTGATAGCAGCGGAGGCAGCATGGTAATGTCCGGTGACTCAAGGCCGCGATGCAACAACGAGGCCTAAAAGCACCACCTTCCAGCGGTCTACCCATAATCACGTCATCGGTCTCGGTGGGTTTTTCCTGGCTTCACGCAACCTCCAACGACAGGGTGATGGTGGCGCTTCAATGGCGAGACCACCGGTGGCATGGTGGCGACGGTTGAAGGTTGAGGGAAAAAGGGGGTGGCGGCTGAATAGTTACGACTAGGGTTAGGGTTGGAGAGAGGGTAATGAGTTTATATATTCTGATCTCGTAAGCATATTGCCATATTGACAGTTTCGGCCCCTCCTCCATAAAATCCTTTCATAAAAAGTCTATAAAATACCATTTAAACCCTGCCCCTTCAATTCCTCTACAATTTAAGTCCAAATTTTACTAAACAGCCCCTTTCTCAACAAATCCTTTTCAAAATCAATCCATAATTTATCTTTTTAACACCCAATTCTCAGTTATGACATTTTCAACCCTTCGAGACCATTCTTTGCTATATAATTATTTATTTTAGGGCTTCTATTTGTTCATTAATTTGTTTATTTATTTAATAAATAAACAGGGTGTTACAACTCTCCCCCACTTAAGTTAGATTTCGTCCTCGAAATCATTTCTTACCATTCCTTGCTCGCCCAACCACCCTAGTAGCATGGTCACCAACCTGGGCACACCCTATCCTCCCCAGGGTAGCCATGACCAATCCTCGTAAAGCCCTAAAATCCGAAGGTGAACGAATTCCTCACAACAAGTTCACATCTACTTCGTGTGAAATCTACTGTCTTGAGATAGTCTGATTCCCTGACAGACCACTCATACTGAATCATTATCGTTGAATCCAGTCCGTTTATCCCACAACTGACTACTCAACTTCTGACCACTTGCGGTTCTCACTATAAAACAGGGTCACAGACCCAATTATCCTTGCATATCACTTATACTTGGCCAAGGCTCAACTAATTCCGTTGTGAGTGACATGTCACTTCCCAATAAACTATCTATCCCGTGCGTACTCGCAACCTAAACACAAATACTAACACTGCCTAATTGCTGAAATTGCTCGAACACTGAACTGCCCCAAGCAGTATGCTGCTACATAGCTGCTTCCCAAATTCTATCGAGACCTTCCTGGTCCCAATTCACTCGTCAGTCCTCGGAAATACCGGGTTCCGGCCTGACTGCGGAGTCAAAGGACCCCCACTTAGTCGCCTCACACGACTTCTGAACGAAATCCTTCTCTGGAACTAGCTGCCACTAGTTACCATGCCATTGTGGCTCTAACAACCTCCCGATCCAACCGGTCGGGTCCATACGTCGAATCCTGACATCATCAAATCCAAGACTAAAAGTGATTGCTACCTGAACAATGGTAGCCTTACCTCACATGTCCTTAAGCAGTCCATTGCTTCCCTGACCTCATAATTGTAGTGACTTTCCTACAGTCTTATCACTGGCTTAACCAGATCTAATCCCTCTAGGGAAATCCATAAACCGATCTGTAGATTTCCATATCCTCACTGCTGCACCCGAACTGGTGGGTACCACTGTTCCTTTCGCGTCCTAACAACACGCTCATACTATCTACCAACCAAGTGAATGCTACGACTACATCCGCAGTCTTACAACACTCTATCACTATCTGACCGCTAGTGAATGGTACGACTACACCCGTAGGCTTACAACACTCTAACACTATTTGGCTGCTAGTGAATGCTACGGCTACACCCGCAGTCTTACAACACTTCCCATACTAACTGACTGCTAGTGAATGCTACGGCTACCCCCGTAGTCTTACAACACTTTCCATACCATCTGACTACCAATGAATGCTACGGCTACCCCCGTAGTCTTACAACACTTTCCATACTATTTGGCTATTAGTGAATGCTACGGCTACCCCCATAGTCTTACAACACTTTCCATACCATCTGACTATTAGCGAATGCTACGGCTACCCCCGTAGTCTTGCAACACTTTCCCAACCGGGTCGAACACGCACTCGACCTAACACATCACTGAACTTGAGTCCTAACCGGGACTCTAACCTGGTTCCCGAAACCTGCTATCACGTGACCCCACTGCATCAGTACCGCACTCATGCCCGTGATCAAAGCGTCACAGTAAACCATGGAATCATCTACACCCTCTGGCAGGGTGAGAATCAGTGCCTCGCACAACCACTGTCTGAGAGTCTCGAAGGTTGTCTGCTGCTCAGG
Organism: Lactuca virosa; assembly: GCF_052849685.1. Lineage (NCBI taxonomy): Eukaryota > Viridiplantae > Streptophyta > Magnoliopsida > Asterales > Asteraceae > Lactuca > Lactuca virosa. The sequence continues at coordinate 184,216,885 of NC_136428.1, forward strand.
CCCCCAACAAAAGGCCACCGATTTCTTGGTCAGTCGGGACAAAGGAATCGCAATCTCGGAGAAGTCCCATATAAATCTCCGGTAATAACCCGCTAGACCCAGGAAACTCCGAATCTCGGTTGGAGACCTCGGAATCTCCCACTGCATCACGACCTCTATCTTGGTCGGATCGACCGGAATACCCTTCTGGTTGACAAGGTGCCCAAGAGATTGCACCTCGCGCAACCAGAACTCTCATTTGGAGAACTTAATAAAAAGTCTCTCCCCCACTTAGATCCGACTAAGTCTTCGCGGCACGTGAGAATTGAAGGATTCCCAATCCTTCTCACTTTCTAGTATCCCACTGATGACAACCCGAGCTTACCCAATGGTAACGATCAATTACCAGTCAGACTTTAAGATCACCCATTCTCTGAAATCCTGACGAGTACCCCTGAGATCTGGTCCAGTCTGACACCTTAGTCCATCTACCATGCTGCCAACTGAAGGCCTTAACCTTCACTCTGGTTGACGAATCCTTATTCCCACTTCCAATCTCGCAGCACCACTGAACTCTAACCGTACACAGCCCATGCGGAAATACCATTCTCTTGAACATCCGATGACCAACCACTTATGCATCCAACACTCGCAACTGACTCCACTATCTTCATGCTACCAATCCTTTCCTAGCAACGGTAGTGCTTGAACTCCCAAGTTCTTCCATAGACAATTACCGACCATACCTGGACAATGATAGAACCCCTGAACACTGACTTCACCGGAGAACTATCACCCCAATCCTGACCGAGTATCCTCTAAATAATACTCCTGCATAGATCTCGACAAAGATCCGAAATGATAACGGTACGCGCGAAACCCACTCTGCAAGATGCGTCCCTTAGTGGATTCATCAAGGACCTTTCGGCATGCAGGATGGCATATATGATCCTTGATAACCCAAACACTACCAGAAAACCGACCCGAGATCCGACTTATCCAAACTCGCTCACAATTCCAAAGCGATACGTATTCCCAACATCCATCTAGTAGCAGTAAAAGATGACATACCCGCAACATCTGGAGGAATCCTAGTCACCTCCAACTGACATGATCAACCCTGCCACACCTGTAGCAGCCTAAACCCTTGGAGTGACAAACTCCCTCATGTACTTCCTCGTACGCGTTGCACTGACTCAGGCCCTGCTGGCCTTTCACCCGATGCTCAGAAGTTATGGGTCTCTTCCCGAGATCCTCTACTATACGCACCTGGCACGAACCTTCTCTTTCTAGGGTGCTCCAAATCGATACCGTATCTGCAAATTCATGGAAATCATATCCTTCAGGGTCTGACACCCTGTCACACTCACTAGCTCGCTTGCCGATGGCAAAGCTGCAACAACTGGAACATCCTTTTTCCCCAAACTGAGTCACAAACTCTTCCCTGAAGCTTCTTAGATTCTCCAAGACTCTCACTGATTCGAGTATGGATCCTGTGCTTTCAGTAGTACGGGCCCAATACTACCTTCCACACCTATCCATGCTTTCCTCAGTAATCCTCCTGAATCCTCCAAGCCACTTCCACAAACCGGTACACCCAAGTCTCACTGAACCTCACTACTAACCCGCTGAAACATATCCCAGGCTTTCCTAGGTTTCCGAACTCACCCAGTCCTCAGCTGCTGAAAGATTCCCAGTAATGTCAACTAGCTACCTCATGAATATAGCTAGCTCACATTACTAAGAGTCCCACAAAGCACAAAGCAAGCAGAATTCAGACAATGGAGAACCTAACCATTCGATCCTCTAGTCAGGGATCTGTACATGCAATTCAAAGGCTCATACAATCAGGCATAACCTAAACAGGCTATCCTATTACTGATTGATCAGTACTGGCATGCAAGTCTACAAGCACATACAATAGGCGTATAAGGCATCCTCCTAGATCCTCAGCCCTAATCTAGCATGCAGTTCTCATAATCGTGTCATATCATAACATGTATGGGTATCTTGGGGAAAACTTACTTGAGCTCGGCTGATTGCACGCATCACACACCTTGTTCTTTTCAAAGTTCTTTTATCCTTCCAAATTCTTTTCAAACTCTTTTTATAAAATGATTTTTCTTTTGACAATTTTCATACCAAGTCCTTAGTTTGAGTTCAGATACACCCGAGAGTGTGCCCGAATCCCTCAAACCAAGGCTCTGATACCAACTTGTAACATCCCAAAATTCAAGGCCAAAAATTTCATTTTTAATTAGGTTATTACATAAAACCAAAGTGTGAATAATCAAAATATAATATTATGAAACCATATCAGAGTATAATCCCAAGGATCTCGTGTGCGCAAAACATAGTGTGATGCGCTGCGACCAAGCCGGCTCCTTTCCTTTGAAACAAAGTACCTGAAACCAAAACTGTAAACCGTAAGCACGAAGCTTAGTGAGTTCCCCCATCATACCACATACCACATAACACCATCGGTATCTCTCAACCGGTAATTGCCATCGGTATCTTTCAACCGGTAACCGAGGACTATTTCACCCCTACCACTATTACATAATAATATGTCATAAACATACTGATCACGTACTAACATCATAAACATGCTGATCACATACTAACATATCATAAACATGTTGATCACATACTAACATATCATAAACATGTTGATCACATACCAACAGACAGATAAGCATTGCATGGGTTCTGTATACCCCTTCGGTATCTTTCAACCGGTAACTGCCATCGACATCTTTCAACCGGTATCTGCCATCAGTATCTTTCAACCGGTATCCGCCATCGGTATCTTTCAACCGGTATCCGCCATCGGTATCTTTCAACCGGTAACCGGGGACTATTTCACCCCCTACCACTATCATATAATAACATGATATAATCATACAGTCAGGCATATATGGGGTACTGACCTACCCTTCGATCCTAACGACCGAGACAGGGAAGAACTATTCCCGGCTACTACCACTGACACACATAGCATATCACATAGGCATATCACATAAGCATATCTCATAAGCATATCACATAAGCATACCAAGATAATTATCACAAAGACAATTATCTCCCAACTACCCCTATTGGTGGGCCGGCATTGTGGCCTTAGACCCATCCCTACTGGAAGGTAACTCACATCGCACTGCTGAAGTCCCGAAGAATCAATCCCTCGCTGCTCAAGTCCTGCAGACTCAACCCCAGCTGCTGGATGACAGATTCCCGGTATGTCAATATCAAAACATCACCCAATTAATAATTGGGTTCCACTACATATTTATAAGTACATACTTTGGGTAATTACTACATTACCCCCTGGCTTGGCTTTATTCAAGCCCAAGGCCCAATCCATAGGTCCAAAGTCAAACTAGAAATCAATGCCCATCATATGGCCCAATTTTCCAAATTGGGCCCAAACCCCTTACATGGGCCTTACCCTAGGCCCATTAAATCATTCTAGACCATTTGCTTGATCTTGGATGGCCCATTTAACAACCCAATCATTAAGGCCCAATTGAAAGGCCCCATAATACACCCAAGTGAGATTAGGGTTTTCACATAAAATGATGATTAGGGTTAAGTCTTCTCACTTAACCCATCAAGGACTTAATCTATTAAGGACTTAATCCATTAAGTCCAATATTACTTAGATAAATTTCTTGACAACGATTATTATTTAATATCTCCAGTTATTAAATAATTCCTGTGTGTCCCGATTAATTCCCCAAATTAGGGTTCTATTGGCATTGTGGTTCTTCCGTCCTAAGTGCTAGCCCAATTATCAATTTGTTGGGCTTTTAGGTCAATTAGGGCTTTATTGGGCCCATTAGGCCCACAAGAATATCATTAAGCCCATTAGGGTTTTATTGGGTCAATTAGAGTCCATTAGACCTATTAGGGTTTTCACTAAGCCCATTAGGCTTCATTGGGCCCATTAGGGTTTCAAGCACCCTAAACGAATCAATCTCACAAGGCAAGCACACCGCCACCCGACACGGCGGCCGGTGGCGGCAGCCACCACCCTACGGTGGTGGTTTGGGTTTCTTTTCATTATACTTTAGCTAATTACAGTTTACAATGCCTTAACCAATAATAAACACACACACTAACTACATCAACACACACACATGGCAGCTTATGGTGGCAGCGGCTTTTCTGGCCAACAAGCTGCACACAACACATGCTATAGAAAGAACAAATACCCACACTCTTTTCTTGCTTGCAAACGGGTCCAGCCACCCTCCTGGCGGCGGTTGACGACGGTAGAAGTACAAAACAACGGCAACAGCGGTGGCTAATCGGAAAGAAGAGGAAAAAGGACGGTGGATTAGTAGCAATGAACTAGGAAGGGAAAGGCTTTGCGACGACAGCAGCCACGCTCCGACTCCACCGGCTTCTCCCCACGACTACGACAATCCCTTCCCGATAGCCTTGTTCTTCGCCGGCAACGAATGAAACAGTGGCGGCTAGGGTTTGGCAGCACCCTCCCAAATCTCAACGGTTCCTCCTGACACCCTCGCCTAACACGTTGTCGGGTGTAATGCACTTCGTTTCTGATAGCAGCGGAGGCGGCATGGTAATGTCCGGTGACTCAAGGCCGCGATGCAACAACGAGACCCAAAAGCACCACCTTCCAGCGGTTTACCCATGATCACGTCATCGGTCTCGGTGGGTTTTTCCTGGCTTCACGCAACCTCCAACGACAGGGTGATGGTGGCGCTTCGATGGCGAGACCATCGGTGGCATGGTGGCGACGGTTGAAGGTTGAGGGAAAAAGGGGGTGGCGGCTGAATAGTTACGACTAGGGTTAGGTTTGGAGAGAGGGTAATGAGTTTATATACTCTGATCTCGTAAGCATATTGCCATATTGACAGTTTCGGCCCCTCCTCCATAAAATCCTTTCATAAAAAGTCTATAAAATACCATTTAAAATACCATAATTTAACTTTTTAACCCCCAATTCTCAGTTATGACATTCTCAACCCTTCGAGACCATCCTTTGCTATATAATTATTTATTTTAGGGCTTCTATTCGTTCATTAATTTGTTTATTTATTTAATAAATAAACAGGGTGTTACAAATACACTTGAGATGGCTTAGGGTTTGAGATTTACACTAAAAAAGCAATGGAGGCTGAGAGGGTAAGGGACTTGAGAGATTTAAGGTCTTTAAATAGGGTGTAAACCCTAAAAATTAGGGTTTTCCCCTAGCTTCATTACGCCCAGTGTACGCCCAACGTACATTGAGGATCCCCCGATGGCGCGCATGCAGCGAGTACGTCGTGTGTACATAATACGCCCAGCGTACTACACAAACCTTCCACCACCTTTATATTGAATTTAAGCAGATTAAATTATTAAGTTCATACCTGGCTACTCGAATGCTACATCATGTTTCATGCATCATGAAAAAAAACATAGTCCAACTAGTTAATTGAGAAACATTTCATTTGTTCAGGTAGTTTGCATCAGTGAACAATATTGAAAACTGAATTACGATGGATAGTTTGATCTGTGATAGTCGTGCCTTCTACAAAGTCTTCTACAATCATCAGATTGGCACCTATGTATTGAGTAGAGCTCTGATGTGAAAAATATGTAAAAATGAATTAAAATATATGAAGTCATAAAAACAGATTGTGAACAAACATATAAAACAAAGAAAAAAAGTTATGTTGTAAAATCAGGTTTTGAGAAAAAATGAAAAACTAATGTTATAAAAATGAATTGTTATATATATATATATATATATATATATATATATATATATATATATATATATATATATATATATATATATATATATATATATAACGAATGAAAATGACCTTAAATAAACAAAAAACATAAAAAATAAACATATATAATAGCAAATATATCTCTCCTAAATATAATAGTGAATCGGGTAGGTGTTATATATTTTCTTAAACTTGTTTTCAATACATGATGTAACCTTTTAATTTTTACATAAATATATGATTAATTTCCCTTTATTCTATTTTCATCATCTTTCTCTGTTTAATTACGTTTTAATTAAATTGTAACCATGCAAATGTTATATCTACAAAACATAAGAAATAACACGAACATGCAATATAACTATATAAGAAAGTTTGGCAAACGAGCGTAGGATTGGTTTCTATACACTTAGACACGCACGCTTTACATTAAGAAAATATTCAAAACACATGACGATGTGAAATTTTCTAAAAGAATATATTGTAAAGAAGAAGTTTAAATGGTATATATATGTTAATGTACAAACGTGAATTAAAGAGATTTAGATTATGAACCTCATCACCTAAATTAAAGAGATTTAGACTAAGAACCTCATCACCTAGAAACCTTCAGAAAGAAATATAAAAAATACGATGTTAACATAGTCTCACTTCATTTAAATATCAGCAAAATGTGAAAGAACAGAACACATGAAAATCTTAAAAAGGAATAAAATATGCAGATAAAAGAGAACCTAAAATTCTCTTTTCTTTTCATATAACCGCGAAACTAAAAGATGCATACATGGGACCTCAGTTTTATGCAAGAAAATACATCATCTCGAATATATGAAGTCGGTCTCTCTTTACTTATACAACTGTAAAATGAAAATAAAAACTCAGAAAGAACGCATAACGATGAAAAATAAACCAAAAATGTAGAAGAAGTTGACATTATTTAGAAAACACACATAAACAATTAGGAATTTTGGAGTGGAATAATAATAATGCAAAGGAAAAGGAAGGTTCTTTTGGGGATGATGAGCATATAAGAAAGGCAAGTTAGCCTTTGATCATCGCTTCTTTACCAAGGGTATATGATTCCCACGTCTTCCCTTTTCAGCTGCTTCTCTCTCGACCATTACATTCTTATTTGGCCTTTTCTTCTATGACTCAACTACACTTTTTATAGTTTTTACTTGTTGGGGGTAACAATGTAATTTAACTTTTTTAATTTTAGAAGAAATTAAAACCGCGCAAGGAAAAAAGCTGTGAAGTAAGTAACAATATAATATGTTCGTAATTGTTTTTGGGTATAATCACCGCGGATGTAGGAATATCTAGCAATAGTGATACAAAAAAAAACTCGATCAAATATAATAACATAAACCTAGAAAACGAGTTCGTGTCAGGTCGGGTCAAAATGGGACAAACCCATAAAATCCGTCAAACTCAGACGAACTCAAACCAAAAAAACTTTTACTAAAAAAAATTAGTTTGAACAACATTAAAGAAATCCAAACTTTAAACAAGTATTTGAGGTTTGATGAAGTTTATAATTGAACTTGCAAAAAAAACCAGTAAACAAGATGTCTTTTGCCCTTAGTCTACATTATCCTTTTTATAAAACGGATTTGACTCTCATCTTCCTTTCCACCAGCGATGTAGGATACGATGAGAGTTCATAAATTATGCCTTTCAATATTTCAACAAGTAAAAAAAATGAGTTTTTCATTTTTATTAGTATTTTTTTTTTACTAAAACCGGTGTTACCAGATTTAAACCCGGAACTTAACATAATATATCATTTATAGTTATCATTTCAAATAAAAGTTATGCGTAAAAAATAATATTTTAGTATATTTTATTAGGTACTTGTTTTAGTGGTTGACATTATCATATCAATAGTGAAAATAAGGTTCTCATTTCTATTAGTATTTTTACCAAAACCGATGCTACCAGGTTTAAACCCGAAACTTAACGTAATATATCATCCATAATTAGTATTGCAAATAAAATTTATTTGTAAAAAAATAACATATTAATATGTTTTATTAGGTACATGGTGGTGGACATTATCATGTTGACAATAGAAATTTTTTAACCTTCAGTTACGAAATCGAGTAGTGGCCCCAGGACTCATATAATCACAAAAATAACAATGTTTTATTAACGATATTTGTATTTGACCCACATTTTTAGGCTTTGGTCGAAATGGCTACCCAGGTTATTCTAGATTTCAGATATATATATATATATATATATATATATATATATATATATATATATATATATATATAAAGTAAAGTCACTTTTTATTTGCATCTCACATTTTCAAAAATTCTCTCTCGACCTTGATGTCGAAAATATGTAAATGCTAGTGATTTTATTATTGTTATAGCATGGTATACTAAAACATTGTAATTTTCATGTACAAGCGATATCTTGTAAATTTACAATATCATTCTTCATATAATCATATACTTCAAAGATAGAATTATTGATGTGGTATACATTCCAAGGTCCATACTTGAGCATCCTCTTTCAAAACACCATCTATGTATAAAGTGAGACAATCTGGAACTTCTATCTTGTACATCTAGTCAATTCAATCAATGTTAAGCTCGTTCTATTAGCTTCTCGTACTGTTTAAGGGTTCATTTAAGCGTTCTAAGCTTGCGTACAACCGAGGTTGAGGTTAGGAATGAGTCAGCAAGTCGTATAGTAATAAAACCGGGTCATACACTCCTTTAAGAGGAGTGTACAGCCGTACACATGAGTGTGCGGCCGTACACCCCCCTCATGGCAGCACACCCACTCTTATATAAAGGGTAGACCCCTTTCGATTCATTCCTTTCACTCCTTGGCCGCACACTACACCATTCTCTCAAGTTTCTTCAACCGTCAACCCTCCAAAGCATCAAGAACGTGAGTAATTCATCCTCTAACTTGTTAACCTTGAAAGACCACTCTATCTAAGCTTTGAGTCTGCAATAATCGTCATGTCCTTCATGTCTTGAAGGGAGTGCAACCGAACACTCCTAAAAGACCCTCCAAAGTGAGAGTTTGACCCCTATCTTCGAGATGGATATGACCCTAGCCTTGTTGCACCTTAAAGTCGACATTTTGGGCATATGCATGAAGGGTGTACGACCGCCCACCCCTGTGTACGGCCGCACACACACCTTAGGGCCGCAAACCCACTTCTATGACCCTTATTGACCTCAAACTTGCACTACAACCAAGCATGGACCTAGAACACTTCATGGATGCCAGTAAGAACCTTGAAAACACCTCAAAGACAGCTTCCATCATGAGTGTATGACCGCACACCTCATGGTCCGCACACCCATGGCCGCACACACCTATAAGGTGGCCATACACCCCCTCACTCAATACCATAAGGTTCCAACACTTAGTGCAAGTGGTGCCAAGTCCCTAGAGTGGTTTCGTATCATGTCTAGTAGCGAAATGCCCTAATTTGGCTCCTATATGTATTATTACATGTTGAATAGGGTCCAATCGTGTTCAAGGCTTCACTTGAACATTCAGCATCCTGTATCGATCCTTCATTCAAACCACTCACTCGAGGTGAGTTCATACCCCTACGCTTTTTACGATTTTTAATGTTTTTAGGGGGGGGGGGGGATACAAGCCAAATACAAAGTATTTTATTAAGTTTTAAACTTATTAATATAGTTCAATGATTTCCATGTATAATAAAATATTCAGATATTTTATCCCTTTTTGTACTATGTTGAGCATAAGGGACGCTCTTATTTTGGAAATCTAAATTCATAGTTTTCAGAATGGTTTTATAAAGCATTTCTGTATCATTTCAAGTAAACTATAATGGGTATAGTTTGGGATAATTCAAGATACAGCTTTTACCAATTCAGATTTCATGCATGAGTGAATATATATAAACTATGGCAGATTTAGTTTATGGTATATATTTTCTCAGGAGTATAATATATAATTATTACTTTATACTGTTTTCAACATGTAAACTAGATTATACAGAATTGTGAGGCTCTACTTTGAAACTGTACCCTTAGGTGTACAGGGCTAAATCCTATCCTAGTATAACCAGAGTCTCCTGGAGGGAGAGCGTGAGATTTGTGAATAGATCTATTCGGGACTGACAATCCCACACCTGAACTGCTAGCTACAGTTAGGTAGGCATGCCTGAGGTGAAAAATGCCATTTAACCAACGTCTGAAGAACATTGAAAAGGTCTCTAGGTCATATCAAGTATGGTTATACGACTCACAAATAAGTATAAACTAATCTTTGTTTACATGATTTCATTCCTCATTGGTTTTAATTTAATTAATAAAACTACTTTCATATATATACTGATAGTAATCAGGGTTTTCAAAAGTTCAATGTGATAACGATTTAAGTATGGTAAATAATTGTACCTCTCACTCTAGAACGGATAGTCCAATAACCTGTTTTTAGGGAAAATATAGGATTTTCCCAGGATAACACCGGCATTTCTAAAAACTGATGGTTTATCAATCACTAACGGATATTCATATTCATTCCATGACTCCTTGGCTTATGCGTAACTATTATGAACCTGGAAGTCATGAAAGGAATGAGTTTTAATCATGCTTTTCATAAGAAAATAAAGGATTTTCTTGAGGAACACTTTTCAAAAGTATCAAAGAACATTTTTCTCTAAAACTAAATGATTATCAACTTACCAGCTTTATGCTGATACTTTTTCAAAACTGCTTGTATTCTCAGGGAATTAGTAGACAGGTACTTCCAGGAGTTTGGAGAAGTCGGAGCGTTAGTGTCAGGTCTTTCTATTTTACTTTTGATATAAACAAAACTATGTATTAAGTCAATGTAAACTTTTTTCATATATGTATTCAATGTTTCGTTGTGTTTACTATGATTGCTATGATACAATTGTTGAGATACTACACGTGGCGTCCTCCACCCCAGAACATTTCCGCCGTTCCAGTTTTGGGGTGTGACATAAATGGTGCTGTCTATTAATATCAATGGCCGTAAGTAGTTTAAACGTTCAAAATCACAAATTATTATACCATTCATCACAACAACTAATCAAACTGAAACAACAAAGTAATGTTGTATTAAGAATAAACTATAGTACTATACCACGACAACTGAGGGTAAAACATAAGAACTCAAATTGAACATAGTCGTCTTTCTTGACGTCTTTCTTGATATGGATAATTTTTGTGGGATTCACTTTTTCTAGATTGTAACTCCAGACAAAGAGGTTAGAAAAGTTTCTTCATGGATAACGATGGATGGGCTCATTTCTAATAACAATGGATTTTTACAAGACATAAATTGTATCAGAAGTGCTTGGGATAGGTTAAAAGTATATACACTCCAAATGTCAGTCCACAACATGTATCTGAAATCGAACCATGTCAAATAAAATAAGTCGGAAATGTACTTTCTAAAAAACTAGTTTGAAATGTCAAAATTCAGAAGAATTTAGGTCCTATATCTTGACACTCTGATATGCATTTTCTCTAGTCCCAATCGGTTCATTTCGGAAACTACCCAAAAGTTATGTCATTTTCCTATATTCCACAAAAGTATTTAATAATTTTTGTGAATAACCCTTGTTTTTGGAACTTCTTTAACTTTTTCAATGGGTATAACGAAGCCACTTATGTCATAATGCCCCTTGTTCTAGCTGTATATATAGCAAAAACTTTATATATATACATAATTCAAATAAGTCTATATATACACACATAGTGGCCTTTGTTTTATGAGTTCTATTTCTAACCATTAATGTATTCCCCTCCTTTTCACACACACGCGCACCAAACGTGAACCGGTGAACGATGAATCCATCTATCCAAGCTGTAGCTTTGTTCATGATTAGTCTCACAACACTAGCATCTATGATCAATGGCGACAATCTTCAAGAAACAAATTCGGTGCCTGAGTTGCCCGATGCATCAATTAAATGTGGTTCATGCCCCTGCGTAGACCCTTGTCGCAGCCAGCCAACGTTTCCACCACCTCCGCTGCCATCACCATCGCCACCACCACCTCCACCACCACTTCCGTCACCACCACCTCCTTCTCCGCCACCACCCGCTACTCAGTATTGTCCTCCAGCTGTTGTGGCAAAACCACCACCTCCACCGAGGTTCATTTACGTGACTAGCCCACCTTCGTCAGTCAATCATCCCTTCACCTTGAATGTGTACTCCGGTGGCTGTAGCCGTCGCGTTGGTGGAGTTACTGGTTGGATTTTTGTGGTTGGTTGTGTGGTTTTAGAATGGTTGTTGATTTGAGTTTGAGGTATTACTACTAGCTAGTTTTTTTTTTCTAATTTTTTATTTACTTGTTTCTTATGTGATAAATTATCTTATCATTTATTGTAACCATATATAAATTTATTATTTATTATTATTAAATAAAGAAATCATTTATTTTCAATCCGTTAATAATATCGTATGTCACGTATAAAATTTTCAAGGGACATTGCATAAGCTCGGTTTCTAAGTGTTTAATTATTGACCTTAATGTTAAATCCGATTAGGTCAAAAGTAGTAACCACAATATGTGTGGGGCATTTGATTCGTGGTATTTTGTGGGATTTCGGAAATAATTGAAATTTAATTTTTGTGTTTGGTTGTAAAGCGACGAAATATTAAAATACCCTCTTTGATGGATTCCAAAAGTACTTCCTAACATCATGGAATCAATTCCTATCCCTTTATCACTTGTTAAATTTACAAAAATACCTATCAACCATAATAAAATTACAAAAACAACCGTTAACACTAGAATTTCATTTTTTAATTAGTAAGATTTATATATTGTTTGAATTTTGTTTCATGGACAAATTGATGTTTACCGATATGTATAATTTATTTGTTTTTATGTAAAAATATTTTTAAGAAATTTTGAACAACAAATTCGTAAACATTAACTTAAAATGTTTTACAATTATTTAAAAAGGTTTTGTTAAAGTAAAAAGTTCATACCACTAACCAATCATGTTTTAAAATTTAATTCTTTCAAATTTCAATTCGTGAAAATTCCATATCCTTTCTGACCAATGTACAAGCCAAGTATTCTTTAGTATTATTTCAAGGTTAACAATGATTGCGATTTAATGAAAGAAAACCTAGTCTAAACTTCAATTGCAAATTCGCATTGAGATTTTCTAGATAAGTTATTTATTTTGGAACGGTGGTTTGCCTAAACGTTGAAGCATAAGGGAACAAGGGCGACTTTACATATTCATTACATATGTCCATGGACAGGTGAAGGATGAATCTCTTTAGAAGTTTAGAGATCATACAAAAAAAAAATTGGACACCTTTTGTTTATATGTTTGGACACGCTTCGTTTGGGGAACACTCTTGTTAAGAGATAATTGATAATAGGAAATGACCAAAAGTTACATAATAGTCTCTCAAGTGATAAAGAGGAAGTGAAGTTGCAATAATTAAATATTTCACAAAACAAAATATGACAGAGAAGCGATGTAGGCAATTTGTCCACCGTAACACTGCCATCATCATCACGCTCCTTTGTCATTGTCGTGTCTTGTTGTTGTCTACTCATCGACTCACCCTTTGCAAGTGTTATCACCCCTAGTCTTTCTTCCACTCCACTCAAACACTCATATATGTTGACTCAGCTCCTCGGATGAGATTAAGTGATCATAGGTTAAATGAAAATGCTAATTTAAATCTAGTTTGGCTTTTTGATAAAGTGACACTATTTCATATGTTTCCAATACATGAGTTGTCGCCCTATCCTCCGATATCACTGCCTTCTGATCACTTTATTTCTGGTTGACGAGACATGTCATGTTTGTCGCAAGGCATGTTTGGACTCTTTTGATGAGCATGTAGTTCATTGCAGAGAGCTCACGGGTTTCAAGTACCGACACAATTTGGTTAGAGATGTTTTTTTTTGACATATCTAGGCGCTTCAGAGTTTCTGCCAAGAAAGAGGCACATGTGAACTTTTTGATTGACCCGGTGGAAGGAAGATCAACACTTAGATCAGATAACGAACATGTTGGGTAGTATTTTCGGTAGAATGAGGGGAGGGTGAGTGAAGAATGTTGTTGAGATATGATGAGGGGTCGATGTTATCATTAAGAAAACCATATCGGGGGGGGGGGGGGGGGGTTGTTAGGCGTGTCATACCCATACGGGAATACTGTTTCCTAAAAAATGACATAACGAGAAATTATAATTTTGCGGGAAGATCATAGCAACGAAAGCCGCTATGAAGAGATGGATAACCAAGGAAAATAAATGGAGTGGTTCGTAGTTGAAGTTTGTAGGAGGTGATGAGGTGTGGATAGTAAATACAACCAAATACTTTAAGGTTTGAATATGATAAATGACGTTTGTAAAGACGAAAAAATGGTGTGTCATTGTGAATGGGGGTGGGTGGAACAATGTTGAGTAAATATGTTGCCATGTGGAGAGCTTAGACCCAAAAATGGGGAGGTAGATGAGATTAAAAGAGAAGTGTGTGTATAATGTTATCTATAGTGTGAATCATGTGTTCCATTTTGTCATTTTGTTGGGATGTATGCAGACATGAAAAACGGAAGGTAATGCCATTTTTGGCAAAGAAATCATGAAATATTTTTTGGTTGTATCCCCCCCCCAATTGTCACATGTAACATCCTAAATATTGAGGTATGAAAATGAAAGAAAATTTAGGTTTTTGCGTGGGTCACGATGTGAGGGAAGCACCGTCATGTCGTGACAAGGCCGCGTTCTTTGGGGGGTGGTCTTTCGAGTGTCACGAAGTGACACTCTATTGTCCCCGACGAGAAACCTCGTCAGATGCAAAACCCTAATTTTAGACTTGGACCCCATTTAAAAGAAGTGAGGGGCTAGGGTTTCCTTCACCCTCAACCTCCATCACCTCCAAACGAACCTTTGGCCAAACCCTAGCTCCTTTGAAGCTTTTGAGCTCATTCTTGAAACTTTTGGTGGTTTTGAAGGAAGGAGAAGAAGTTGTGGTGCATAGTTTCCCCAAGCAACCTTCCCCTCACTTGTGTGCATATTCTGGAATCTTTGTAAGTCCTCAAGTTTCCATCTTTTAATGTTTTCCTCTTTAGATATAGGTTTTATGTCATCATTTGCTCTCTTTAATGTGGTTGGTATGGTTTGTGCCACGCCCTATTCTGAATCATCTCTTATAATGGGGGTAGTAACCCAAAGACCGAGTATCATCTGGCTTAGGGCCTTTGAGGAAAAGAGATTTAGACCCAGTTGGGTGTGGGTAATGTAATTTGGATGATCCGGGAGTTTGGTCTGTGTTTTGGCGCCAAGGGGTATTTCGGTAAAGTGTCAGTTCGGGCTTTTATGAATTTTGAATTTTTGTTCGAAACGTTTTAAGGCAAGGATGAGTTGATAGAAGTGTAGAGCTTCTCGTTACCTTTCTGTGCATATAAAGAACGTCAAAATCAGAGTTAGACGAAGAAGTTATGCTCGTTTGAAGTTTGGTTGATTTTGGGTTGTGCTGAGTACGTTGGACGTACTGAGGCACCCTGAGTACAAAAGCGAGTACGTTGGGCGTACTGAGGCACCCTGAGTACGCTGGGTGTACCAGAAGTATGTTGGGCGTACGTAATCAATGCCCAAACCCTATTTTCGTTGTTTGAGCCCTATTTAAGCCCATAACTCCCCCAAACCCACTCCATTCTCAACCTCCACCCCTCCAACACCCCTTCCATGAAACCCTAACCCTAGTTGAGCCTTATGTGCTAAAAGAAGGTGTTTTTGAGTGCTTTGGAGTATGTGTGGTGCACCTTGGAGAAGAAGGAACTTCTTGGAGAAGTGTTGGTTGCTTTGAAGCTTGTGTTGGATTAGTGTCTATGCCCGTAACTATATTTGGTAAGTACTTGACCCGCTTGTGCATGGTCCTTTTGGGTTGCCTTCACCAAAGCAACATGATAGGATGATTTATATATAAAGAGGTTATTATTATGATTTATTAATATATTATATGATTAATATATTAAAGGAGAAATCATATAGTTTAATTAATATTAGACAAGAATTAATTAAGAATTAATTTTGTGGCTAAAGGAGATTAATTAAATAAAGGGGACTAGAACTGTCAAATGTTTGATAGTTGGTTTTGGGTTGTGGATCCTTATGGATCATAGGGTGGACGAAATTAAGGTGTATGGACTCCTTGAATTCGTCCAAGCCCTAATCTAGAAGGATCCTTGGACTGCTTAAGGCCTAAGTAATCCAATTAGGGTTTCAGGCTGTAACCCTAGCAGCTCAAATATTTAAAGAACCCAGGGGCTACAGAAATCGGCTACCAAAAACCCTAAGGAGTTCCTAGATCCGATTTTGTGTCCTCAACCTCTCTCCATATCATCCTCTTGCTAGTTGGTGTTTGTAAGCCATTAGAGGAGTGACAATTATGACTCTAAGCTCCAAGACAAGAAGAATCAAGCAAGCTACAAAAAGGTAATCATCTAGATCTGAGTTTCTTATGTCAATTTTGAATTGTATACACTAGATCTAGGGTTTGCAAGACTTGCATAAATTGCATGTTCAATTAGAGAAACCTAGATCCAAGCACTAGGGTTTGCATGTACACATAGGAAAGTTCTTATGGCTCAAACCCATCCGTGGTATCAGAGCTTTGATTGATTTCTATTGAATTGATGCCTTGATTGTTTGTTCAAGCCTTGAAAAAATCGTTTTTTTGCCCCCTGACTGACAGACTCGGTGAGTCCCATTGTGGACTCGACCAGTAGGATGAACTCGACGAGTCCATAAGGGGACTCGGCGAGTCAGAGCGTCTGTCACTGTGATTTTCGGGATTTCTTGCTGTTTTGCTTAAGGATTCTTGCCTAAATCGTTTTGGTTTAATAAAATCCGAATTTTATCACCTGTTTAGCTATATCTTTGACAAAACAAAAGATAATTACCATTTATTTAAATAATAATTTCCTTATTTGATAATAATTGATTATTTGAATTAATTGTTGAATTATCTTGCAAGAAACATTGACTAGGTCAAATTTAGATAATCATAAAATTAATTGGTTAATTTGTATTATTTGCTATTTGATCCTTTGTGTTTTGAAAAGTTCAAAACTTGTCCTCAAGTTTTGAAATTTAAGTTTTGTGATTAAAAGTTTTAATTTGAACTATTTAAATTTGAAACCTTAGAATTTTACAAGTTTTAAAATTCAACCTTATACTTAAAATATTACAAGATTAATATGTATAACTTAAATGCTAGTCTTACTGTTAGTAGGCCTCATTCACGAAGCCGATCTATAAGGGGGGTATAAGGTTATTGCCTATAAAATGGCCGTTTAATGGGTGTTCATTCTCACCCACCGCTTCCTTGATTGGTGGAGGGTCGTTAGCCGAACGGGTAGGATAGGGCAAACATTTCCTCATTAAAAGTATAATGAATCTAAATAAAGTAACTAAATGTTTTTACAAAATTCCCAATCTTAGTTACTTTAGGAAAAAGTGAATTGATGCAATTCCATGACATTACACTTTGTACCCTAGCTAAGACGTTAATGGAGCGCGTATGGTTAACCGGCACATTAATTGGTTTCTAAGAAAAGGTGGCAAAGGGTGACTCATTGTTTGTCATAATTCGATGGAGCGTGTGTGGTTAACCGGCACATCGAATAGGTGACTGTAACAATGAGGGCACCATGTACATTTGCATGGTTATTCACACCCACTTTGTGATCCTCGGCATCCCAGACACAAACTAGAGGGGCATATCGAGATTTAAACATGCCATTGAAAAGTTCAATGTATCTCAAAGGATCTAGGAGTTTTTCAATACATTTAAAACCTAATCTCTTTTTCGTTTTTCATGATGGAGAATTAGTGAATCGACATTCACTTGCCTTCAAATTATTTACTTGTTAGATTACGGCATCCCTTTTCTAATTTGTGAATAATGTTGTTGGTTCCTAGCCCTAATTTTTCATTTGGGTGATTAATTGGGGAAATTCGTTTTCTAATCAACTTTATTCTTTTTCCTTTTCAGATGTCGAACGCAAACAACAACACTTCTGGTTCAAACTCCTCTGGTTCATTCTCACTCATGAACTTGTGTGGGAAAGTGATCTTCGATGGGACCAATTTCAGTAACTGGATCCGCAACATTCGCATGGTCACTCGCTACGAGGATAAAGAATATGTACTCGATGAGAAGCTAAAGGAGATTGACATCGACACTGCTACTACCAAAGAGATCGCGGCCTATGAGGCCCATGAGCGTGATGCTACGAAAGTCCATTGCATCATGCTAGCGACTATGACTGCAAAACTCCAGAAGTCCTATGAGGACAAGTACCCCTATGAGATGCATCAGGATCTGCTGGAACGCTACCACCAGAGCGATAGGGAAGAAAGGTGCGAGATCATCACTTCGATGATCACTACCAAAATGGGTAATGGAGAGTCCCTTACCGCTCATCTGCAAAAGATGTAGAGATATGTCGATCGCCTGCTGAAGTTGAATGTGAACTTCGATAAAGAGCTGGGAATTGATATCATCCTTCATTCCTTGTCTTCCTGCTATAGCCAGTTCCGCATGACCTACCACATGAATAAGGAAGAGGTCTCTTTGAGCAAGCTTCAGGGCTTGTTAAGGACTGTTGAGAGCAACCTCAAAGACAAATCTGTTGCATCAACTCCAACTCCTACTGCTGCCCCTGTTTTGGCAATAGGGCAAGGGAAGGGTAAGAAGAGGAAGGCTCCCTCAAGGGGCCACCACAAGGGAAAGTCCCAAGATGGCACCTCTTCTAGTGGAACCAAAGTTGGTTCTGCTAAACCCAACTCTAACCCTAAGGAGGCAGAGTGCCACTACTGCCACAAGATAGGGCATTGGAAGAGAAGTTGCCCAGAATATTTGTAGGCCATCAAGGATGGGAAGATCAAGCCATCTTTTGCAGGTATTTACACAATTAAATCTAATAGTTTATCACATGCTACTTCTTGGGTTCTTGATACAGGATGTGGTTATCACATATGTTCTGATTTGTAGGGACTAAGAAGAAATAGGGATGTGGAGCATGGAAGGATGAATCTGATCATGAGGAACAGAAGAACGTCGCCTGTCACCAAGATTGGAGTATACTCCTTAGTGCTTAGTAATGGATTAGATTTAAATTTAAACAATTGTTGCTATTCGCCAGATATGGCTAGAAACATCATTTCATTTCATGTTTTATATAGACAAGGTTTTAGATATTCATTTGATAATGAAAAGGGTTCTATTTATGCTTATTTTAATAATGTTTTATATTTTGAAGCATTGCCTTGTAATGGAATATATGAAACTGTGATGGTTGTAGATAACTTAGGAAATGATGTGTTATGTGTGGATTCTTCCAATAGTATGGATAAAGCATGATTGTGGCATTGTCTTCTTGGACATGTCAACAAGAAACGCATAGCCCAACTCCAAAAGGATGGAGAGTGGAGTCATTCGACCTTAGGGACGATGACGTGTGCGAGTCTTGTTTACTTAGAAAGATGACCAAGTCACCCTTCATTGGAACTTGTGCGAGGGGTGAGGGTTTATTGGATCTTATACATACATATGTATGTGGACCCTTTAGATCCACCACAAGGGATGCGAATCGCTTCTATGTGACTTTTACAGACGATTATAGCTGATATGGGTATATCTACTTAATCAAGCACAAGTCGGAAACCTTTGAAAAGTTCAAAGAGTTTAAAAAAGAAGTGGAGAATCAATTGGGCAGGAAAATCAAGATGCTTCGATCTGATCGAGGTGGAGAGTACCTAAGTCTTGAATTCCACGACTACCTCAAGGAATGCGGAATAGTTTCGCAATTGACGCCACCTAGGACACCACAATTGAATGGTGTGGCTGAGAGGCGTAATCGAACCTTGCTAGACATGGTTCGTTCCATGATGAGTCGTGCTTCACTACCTATCTCATTCTGGGGGTATGCCTTAGAGACTTTCGCTCATATCCTTAACTTAGTCCCTACGAAGAAGGTTGCCAAAACACCTCACGAGATGTGGACAGGGAAAGCTCCCTCGTTGGCACATATCAAGGTTTGGGGTTGCGAGGTTTTCGTAAGACGAGAGACTCACGACAAGCTTGAACCTCGTAGTGAGCGATGTATTTTCATCGGCTACCCGCAGAAATCCTTTGGATATCTCTTCTATAGACCGAGTGACAATGTTGTCTTCCTTATGAGGAGAGGGGTTTTCCGAGAGCGAGAACTCATAAGCCAAGGAGACAGTGGGAGGAAAATCGATCTTGAAGAGCTTCAAGAGTCGAGCGATGAAGGAACCTCTAACACTGGTGCTCAACCCGAGGAGGAAACTCTGGTTGACCCGATTGACGAGTCCTTACCTCTTAGACGTTCAGAAAGAGTTAGTGTTCCACCCCAGTTTTATGGTTTTCATATGACTATGGAAGGGGATACGTTCATTAGTGATAGTACACTAGTGAATCTGGACGAACCTAACAGCTATAAGGAAGCCATGGCAGGCCCGGAGTCTGCGAAATGGAAAGAGGCTATGGACAGCGAGATTCAGTCCATGTATGACAACCAAGTTTGGAATTTGGTTCACAATGTACCAGGTCGTAAGACAGTCGGGTGCAAGTGGATCTTCAAGAAAAAGACTGACGTGGATGGAAATGTGCACACTTACAAGGAGCGATTGGTTGCGAAGGGTTTCACTCAAACTCCTGGATTTGACTACAATGAAACCTTCTCACCAGTTATGAAGATAAAGTCTATCAGGGTGATGCTGGCCATTGCTGCATTTCATGACTATGAAATATGGCAAATGGATGTCAAAACCGCTTTCCTTAAAGGGAAGTTGGCTAAGGATGTTTACAAGGCTCAGCCAGAGGG
The DNA here is from genome assembly GCF_052849685.1 of Lactuca virosa. NCBI lineage: Eukaryota > Viridiplantae > Streptophyta > Magnoliopsida > Asterales > Asteraceae > Lactuca > Lactuca virosa. The sequence goes on from NC_136428.1 coordinate 184,237,486, forward strand.
TTTTGTCAATACGAAGCATCCCAATAGAGTGTGTAAGCTTGAGAAGTCCATTTATGGACTTAAGCAAGCGTCTCACATATGGAATCTTTGTTTTGACAAGAAAGTCAAAGAGTTTGGTTTTCTGCGAAGCAAAGATGAATCATGTGTATATGTCAAAACCAGTGGGAGTGTAGTAAGCTTCCTCGTATTGTATGTCGACGACATACTACTCATAGGAAACGACATCCCAACACTGCAGGAAGTTAAGTCCTGGCTCGTGAAGTGCTTCGCTATGAAGGACCTCGAAGAGGGTTCCTATATTCTGGGAATAAGGATAGTGAGAAACAGAAGAGAGAGAGACTAATAGGACTTAGTCAGAACACTTACTTGGACAAAGTACTAAAACGTTTTAGTATAGAGAATTCAAAGAAAGGGGAATTACCAATCCAAAGTAATGCCAAGTTCAGTAAGACTCAAAGTCCAAGTACTGAAGTCGAGATAGCAGAGATGAGCCGAGTACCCTACGCTTCCGCAGTTGGCTCAATCATGTATGCTATGACTTGTACTCGCCCTGATGTGGCCTTCGCCTTGAGCATGGTCCGCAGATATCAAGGGAACCCTGGTAAAGCACATTGGATCGTAGTCAAGTATATTCTTAAGTACCTTCGGAGGACCAAGGAATGGTTTCTAGTCCTCGGTGGGAGTGATGACTTAAAGGTGCGAGGGTACAGTGATGCCAGTTTTCAGACCGACAGGGACAACTACCGTTCGCAGTCGTGCTGGGTCTTTACCCTTAATGGAGGATCAGTGACTTGGAAAAGTTCCAAACAGGAGACCGTAGCTGATTCAACATGCGAATCAGAGTACATCGCAGCAAGCGAAGCGTCAAAGGAGGCAATATGGTTGAAGAACTTCATTGGAGACCTTGGAGTTGTGCCAGCCATAAAGGAGCCCATGGAAATTTTCTGTGATAATGAAGGAGCAGTTGCCTTGGCCAAGGAACCAAGAGATCACGGTATATCTCGACATATCGACAGAAAATATCACTTTATTCGACATCGGGTGGAAGAAGGACTCCTCGTAGTAAAGAGGGTATCGTCAAAGGATAACCCAGTAGATCCGCTTACGAAGGGACTGAGCAGGGTTAAGCACTTGCAGCACGCTAGGAGCATCGGGCTGAAGGACGATATTAGTTTAGATTAGATAGTTTAGAAACGTGTAATGGATAAATTGTAATTAACATTTAATGATTAAATAAAAAGAGTATTATTTATTAGTAATGTTACTGTCTTATGTTAATCATTTACCTATTGTTTCATTTTGCATGTTTTGACTTCCTGAATAATTGAATTATTTCATAATAATCGAATTATTCGAACGGTCCACAGTGGTTCATATGTTGGAAGTAGATATGAATGAAGACTATCATGAATTGGAGTGTAGAATGTCTAAAATGTATTAGACATAGCAAAGGTTAGCTACAACGTTCATGAGTGCTTATGAACTTGATTTGAGCATTGGAATAAACCCACGCTTCCTGGAATCACTTCATGGAATTCATTACGAGTAATCGCAAGATGGTAATATCATATGGTCTTAAAACCTAGATATATGATTTATTATTTGCTAGTTGATTGTGCATTGATAATGCGTAAAAGCATCAACAACTTGATGTTATAAAACGCATTGTTGTGTATGATTTGATTAGTGAGTAGTAACTGCATATAAGTCGAAGTTTATCTGTTCCTTTTATCCTAAGAGGGTAAAAGCAATATTAGGGCCCCTCGATGATTTAATTTTACTTATGTGTCGGGCCCGGTCAGGACTGAATTGATGTGTTCAATTAAGTTCTATGTCAAATGAATCTTAGATTGAGAAACAAACTGTTGGACAATAAGTATGACAAAATGTTGCATGTAATTATCCGTACGATATCTAGAAAAGAGGACTATACGATCCCTTATCTAAAGGACAAGTTGTTGATGAGATCAGAGTTTGACAACGTCTTTGAGAGCTACAATTGCTAATCGGAATATGCTTACATTATAGTTACTAGACTTATCCAAGTGGGAGACTGTTGGATTAGTGTCTAAGCCCGTAACTATATTTGGTAAGTACTTGACCCGGTTGTGCATGGTCCTTTTGGGTTGCCTTCACCAAAGCAACATGATAGGATGATTTATATATAAAGAGGTTATTATTATGATTTATTAATATATTATATGATTAATATCTTAAAGGCGAAATCATATAATTTAATTAATATTAGACAAGAATTAATTAAGAATTAATTCTTTGGCTAAAGGAGATTAATTAAATAAAGGGGACTAGAGCTGTCAATTGTTTGATAGTTGGTTTTGGGCTGTGGATCCTTATGGATCATAGGGTGGACGAAATTAAGGTGTATGGACTCCTTGAATTCGTCCAAGCCCTAATCTAGAAGGATCCTTGGATTGCTTAAGACTAAGTAATCCAATTAGGGTTTCAGGCTGTAACCCTAGCAGCTCAAGTATTTAAAGAACCCAGGGGCTACAAAAATCGGCTACCAGAAACCCTAAGGAGTTCCTAGAGCCGATTTTGTGTCCTCAACCTCTCTCCATATCATCCTCTTGCTAGTTGGTGTTTGTATGCCTTTACAGGAGTGAGAATTGTGACTCTAAGCTCCAAGCCAAGAAGAATCAAGCAAGCTACAAAAAGGTAATCATCTAGATCTGAGTTTCTTATGTCAATTTTGAATTGTATACACTAGATCTAGGGTTTGCGAGACTTGGATAAATTGCATGTTCAGTTAGAGAAACCTAGATCCAAGCATTAGGGTTTGCATGTGCACGTAGGAAAGTTCTTATGGCTCAAACCCATCAGCTTGTATATCTTGACTTTGTTCACCTTGATCTATCTTCTAGAGGTATAAAGTTTGAATCTTTATGATGCATTTGTTAGATCTAAATAGTTTTGGATGTTATGATTTTTTGGTTATTTTAGTGCATAAAGTTTAGATCGTGAAAGTTTGTGACCTTGTTATGGATAAAGTTGGAAACTTTATCCATCTAAACATCATTTTGATTCAGATCTGAAAGTTGGAGACTTGTACTTAATGGATTAAGTTGAAAAAGATGAACTTTTAGGTCCCTTGAGACTTATAGACTAGATCTTGTTTGTTGGGACCATTCTAATGGATAAAGTTGGAAACTTTATTCATTATAAAGCTATTATGAACTATACAAATGTGATCTTGGCCCTTATATCCCTTCCATGCAAGAGTTGTGATGCCTTATTGAGTTATGAACTTAGGGTTTTCGAAAGTAAGCATTATATAGCCATGCAAAGTCATAAAGTTGGAAATTTATGACTTACGACATCATTTTGAGCTTGGATATGGGTTTTGGATGTAAGAACTTAATGGAATAATGTAACAACCCGATATTTCGAATCAATGTAACGATCCAAAGTCGAGTTTGGAAACCTATCTTAATATAATAGGAATAACGTCAAAAATGAAATATTCAAAAATCTCAATGTGAATGTACTAAGTGGTAGATATCGTATCAAGGTTTTCAAAAATATAAAGAACACAAAAATCCGAGTTATAACGAAGAAGTTATGACCAATCGAAAATTCGCAACAAAACCGGCAAAACACTGTTAAGCGTAAAACACGAAATTTCAATAAAATACTTTTTAGCCTTAAGTATCTAAATGAAAGTCGTAGATATCACTAAAGCGTAGGTGTTGGGTCAAAAATATGGTTTATACTTTGCTTTTCTAAGCATTTATTGTTTTAATTATTTGGCCAAAAATAGTATAGGATTATTTGTATTTTGGGCTTGGCCTTAGGTCCATATATATATGGGGTGAGGAGTGCATGTGAGGGTAAGAGTAAGGAGCTTAAGTGTGTGTATTCTAAGGTGTGAGAGAAACTATAGAGAGAAGAGTGTGTGTGAACTATGTGTATGGAGCATCAATCATTTCATTGAATACATCATAGATTCATCTTTTTCTTCATCTCCTTTTCTTCTATTAGATCTGAAATCATCCGTTTGATTGGGATTCCGCACCATCAAACGGATCTGATTGATACACAAGCAGATTTGGGGACGTACAAGTGGTATCAGAGCTTCAAACCGGTGTCAATCAAGCTTATTATTCAGTTTTCTGTTTCACAGTCGTGTTCTTCACGTTCTCGGTCACTAGAAGCCTGTTTTTGCTCGAGTTTTGAACATCAGATCATAATTTGCATCGTGTGGAATCGAGATCTGCTTGGATTTCAGCTTTTCAGTTGAAATCTTATTGTTTTCGGTTTGATCTTCATCAACCGAAAACATATCTTCAATTGATTTATGTCCAGATCTAAGCTGTTTGGAAGCTGTGTTTGAGGTTTCAGTGTGTGGAAATCAATTTAGGATCGAAAAACCAAGTTTTTCATTGTAAATTGTTAGTTTTTGGTTCAACCTTTAGAAACCGAAAACTGTTCTTCAACCGAAATCCTTTGAATCTTCAGAAACCGAAAACTGTTCTTCAACCGAAATCCTTTGAATCTTCAGAAACCGAAAACGGTTCTTCAACCGAAATCCTTTGAATCTTCAGAAACCGAACACCATTCATAAACTGAAAACTTCTTAATCTTCATAAACTGAAAACTCCCTTATCATCATAAACCGAAAACCCTCTTCAGAACCGAAAACCTTATCCCTTCTTCATACCTAATTCCTTGTTTTCGGTCATCACTCCTCAACCGAAAACCCATTCTATTTGATCTTTTGTTTGTTTGTCAAGTTAATTTTCATTAAAATTAAAAAAAATAAAAACAAAAAAAAATCAAAAACAAAAATGGAATCTCAAAGTATGTCAGCTCATCACGAATTAGATGCTCCAGCGAAACCAAGACCGGCTAGGTCTAAGTCATTTCAACGGCCGACTTCCAGTTCAAAAACAAGTGTCGGGGCACCCATCGGACCGAAAAAGAAATAGATTAAACCCAACTATAAATGGGTACCAAAGGTTCAATCTCCCAAATCATCTAACGATTCTAATATTTCGTCATCTTCTATTTGTGATATGCAGGATATGTCGTGGGAGAGAGTTCCTTGCAAAGATGACAAAGGTCAACCCAGTTTCAAAATGGACTGGGTTCCAAAGACCAACTGATCCCGCTCGGTGTCGGAACAGCTATGGAGGCATATCATCAGACTTCGGTTTGTTGATAGTGGCTGTTCCAGGCACTTGATAGGAGGCATCTCTCAACTGTACAACATTCAGAACTTTGTTTGAGAGTATGTGTCCTTTGTGGGAAAGGAAGAAAGGAAGGGATCACACATGGGGTTAGTGCTTAATGACATGAAGAATTTTCGGATCTGTTCTGAGATTATGCATGTTGTTCTCAGACCTTCTGGATGCAAATTCAGTCGGTGAATTACGGTTTGAGTTTTCTTCTCGATACTCCTGAGTTTATTTTACACTAATTCATTTTGAAGTTAATCTTTTATTTTCTTATAGTTTTTCGTTAGTAGGTTTATTGGGAAGTGATATCATCAAGTGATAACAGGCAATCTGAATCTGTGTAAGGTACCAAAGCTGAATTGTCTAGGCTCTGTGTTCGATGCGCTGGTAGGCACGAAAAGTTTAATGGACTTGACTAGGTACAGATGAACTTAAGGAATCTTGAGACTTGATAAATCCTGACCTAGATAGTGCCGTTTAGCCTGAGAATATGACGCTTGGGTAGGTTGAGCAGGGAGATATACATGAGAATCTACCGGTCACATTAAGAGAACCCGTATCTAGAACTGTGGTTTAACTTTTCCTTAATGTACGGATTTTGTCCTTAATTCCGATATTGACGGGGCGACTGGGGAATTCCGATAAATTAGGTCTATAGAAAATTATTTTCTTTCTTTCCTACTGTTAGTCATATGTTGCCTCCTCTATGTGATTGAAAGATCCGACCTGGACTGCAACATATGCAAATCTGTCTCTCTACATCTTCTATCTATGTTATTCTTTCTACCTGTTAGCCATATGTTGTCTCCTTTGCGTGATTAATAATCCGACCTGGTACACAGCATATGCAACCTTCTGCTTCTCAATCCCTCTGAAATTATAGTTAGTCATATGTTTCACCCTCTGCGTGATTGGAAGAGATCTGACATGGGTGTACAACATATGCACTCTAAATCAATTCTCTCTCCTAATAATTGTCTGCTCACCTAAAGTAAGGAGTATCTCAGAAGTTCTTGATTATTGGGGTATATCAGGAAGCGGGAAACACGTTCTAGTACAACTAAAATTGAACAATTATAAATTGTATGTAGATCTCGCTGCTCAATTTAGGTAGACAACAATATCCTTGGTCGTCGTCAGCTGAATGGTCTTTAGGAAGTTTGTCTAGGAACACAGGATCACAATGTCTTGTCACTTGTAGTATGAAGGGGGAGGTACCGATGAACGAATTAAGGCTGTCTAACAACTTTGATCCCAAATATTTTTGATTTTGTTAAATTTGTTCATAGTTTTTCTCTATGCACAAATTTAGGGGGAGTATTAAAAATCAAACAAAAATCAGAAAATTCTAAAATCAAACAAAATTCAAAAAATTCTAAAATCAAACAAAAATCAGAAAATTAAAAAAAACCAAACAAAAAATCAGAAAATTAAAAAAAATTAAAATTAGTGTTACCTCTATTTTATTTCTTGTTCAGAAAAATCAAAAAAAAATTAATTTGTGTGCTAAGTTTTCTTTTAGTTTTGTTTTGTCTTGAAAAGTGAATCCAGGTGTAGATGAGACTCATGGAGACTGTATCGAAGATTTTCTGAGCCAAGGCTTCATCCGTGATCATCGAAGAATTCTCATTCGAAGGAGCAAGAAATGAAGATTATTCTTTCGACATTCAATGTTGCAACCCCAGAAGCAAGGTGAACCTGCACTTGAAGATTATGTGACAGATTACATTGAAGCCTCCTTAATCAATTTGCTGCTATCTATGTACCTGCTGAAGTGATCCAGAAGATTCGTTCTCTCTGATGTTCTCTCTGAAGATTCTCAAGCTGAAAGCGCTATCTTTCAATAATCTTTTCAAGAAGCCTCCTCACCCAATGCGCGTTCAATGTCAATTTTTGAAGATAAGCCCAACTGCTCCAGATGATGTCATTCATTGAAGATTAATCAAGTTCATCTTGAAGTTGTAAAGAATTTGAAGATAAATGCTAAAGCCAAGCTCACAATGAAGATTAACAAGAAAAGCCAGCTACCTTTTTAGGGGGAGCTTGTTGGGTCATTTAGAAAAGAAAGCTATAAACGAAGGGGGAGATTGTTGGGTCAAAAATATGGTTTATACTTTGCTTTTCTAAGCATTTATTGTTTTAATTATTTGGGCCAAAAATAGTATAGGATTATTTGTATTTTGGGCTTGGCCTTAGGTCCATATATATATAGGGTGAGGAGTGCATGTGAGGGTAAGAGTAAGGAGCTTAAGTGTGTGCATTCTAAGGTGTGAGAGAAACTATAGAGAGAAGAGTGTGTGTGAACTATGTGTATGGAGCATCAATCATTTCATTGAATACATCATACGTTCATCTTCTTCTTCTTCTTCTTCTTTTCTTCTATTAGATCTGAAATCATTCGTTTGATTGGGATTCCTCACCATCAAACAGATCTGATTGATACACAAGCAGATTTGGGGACTTACAGTAAGCGTACATAAAAAGAACGTCCAAATCTGACTTCGTATGAGGAAGTTATGATTTTTCGAAGTTTCAGACATAGCAGTAGACAGCTAAAAACTCGAAATAGAGATCGAGTGACTTTTAGCCAATGCAACCTAAACGAGAATCGAAGATATCATCAATAGTAATACAACGGTAAAAAGACAGACGAAAACGGACATCGAATGAAGAAGTTATGAATTTTTAACGGACTTTTCCAGTCCCGGCCTGTTAAAAATAAAGTATTCAAAATAAAGTCAAAATTAGCCGACGGAGTCTAAACGAAAGTTGTAGAGCATAATCTCACCTACGCGTGGATATATAGAACGTTGAAATCGGAGCTCGTATGCGAGAGATATAAATTTACGAAGTTCGGGGCACGAATTCCCACTCTGTCAGAAGACTCACGACGTGAGCCTGATACTCACGACGTGAGCCAGGGTTTGGATAAGGTACATCATCAGGATGTGAGAAGTCGAGTCCGCAAATGGATAAGATCAAAGCTCACGACGTGAGCAACTCCATGCTCACGACGTGAGATCCAAAATCACAGGCTATAAATAAAAGTCAAGGGTTCCGAGTTTGGCTGCTCATTTCTATCCTCTCTCCTACTTTTACTCTGTGTTAAGCATCTCGAGACTATACCGACGCCCCGGTTACGTGTCGAAGCCCTAACGGAAGCCTGAAGTCCCAAAGTTCCTGAGATTTCTGAGAAATCAGCTTTCTCCAGTCGAAGTTCTGCTCGATCTTTGTCTCACCTTCTTCAATCTACCAAGTGAGTTCATACCCCTATCACTACATTTTCAAATACTTTTAAATGCATTTAAACACTTTTAGGGGGGGGGGGGGGGAATACAAGTAAACACACGGTTAAACTCGTGTGAAAAACATCAATCTTTTGATATACTCATCTTACTATTGTTATAACTATCATATGAAGTCGTTAATATGCAAAACATCATACATCGCAACTTTACCCTCATGGGATACAATATGTTTTATAAATGGGAATATGTTTTATTTATAAATCTGCATACTACATCATACCAAGGGTAACGATTTCAACTATAACATCATGTTTATACAAGAAAATGCAACTAATTATTATGCATTTGTTAACACTGTAGAAAGGGTAATCATTTCAAAAATCATTCATATATTTTTCCAAATAGGTGACTTAATTGAGAATATGTGAGTCAATCGTCTTCACCATACCTGTCAAGGTACCACTAGAAAGCCCTGTTTTATAACCAGGGTCTCTGTTGTGAGAACGTGATAAGTGTGTATAGATCTATACGGGACTGATGATCCCGCGCCCTGACTGTTAGCTACAGTCTGCGGGGTGACAAATATCATATCGCTTCGACGCCTGAAGAACGTCGTCGCAGGCAAATCCATCATAATACGGTTATGAAAACTCACAGGATAGACAATTATTATGGTATTTATGTTTTTGCGGGAAAAGTAATATTACAATTATTTTTACGCGAAATTACAAACTTCTTATAGTTTTGTTTACTAATAAAACTATGCATCATTAATTTAAGTATGACACATTTACTTACATAATCATAGTCTTGGACATTTGAGACTACTCCTCACTGATAGGAAAATATAGGTTTTTCCTGGTTCGATACATTCATTCAATACAAACAAAGATTCATAACTCCTTTTATGAGAAAATATCTGATTTTCTGGAAAACAAACACGAACTTTCGAATGGCATACATTTATACAAATATATACTTATGAACTCGCCAACTTAAGTGTTAACACTTTTTCTTTGAAATAAGTTGTATTCTCGGGAAATTGCTAAACCAGGTTAGCAACTGCTTTTGGGGACTAATACTGTGTCGTTAGTAATATCTTTTGGAACATCATATTGTATTTGACTTTTGAAACATGTAACACAACTATCATGTAAAATTTTCAAATATATGTTATGGTGGTGTGTACTTTCTTTACTATTCAATTGTTATGATACTGCACATGACGTCCTACGCCCCCGAATGTTTCCGCCGTTCAGGTTTGGGGGTGTGACAGATTGGTATCAGAGCATTGTTTATAGTGAACTAAGTATATCAAAACCATTTATTTTCGATATACAACTATAAACACAACTGGGCAAAAACACTCTGATTAAGAGACATACTTTTAAAAATATAAATTTTATTAAAAAGTATACATGCATACATTTCATAACAATAATAGTATCATAAGGAAAACAATATAGAAGTATTATAGATGAGTTGTACACTACAAGTATGCCTTGGAATATGTAATCGGGAGTGGGATAAATATAGCGTGATCAACTATATTTATCCGAGAGCCGACTAACGTATGCCAGGGAATAGCTGCAGTGGGCAACAAGTCTGAAACTTACCAAACATATAAACTTTAGAATCAAACATAACATTTAGAATACTGTAGGAGTATTTTTTAAATACAATAGTTTAAACCTCCATGTTCGAATTTACTTACCTTAGTTCTTAGACAATTCTCATATCCATATTCTCGCACAGACACAATGGTCGGATTTCACTTACCAGGGGACCCTACTACCCGAACCAAGGAAATAGAGGATGGATTGAGAATGGTCCGGGAAAGGATCCAGAAGAAATTGTGGACGAAGAAGGAGAAGAAGAAGAAGAGGAACCCATCAAGGAAGAAGAAGAATTCAAGGAAGAAATGCAAGAGGAGTCTAACTCAGATCCTGAAAATAATAACCTACCCTTAGTGACTCCGACCCAAAATGAAAATCCTCGACCGGGATTTCAAGGCTCGACACCTCTGTGGGCAATGAACCTGAATAGGTGGAGTCGTAAACATGGTCAACCCACTCCGTTCAATGGAGACCGAAACTTCTACAATCTGAGCGAGGGAGGCTCAGTAGACAGAGTCCTTCCTATAATGGTTCGCTGAATTGCTCGCAATGATGAGCAAGGAAGGGCAACTATCCAAAGAACCGAGGAGAATGATGCGAACACCAGGGTCAATACAGTTCGCATCCGACAGTTAGGATTAGCCCATGGAAGGATTGTGAATCAAAATAAAGCTCTACAGAGAGAGCTAACTACAACTCAAACTGCAGTCCGAAAACTTCGAGCACACCAGGCAATGTATGAAAGTCGTATGCGCAAGATGGAGCGTCAGTTGGCAGAACCAAAGGCTCATCCAAGCAATTCACATCACGAGTAGAGGGCACTCTACTCGCTCTTTCTGTTGGTTTATGGAATAACCTTCGTATGTACTCCGATTAGTACTCTTTTCATGTAAATTTTCTGGTCTAGCTAGTACTGTTTCACTAGATCTCTATGCTGTCAAGTTTTCCATGTGTGGTGTATTGTAGACCTACTCCAAGGTTAGGTTTTCCGAATTATATGTAACTTCTATACCAACTATTATGACAGACTTTTTGTTTCCTTTAAAGATCATTGCTATCAATCCATGCTTTGGCTATGTAAACAATTCATGTCATAAACTGTTTTAGTAACTCACTACACTATCCTTGTTGACCTAATCTATGGAAGTTCAATGGAATTGAACTTGGAAACTTTGTTGAAGTCTTGCCACCGTTTCATCTTTAACCCTATAGCGGGAAAATGCTGTCTCGCTAACCAAACAAAGCAAATCCTTTGATAAGCCAAATTTTCCTATCACCTACACCCTTTAGAGAAAGTGACAGTTACCATAGGATATCAAATCTCTACAACTTCAAATAGGGCAATCAAAACAATGACAGAGATTCAACACACCTGAGAAGGACCCCCTATATAGATACCAGGAGATAACAAATCATTTCCACCAAAAATAGGACAGAGAACAGAGGGAACCACTCGTGAAGCATGCGAAGTGGTAGAGGACCTAATGCGTCAAGCGAATAATTAATAATTAATATTACCTAGTGAGTTGGTAATTATATTACTTGCGCTATGAGATAGGTATATGACATCCTTCTTCATAGATAAAAATAGTAAGAGGGATACCCTCTTCCAAAACCTATGAAACTAGATCTACTAAAGATTTCAACATCCATACCCTAATTTGCTAAAACTTAACTTAAAAACAATACCTATTTAACCTCCCTTTATAAATACATCATAAGGATGTAGGTCGAAGCATTAGAAACCGAATATCAGGATGAGAAATTGCACTTATAAAATTCAACTAACAACCACCGTAGTTAGCTAATCGACTCGTTTCACATCATGTAGCAGAATCATGTCTTCACATGGAAATAACCGACCGACCAACGAAACACCACTCCTGCATATAGACTCAGCTACTTTTCAAGTTGCGGTCACAGCCGCCGTGACAGTCATCATGACACATCACAATGCATGTAACGCTAGTAAAAATGGAAATGGTGCCGACAATTCAAATCTTAGAAACCACCAAGGAAACCGACGAGTGTCTACCTACAAGAATACTTCAACCTACAAACCTAAAAACATGAAACGAAAGTTCTGGAACAAAAAGGGGAGCAGTTCGACTCAAGGGCCTATCAAAAGGCAACTAGAGGTAGCAATCCCTAATCTCACTGGCCTTACTCCCTTAACATCGACAACACCATATTTAGTAAACCTCCCAGAATGCAAAAGGTGCAACTACCATCATTACGGAACCTGTCGGGAGATGTATTGTGATAGGTGCAAGAAGAAACGGCACACCAACGATCACTGTAGGACTCCGATCCCCAATATTGGAGTAGATCCAGTATGATATTTATGCAGTGAAAAGAGGCACTTTAAGAGAGATTGCCCGACAGAGAGGAATGATGGAGGAACGAGAGGAGTTTAACGACGAGTCATAAGGAAACAACAGGGACCCTACTAGAATTTTTGTATGTTTTCCAACTAACAAAAATTAAGCATCAAATTTCATAAAGGTTTTAGACAATTAAATAAAATTCATAAATTAACACATCAGTCATAAAAACTTAGGATCCATACGGGTGAGCTAGGATCGCTTAGTATAACATTAGGGTCATACATCGTTAAGATTTTTCAGACTTAGAGTAAGTAATTCCGCTTTACTTCCTGTTTATTGGTTGATTTTGGATTTAGGGCAGAGCTGCTCAGTCGAATATCGTCTCAATCTTAACTATATACGATTTGTTTACACTAAACGAGGATAGAGGGACTTTATCGGGATCATATTGCGAGATTCCACCAGAAATTACCAAAGTAGTCCTACTACCTATACTAGCTATAAAGGTGGTACAAATATTTGCAACAGTAATAACAAGAATAAAACAGAAGGCACTGAAGACACATACATAGAAGATGCCATCACTCTAAACAATCGATGTAACGCACATTACGATAAGAAGTTCCCAAGTAGCTATTAGAAATGGATTGGCTTGGTCCTCACTATACCAGCTCCATGTGCTACGGAAAAACCTTTTGCTTTAACCGTCGACAGGTTAACCAAGTCTGCCCACTTCTTACCAATCAAGGAGACCGATAAGAAGGAAAGACTGACCAGGACTTACATCCAAGAAATCATGCGACTTCACGGAGTGTCGATATCTATTATCTCGGACAGAGATAGCCGATTCACATCATGATTCTGGAAATCACTGCAGAAAGCCTTGGGAACTACGCTAGATATGAGTACAACCTATCACCCACAAACTGACGGACAGAGTGAGAGAACTATCCAAACCCTAGAAGACATGTTACAAGCTTGTGTAATAGACTTTGGTAAAGCATGGGATATCCACTTACCATTAGTTGAATTCTCGTATAACAACAATTATCACACTAGCATCAATACTGCTCCTTTTGAAGCCCTCTACGGCCGCAAGTGCAGATCACCTCTGTGCTGGGCGGAAGTGGGTGACACGCAGTTAGCAAGAGGCCTAGTCCCTAATATCACTCTCACTGGCCCGGAAATCATTAGAGAGATAGACAAAAGAGCTACACCGACAAAAGACAAAAAACCTAGGAATTTCAGGTTGGTGACCGCATCTTACTAAAGGTCTCACCCTGGAAGGGCATGATATGCTTTGGGAAGCATGGAAAACTAAACCCAAGGTACATTGGACCCTTCGAAGTTACTGCGAGGATTGGTCCAGTAGCTTATAGACTCCAACTACCACTCTAACTTAACAACGTACATCCTGTGTTTCACGTGTCTAATCTAGAGAAGTGTCTATCTGATGAAACCCTTGTAATTCCACTCGAGGAAATTGGGTTGAACGAAAATATTAACTTTGTGGAAGAACCTGTCGAAATCATGGATAGGGAAATCAAACGAACAAAGCAAAGTTCCATACCAATAGTGAAGGTTTGCTGGAATGCTAAACGGGGACCTGAATTCACTTGGGAGCGAGAAGATCAGATGCAACAAAAGTACCCGCATCTCTTCCCTAGTCTATAGACACTTACCTTGTAAATAATTTCGGGACGAAATTCCCTCTAACAGGGGGATGATGTAACAACCCGATATTTTGAATCAATGTAACGATCCAAAGTCGAGTTTGGAAACCTATCTTAATATAATAGGAATAACGTCAAAAAAGAAATATTCAAAAATCTCAATGTGAATGTACTAAGTGGTAGATATCGTATCAAGGTTTTCAAAAATATAAAGAACACAAAAATCCGAGTTATAACGAAGAAGTTATGACCAATCGAAAATCCGCAACAAAACCGGCAACACACTGTTAAGCGTAAAACACGAAATTTCAATAAAATACTTTTTAGCCTTAAGTATCTAAATGAAATTCGTAGATATCACTAAACCGTAAGCGTACATAAAAAGAACGTCCAAATCTGACTTCGTATGAGGAAGTTATGATTTTTCGAAGTTTCAGACATAGCAATAGACAACTAAAAACTCGAAATAGAGATCGAGCGACTGTTAGCCAACGCAACCTAAACGAGAATCGAATATCTCATCAATAGTAATACAACGGTAAAAAGACAGACGAAAACAGACATCGAATGAAGAAGTTATGAATTTTTAACGGACTTTTCCAGTCCCGGCCTGTTAAAAATAAAGTATTAAAAATAAATTCAAAATTAGCCAACAGAGTCTAAACGAAAGTTGTAGAGCATAATTTCACCTACATGTGGATATAAAGAACGTCGAAATCGGAGCTTGTATGCGAGAGATATGAATTTCCGAAGTTCGGGGCACGAATTCCCATTCTGTCAGAAGACTCACGACGTGAGCCTGATACTCACCACGTGAGCCAGGGTTTGTATAAGGTCCAGCATCGGGATGTGAGAAGTCGAGTCAGGAAATGGATAAGATCAAAGCTCACGACGTGAGCAACTCCATGCTCACGACGTGAGATCCAAGATCACAGGCTATAAATAGAAGTCGAGGGTTCCGAGTTTGGCTGCTAATTTCTATCCTCTCTCCTACTTTTACTTTGTGTTAAGAATCCCGAGACTACCCCGACGCCCCAGTTACGTGTCGAAGCCCTAACGGAAGCCCGAAGTACCAAAGTTCCCGAGATTTCCGAGAAATCAGCTTTCTCCAGTCGAAGTTCTGCTCGATCTTTGTCTCACCTTCTTCAATCTACCAAGTGAGTTCATATCCCTATCACTACACTTTCAAATACTTTTAAATGCTTTTAATCACTTTTAAGGGGGGAATACAAGTAAACACACGGTTAAACTCGTGTGAAAAACATCAATCTTTTGCTATACTCATCTTACTATTGTTATAACTATCGTATGAAGTCGTTAATATGCAAAACATCATACATCCAACTTTACCCTCATGGGATACAATATGTTTTATAAATGGGAATATGTTTTATTTATAAATTTGCATACTACATCATACCAAGGGTAACCATTTCAACTATACCATCATGTTTATACAAGAAAATACAACTCATTATTATGCCTTTGTTAACACTGTAGAAAGGGTAATTATTTTAGAAATCATTCATATATCTTTCCAAATACGTGACTTAATTGAGAATATGTGAGTCAATCGTCTTCACCATACCTGTCAAGGTACCACTAGAAAGCCCTGTTTTATAACCAGGGTCTCTGTTGTGAGAATGTGATAAGTGTGTATAGATCTATAGGGGACTGATGATCCCGCGCCCTGACTGTTAGCTACAGTCCGCAGGGTGACAAATATCATATCGCTTCGACGCCTGAAGAACGTCGCCGCAGGCAAATCCATCATAGTACGGTTATGAAAACTCACAGGATAGACAATTATTATGGTATTTATGTTTTTGCGGGAAAAGTAATATTACAATTATTTTTACGCGAAATTATAAACTTCTTATAGTTTTGTATACTAATAAAACTATGCATCATTATTTTAAGTATGACACATTTACTTACAAAATCATAGTCTTGGACATTTGAGACTACTCCTCACTGATAGGAAAATATAGGTTTTTCCTGGTTCGATAGATTCATTCAATACAAACAAAGATTCATAACTCCTTTTATGAGAAAATATCCGATTTTCTGGAAAACAAACACGAACTTTCGAATGGCATACATTTATACAAATATATACTTATGAACTCACCAACTTAAATGTTGACACTTTTTCTTTGAAATAACTTGTATTCTCAGAAAATCGCTAAACCAGGTTAGCAACTACTTTTGGGGACTAATGCTCTGGCGTTAGTAATATCTTTTGGAACATCATATTGTATTTGACTTTTGAAACATGTAATACAACTATCATGTAAACTTTTCAAATATATGTTATGGTGGTGTGTACTTTCTTTACTATTCAATTGTTATGATACTGCACATGACGTCCTATGCCCCCGAATGTTTCCGCCGTTCAGGTTTGGGGGTGTGACAAATAAGCTCTTAATGGAGTTTTGGGACTAGGTTGAGCACGTTAGGCGTACTTGGTGGTATGCTGCATGTACGCGGTCAGCGCCCTGCTATCGGTCAACATTAGAGTACACTGGGCGTACTCTCTTGGTACGTAGGGCGTACTCCGCTGGGAAGAAATATTGACTTTTAGACCTTGGACGTTGAGCCTGATTTTGACCAGGGTTTAGAAAGATTGACCTAAGGATATTTTAGGTTATCGAGTTAATTATTGATTAAGATTGTATTTATTGTTAGTTAGTGCGAGGTTATCCGGTTCGGCGGTCCGAGTAGTTATTTGATTGTTAGCGGATCACGGTGAGTTTTCCTCACTGTACTTACAGGTCTAAGGCACCAAGGGCGGCCCATTGGATTGATATCCTACTATACACTGATATGTTAAGTATGGAATAGATCTGCATGATTATGCTAGTTGCCGATATGTTAGTCTGGTAGATCTGTAGGACTACATGTGATCCTGTCTGCCTGATTATCTATATATGTTTGTTATATGTTATATGTCGACATGTTGTGTTGGGTTGAGGCTCTATGGCTTTGTTTTGTAGGCAACAAACCCTAGATCATTCTTAATACGAGCTGGTGGTCGGGAAGGGCATGTCAGACTCATACTAAGGGCTCGGTAGCATTCCTGATACGAGTTGAGGACCGGTTGGTATGCCAGACTCGTATTGAGGGCAGAACATTGGTATTCCAGTCTGATGACTAACTGGGTCAGGGAGCAAGCCAGACATATGTTGTGGGCCCTGAGGGCAAGCCAGAATTATGTTGTGGGCTCAGGAGCAAGCCATATATGAGTTGTGGGCCCGATAGGCAAGCCATACTCATAATATGGATCGTGGACTTGAGATCTTGTCTTAAAGTGATTTCTCAATGGATAAAGTTGGAAACTTTGTCCATTTAGAACTTGAGCCGAACCAGATCCGAGCTTTGGATCTCATGAAATAGATGGAAAAATGCTTAATCCATTAAGCTAGAATATCTAGTTTTCACGACGTGACACCCTTACTGTAACGACGTGAGGACTAGGGTTTTCCCCGATCATTTTAGACTAATTTCCATCACGGTGTGATGACCTATACATCACTACGTGACGATGAGTTGGACTGAGACTAAGTTGAGCTGAGATTGAGTTAAAACGTGACCGAGTTGGGACAGAGTTGAGTCTATTTACTACGACGTGACCATGAACTGGTCACGGCGTAAGGGCCAACTAGTAAAAGAGTTGATTGTTGACCCTGACCTAGATCGTTGCTTGTTGACCTGGTTTGACTTTAGGTCAAATGGCAAGTTTTAGAGGTTACACTAAGGTAGGATGTTGTTTGATTCAATAGGTGGTTCATAGCATTGTTCGTGTGGCTGTGAGTTATGTTCTTAGTTGATTTTGTGAGACATATGAGTCTTCTCACTATACTGTGTAGGATGCTAGCTGTCTTTGTGACTCTTGTATTTGTATATTGGGTTGGGCCCACTTCTATCTATATTAGGTTGGGCCCATTTCCATGTATGTTCGGTTGGGCCCATTTGCATGTTAGGCTAGGCCCATTTTCACGTATGTTGGGTTGGGCCCATTTGTATGTATGTTGGGTTAGGCATATTGTATGTTGGTCTGGGCCCATATGTATGGTATGTGGTATTTTGGGGAACTCGCTAAGCTTTGTGCTTACGGTTTTGTTGTTTGAATATTTTTAGGTACTTCCAGTTCTAAAGGGAAGGGCACAGCTTGACTGAACAACATTATGCCCATGATAACTTTTCCGCATTGATGACTATTATTTTACTCTGATGATTATGATATATTTGTTACTATGATATGCTTTTGGAAGGATTTGATGGTGGAACCGAATTGATTTTTGACAAGGTTAAGAAAATATAAAATTTTGCTATAGATATCACTTTTTCATTTTAGAGGGTAGACCCAAACGAATTAAGAATAATGGTCTAAAAATATGACATAATAACGAATACAACTAATGCTTGAAATCGGAGTTGTCCAAATTTCCAAATGAATAATATCAAAAGGGTTTTCATAAATATAATTAAAATGAGAAAATGGTAAACGAACAAACTTTTTCTAGTTGACATGGTTCACATAACAAACTAAAATTGTTTTTTTACAAGCAATTGAATTATTGGAAATTAATGTTTTCAACTCTTGGTCGCCAACATTACCTAAATGTTGATGTCAAAGAGACGGACTTGAAGCAATGAACACTTGAGGGGTGGATGATGTGACATCATAGAGAGGACCCATGTTATTAGATCGGATTAAAGGTTATTTTTTCCTAGAATCCTTGGCAGTAAAACCAAATTTATCAAATTTAATAGAACAGTTATTGTGACTGGTAAATTTACGAACAAAAATGAGATTTTTAATTATGTTGGGAGTGATTAAGACACTATTGAGATGTAAGGTGCGAAACGGGTTCGAAATTGGAAATGTAGTGTGTCTATTCATACTTATAGGATTTTAGAACCAATGCCAACATAAATAAAATGAGTACCATGATTATTCGAAATAATTTTGAGAATACCACCATTTGAGTGGACATGATCGGTAGCACCTTTGTCCGTAATCTAACCCGCATTGCTCTGATCGTTTAATGAGAACGTACTAAACATTTGAGGGAGTAAGGTGGGTTGGTCTTCAAAATTTTGCCACTGTGCATGTGTTGGAACGTTTTGTGGAAGCGGATAATTTCCATTAGGTTGATTTGAAACCATATGGGCATGATTTGAAGCATGATTGGGTTGATATGGAGGCTGTGGGCTTGGTTGCTGCAGACGAGAATGAATTGGATCGAGCAGGCCTGGTAACGTGGGTCATTGCTATGGAGTAATCCATTGTTGTGAGTCGGCCAGAGGAAAGAAAAACATGGTCTGATTTGAGGGAGCGATTGCACGCTGTTGCTGATGACCTTGTGACAGAGGGATATACACCCAACCGAACCGTTGTTGAGTGACCTGCTGATGGACCGGGTGGCGGCAGTTATTCCAGTGGGATTGCTTGAGGTTGTTGTTGTCCCCCCGGTAATTTTTTAAAGTTCCAGTAGCATGAAGAATGGTGGGGGGCGATGCATGGTCTTGGTGAGAGGCCTCCAGAGTGACACATTTTGTAAAAAGGTTGTTTCTTCAAGATCTATGATGTTACGAGTATCCATGAATGTAGGAAACAGTGTGCGGTGGCATATAATGCTATCCAAGTTGTGGTATTTGGATGAGAGTCAATTAATCGCACACATGAAGAGAGTTTTGTCAGGAAGCTTATGACTGAGGCTTTCAAGTTGACCAGAAAGAGTTTTTGATTTTTGTGAAGTAAGCAGCCACCGTGAGTTCACCCATGATGATGGTTCTCAATTTATTTTCAAGTTTCATGGCCTGAGAGTATTTGTTGGATCGAAATGGATTCTCAACGACGATCCATATTTCTCTTGCGGATTGTCCGTCTTTCAGCACCACATTGAGAACATTCTGTGAAAGGGAGCCATAGAGCCAAAGTTGGACGATAGAGTTAATCTTCACCCATTCGACATCGGTGGATTTGGGTTTCGGCTCATCAATATGGTCGAAAACATCTAATGCTTTGCAATGGGTATTGAACAAATCCCTCCATGCATTATAGTTAAATCACTCTAAATCAAGAAGGAGAGATATGTAGGTTTTGATGTTTATGATAGCGTAGACTTTGTTTAGAGGGGTGGATGGGAGTTGTCGCCCGACATGATGAAATTATAATTAACTTCTGATTAAAAGTGGTGGTGGTAGGGTTTGATACATGCTCTATATGAAAAGGAGTAGAGAAGGAAATATATGAAGTAGGCAAGGAAATAACAGGTAATAGAGGAAAGGAGAATATTTTAAAATTGGAGCTTTATTACCTTGAAACAGTGTATCATTATTATTAACCGTGATAGAAACACTACTGCAAAATCACAAATAGGTTACGACAGATGAAAAAGTTTACATGAAACAACCAGAAGGTTTCCTTATGCCCAGTAAAGAGCATATGGTATGTAGTTTGATGATGTTATTTTGTTCTCTAGTTTCAAGTTAAACCAATGTGACAAATTTGTTTGTAGTATACTTAATGATGCTATTGGTGTAGGCAAGATCATTTGCTTATATGTAGATGACATGTTGATTTTTGGTACTGACCAAGATCAAATAGATGAAACAAAGCAAATGTTGTCATCTAATTTCTCCATGAAAGATTTGGGAGAGACTGATTTAATTCTTGGTATAAGAATTAAAAGGCTGAATAAGGGACTAGTAATGACTCAAATTCATTATGTTGAGAAAAATTCTCAAACGGTTCAATTTTAATGATTGTTCTCCTATGAGCACTCCTATAGATTCAAGTATGAAATTAATACCCAAAATTGGAATTCCTATTTCACAATTGGAATACTCTAAGGCTATTGGTAGTTTCATGTATTGAATGACAAGTACCAGGCATGATATTGCTTATGCAATGGGAAAGTTAAGGAGGTACACTTGTAATTATAGTGCTCAACATTGGCAAGTGGTCAATAGAGTGTTTAAGTATCTCAAGGGAACCAAGGATTATGGGTTGAGTTACTTGGGAAGTCCTTTGGTCTTAGAAGTTCATTTGGATGCAAGTTGGATAACCAACATGGAAGAACAATCCTTAACAATTGGTTAGGTATTCTTGCTCGGTGGAGGTGCCATTTCTTGGGCTTCCAAGAAGCAATCTTGCATTACAAACTCGAAAATTGAATATGAGTTTGTTGCAATACTACTACTGGTAAAAAAGTTGAATGGCTAAGGAATTTAGTCTATGAGATTCCTTTGTGGTCAAAACTGATTGCACGTATATCAATCTTTTGTGATAATGAAACCGATTTGGATATAGCATATAGCCAGGTTTATAATGGCAAGTCTAGACACTTAGGTGTTAGAGACAATATTATTTGAGAACTAATCATGGATAGTGTGATTTCGGTTGAGTTTGTGAAATCGCAACAAAATTTGGCACATTATTTGACTAAAGGTTTGACAAGAGACTTAATGGTGAAACACTTAATTCCCTTCTAATGTGACATTAGGATTTGAATTCAATGTGGAAAGATCACACTCATATATTGGAACACATAAATTATATATCTCAGGTATGTTTTTGGTTCTGCAAGTTGACCGGGTTGAAGTTTAACTTCTTAATAATTCCTTTGATAAAATGTATGTGCAGATAAATGAAGTAAAGGAAGTACCTATGTGATTATGAAGTGTAGCAGCATTTCAAGAGGTTGGGGAGTTGGCCTTGATACAGTCATGAGAGGATTAGGGCACACAGAATTTATAATAATGTCAAGTTGTATTTCGCTAGAAAGTTCAATAAACTAGTATGTATCTTACTTTTAGGTATTCAAGTGGGTTGAAGGGTTCGATTCTTAGAACACCATGATTCTCGAGTATTTGAATTTTTTGATACTAAAATAGGAATTAAATCATTTCATCATTTTCATTTATGTACTAGTTTGGTTTTTTAGATAATTTTATGCTAGTTCATGTATTACACTAAAATAGGGGAGGATTGTTGGTGATTTTAGTGTCACTAGATATTTTGGGTAATTTGAGGTAACATGTGAGTTAAGGGGCTTATTATTTATACTTTATATTATATGTTCGGTGAATATGGAGTGCATACATGTATAAGATCGAATTGTAAGCCGGTGCGATAAAATGGTGGGGGTCGAGGGGGTTGCGCCCCTTTGGAGTGTCCAAGGGACAGAGCCCTTGGTGGTGGTCCCTCTCCAAGGACTTACTAAACCATTAATTTTGAGATTTCCTTAACTAATTTAGAATATTAAACCCTAATATGTGATGCATATATACAACTCTTATTTTCTCAGATCTTCTTCTTCTTGAACGAACTCAGAATTCTCTGGCGATTTGTCTTGTGTTACTGTGCCTAGATATACAAGCGTCCTTTTGGATTATCCTAGACTGGATGTCCTATAACCCAGACATAGGGTGGAAATATCACTTTGAAAAGTAAACTTACACGATCCATAAGGAATCTGGTGTCCACCATCACCCTAATTTTCCAACCAACACTAACATACATAGATACATATTTTAATTCATATTATAGGGGAAAATGTCATATTAACCCATCAAAATTTTCGTGTTTGTTTTAAAAGGTCATCCAACTTTTTTTTTGCACATTAAGGGAATAAACTCAAAGTTGATCGTTTTAAAAAGTCCTTACACCCTTGATAAACAGTCTCCTCGCCAAATTATCAATAAATGATTACGTGGATGCCAACTCACTGCTTACGTGGCAGCTAAGTGTGGTCCACTATACAACCCTTGGTCCATAAATATTGCCACGTCGTCGATGGGCCCGATATATAAGCAGAGTGATACCCTAATAGATCAATATGCACCACTTTGTTACCCTAATCAGTTTCTCTCGGTTGTTCTTCCTTCACCACCGAACACTCTTTAAATCTGATTATTTGCAAACAATGTCTCAACAAAGCTTCCCCCATAATGGTGGATTACGTGAGTTCGATCTATACATTCCACCGACTGAGTACGAGCTCCCTGCCATGGAAACCCAAGTGGAGCTGGAGCAGATGAGACAACAGATGCAGGCGGAAATGGAGGTGATAAGGATTGAGCTTCATGGGATGAACAACATCTTGAAGGTGATGGTAGCGATTGGCATTAGTCTTCTTCCTGGTGTTTGTGGAGTTTTCGGTTGTGGTGCGTTTGGTGTTTCATATTGGAAGTAGTTTGTGGGTTGATGCTGGCAATTTAAGGGTTATTTGGTTATGGATTTTGGGATTTTCGGTTGGTTTTTGTTCTAATCGCCATCATCATCGGATAATATCATGATAGAATTAAGTATGTAAGTATCGGTGGCATTTTGATGGCTTGAAACTGGTTTTTTGGGGGGTTTTGGATAGTAAAAAACCCCACGAATGTTGTAGTTATGTCCACTTTTGTATGAATGTTGTTTGGAATGTAATGGAAAATGTATGCTACTATGTTCTCATGTCATTTTTTGAAGAAATGGAAATGGTAGAATGTTAATGATCTCAATGAACTCAAGTAACAGGAAAAAAAGTACAATGTTAATGAACTCAATTAACAAGAAAAAAAGTATAATGTTAATGAAATCAATTAACAGGAAAAAAAGTACAGTCATAGTACAATGCTATTTTAGATACTACCTAAATAATTAACATCAGTGAAACTAAGTAATTGTCACCCTTCAAAGTACAATGTTATATTTAGCAGATAGATGTGAACATACAAAGGACATTTTGTTGATGGAAAATGTCATTAATTTTTGTTTTAAACACAAACTTACAAACTTAAAACAAACATCTCTAACCATAGTCCATAACCATAAAACTTTTAATCCATGCCCATTGATTTGGATGAGTTATCTCTTTCACCATTTTTGCCCTCCATGCGTTTTGCATTTTTTTTCTTGATTATCCTCTCTGACTTTTTCCATAGCTTGATTGTACGTTGTTGTTGACCCTTCTCTTTTTTCAGACCACTTCCACCTTCACCTTCAGCTTGAACCCTCCTTTTTTTTCAGACCACTTCCATCTTCACCTTCAGCTTGACCCCTCCTCTTTTTCTGACCACTTGCACTTTCACCTTCAGCTTGACCTTTTTTCGCACCACTTACCCCTTCAACTTGACCCTTTACCTTATCCAAACCACTTCCACCTCCATTTTCATCCTTCTTTTTAACCTGACATTTTGGGGGCCTTGCCACTGCAGTACACGTTGACTTGTTGTGCCTTGCCTATTTACAAACACCACATGCAATCCTTTTTCCTGACTTTGATACTTTGTGAGATCCACTAACTTTTGTACTACACCTCCTCCTCTTAATAGTAGGTCTCCCTGGCATCTTCGTTTTCAATGGTGGTAATGGTGCCATGTAGTCTGTTGGGGGCCACATTGCACTCCCACTTATACTTCCTATTGAGTACTTATAGGTGTTCATATATATATATATATATATATATATATATATATATATATATGCAATCATGATATAAAGGATCACCAAATGCCTCTCTATTTCTGTTTACATAAGAAATGGCTGCCACTGAATGGACACAACCATACCAATTTAGTTTCCATATCCTACAAGTACATGTTTTCTTTTCCAAATCAACATCATATAACTCTCCTAAGTTTCTTGTTTCAAATGTATTCAGTCCACTAGGAAGCACTTGCTAGTACCTACAAATAAACACAATTACAATGAACTATTATTGTTGAAAAATAATGACAAAGTAGAACAAACCTTTGTTGGATCTTCAATTCATTTATGGAAAGCGTTAATGCTTTCAGACAACCCATTCTCAACAGCATAGTAATAATTAGCTTCTTCTTAGCATCCAAGATAACATTGTTAAAGCTTTCAGACAACCCATTCTCAACAGCATCACACCCCCTTCCTATTTGAAAAAAATGCTCTGGACCATGACTTTGGATTCCTTCCCATAAGATGCACATATGTTGTAGGGCTAATCATTTGAATCTCTTTCATTGCAGAATTGAAAAGAGGTTCAGTTGATACCTTACAAGCCTTCCAAAACAAATGTCTCACATTGAGCACCATGATATTTCTTCTTGAAGTTGGACAAAACATTCTTGGCACATTACCTATGTTCTACCGCTGGGAATAAATCCTTCACAGCTTCAATTATCCCCTGTATTTACATCATAAGGACATTTAGAACTAGATCATATATGAAACACATAAAGCATGGCATAATGAACCCAAACATACCTTATGTTGATCTGAAATCAATGTCTTACAATATCCACCTTCAAGATGCAGATATTATTGCAGATTTTCTAGAAACCATTTACAATTGTCTTTATTTTCAACACAAACCATAGCCCAAGCTATTGGGTATATATGATTGTTTCCATCCCTCCCAACAACACATAATAACCGACCAATACACATTCCTTTTATAAAACACCCATCCAAGTTTATAATCCCTCTACATCCACTTCTCCAACCCTGCTTTAGTGCTTAAAAACATACATACATCATGCTAAAGTAAGTTTTCCTATCTGACATAGATTTCACAGACAACTTGACTGTTGACCCTGGATTAGACCTTCTTATCTCCTCACCATAGGACCACAACTTTGCATAATTTTCCATTATGGTACCTTCAACAAGAGACACTACATGTTACTTAGCTCTCCTGCATTTTCCCATACTAACCTTTATGCCAAATTTAGTCTTTACTTCCTCTTTTAGCATCCTAACATTGAATTTCTGATTCTCAAGAACTTCCCTGGTGAAATGACTACCAATCCATCTATAATTAACAATTGACCCTAACTTAAAGTTCCTGGCACAATTATGCTCATTGATAAGGGACTTGATTTGGAATGAGTGCTTCTCACTCATCCATGACACCCAGAGCCAAAATATGCATTCACCATCACAGTACTTAACCAGTAACCTTTTACTGACATTTTTTTTCATAGTATAGTTGATACCTATTGGCTACAACATAATTACAAAGCATGAATTTCAATTGTTTAGGGTTAGTGAACCTCATACCTAGAATTGGCAATTGCTTCATCCAAGGTATGTCTTCATTAAATATTGGTTTTCCTTTCACATCTGAGACATTGTCATCTTCATCATCTTTTGGATTTTCACCTTCCGTGGCATCCTCAGTTCCATTTGATTGACTTACTCCTTCATAGGCTACTCTTTCCATGTTGTTCTGTTGTGGACTCAGGAACTCAGTTAGGTCATTACCTTCTTCCCTTTCAATTGGCATGTTTAATATAACATAACAATTGTCCTCAATTTCATTTTCCTTAGTTACGTGCACAGTAGTATCAAAATGGTCCATGTAAACAGGCAGTTGTAGTCCACACCAATAAGCAATGTCTATAAACTCTTGATATTGAAGTTCATTATAAATCAAGGTTAAACCGTTTGGGATTTCTAAATCAGGTTGACAATAATAAAGCTTCTAACACTTCTCTTGTGTGAATCGTTCAAGAAAACCCACAAATTCAGATAAGACATGCCATCAATATCAATATTCTCGAAAACATGATGAATACCATCAAAGTAGCAAAAATGTTTGTTGATGAACACACCTTGGAAATGAACTTTGATTAAGATGAATATAGCCATCGACACTCGACAAGAACATTAGTGGGAGGTAAGGGTTTTGTTTGTGAATGAAGACGACGGTAGTGACAAACGAAATAGGCGTATTTAAAACAATTCAAACAAAAGCTAATTAGACATGGCCATTTCATTAAATGACATGGCACCGACAATTCTTCTGTGGCACGTAAATTAGTTTTGAACCCGGTATCAAGTCACATAAGGGTATTTTAAAACAGGAGAATGTAAGTTCATTCCCTTAATGTGCCTTAAAAAAAGTTTAATGACCTTTTAAAACAAACACGAAAAGTTTGATGGGCTAATATGACATTTTCCCCATATTATAGTAAGATAACTTACCTGGGAAATTACTCAGATGACTATCAGCTATCCAATTGGTGGGTAACACGCCTAACAAGTATTAACCTGAAAGACCCTAAACTTTCATACTAAAGACATTGTTACTCCAAGTTACTCCAAAACATGCTAAATGCATATTCATAAAACAATATTTTACATTGATAATTTTGATTACAAAAGACTGGATACAAACCGACTAAGTTTTAGTATATTACATAACTACCCAGGATATTAAAGCTTTTATACAACATAAATCCAAGTAGAAAAGTAATATCATAAACTATTATAAATCTTCCAACGGTATATGACTAAACTGGATGTTTATTACCTGCAATTGTTAAACATTGAGAGGGGTAAGAGGTGAAGCTTAGTGAGTTCAATAATAGATACAATATAACGCTATGCCATATACATATCAATATGACAGAAGAAAAGAGGTACAAAGAACAACAAAGGCAGATTAGTATCATATGACATACTTTCCATATCAACGAATAATTTGATTCAAAGATATACAATCAATGAGACATAACGGTTTCAATACTTGATATACATCAATAAGACTTTTGCCCATATGGCATGGAAAAATAACTAATTTCTGGAAAAACATTTTGGCTAGCAAATTATAGGCTTTCCGCCCTGCCTAGCCTTCTGCAGATGCCATAATGGTAGAGTCATTCTCTTACGAGACATGCTCTACACGGCCAGATGCTACATACATGTACCCAAGTGATGCTTATGTCATACACTTCGTGGTCTAAGGTATAGCTCATTATCATAATAACACGGGAAAACACATTGAACATGTAACACATAACATACAATTGTTCCTATATATTGAACTCACCATGAAATAACCGGAGGTTAAAATAGTAATTTGGGCAGCACTTCGTTCTAATAAATAAGTTTCTTCGATGAAAAACCGGGAGCTTTATTGAAAACCGGACCTTGCGAGGGTTGAGCTTCAAACCAAAAAGATAAATTTCTCGGGGTCTTTGGGCACTTCAGAACGTATTTCGGGTGTTAGGTATGATCCCGGGGCTTCAGGGAATTAAAATTGGCTTAAAATAAGGTTTAGGGTGTAAAAAGTGTGAATTTTCCAACATTAGCCGGGAGGGTTCGCACCCTCCTATTTATAGTGCGAGGCTCGGATCCGGAGGGAGGAGAAGGGAGCACGTGGCTCGCATGCGAGGGGGGGGGGCAGATGGCAGGTGCGAGGGCGAGACACGCGGCGGAACCGGAGGCAGCTCGCTTCGGATGTGGCGTGGCTAGGACACGCGTCGAACTCTGGTTGGACCTCCGCTTCGGATGACTCATCAGATCAGACACGGGGCACTTCGCGGGTAAGGGTGATGTGGCCGAAGCCTGGCCATGTGAAATTCCTCGGATTTTGGGATTTTCTCGAATTTTGTGTCCCGAACTTCAAAAATCCATAACTTTCGCATACGAGCTCCGTTTTTGACATTCTTTATATGCACGCGTAGGTCAAATTATGCTCTACAACTTTTGTTTACACTTCGTCGGCTAATTTTGACTTTATTTTTAATATTATTATTTTTAATAGACCGGGACAGGAAAATCTGTTAAAAATTCATAACTTCTTCATCCGACGTCCGTTTTCGTCTGTCTTTTTACCGTTGTACTACTATTGACGAGATCTTCGATTCTTGTTTAGGTTGCATCGGCTAAAAATCACTCGATCTTTATTTCTAGTTTTTAGTTGTCTACTACTATTCCGAAACTTAGAAAAATCATAACTTCCTCATACGAAGTCAGATTTGGACGTTCTTTTTATGAAAATTTTCGGTTTAACGGATACTACGAATTTCGTTTAGATCACTAAAGCTAAAAATTAGTTTATCGAAAACTCACTTTTTACGCTAAATAGTGTTTGCCGGTTTTGACTCGGATCTTCGATTGGTCATAACTTCTTCGTTATATCTCGGATTTCGATGAGGTTTTCGCCTAAATGTTTCTAACGAGATTCTTTACAACTTTCAATAATAAAATTATACTTATTTCGAATTTTATATTTTCGTTAAACTTCAATATTTAACTTTTTTTCGGAATCTCATCAGACTTCCAAAACATTTTGAATGATTCTAAACATAGTTTTACTTCAATTCAAGTAAAAACTATCTGTTAGAACTCAATACTCAAATTTCATATAATATTTCATAATAATATTCATTACAAAACACGATAACTAAACGTGTATGTTACATAACCTATAATACTATAACTTTTTAATCTCTATGGAAACTTGGTAATAAAGCTAGATCTTTCACTAATCACAATGAATATCGGAAGTTCTGTAAAATAAGAAACAACCAGGTAAGATCATATTGGAGGAAGGGTCTGTTTGGTATACAAAGTATACTGTTTGGGAATCTCACATTAATCACCTCACTAAATCTAGCGTAGATATCATTCACGTAAGTCGATCAATCATTATTACGATTGGAAAGACTGATAAATCTTATTTATAGATTCACAATAACGACTATTAATATAAATATAAGTTATACTTTAAATGTAGTAAGTGCAACTTAACTTACATAATTTTCTTAGCAAAAATCAGAAAGTCGCGAGCAGAACTGCTACTCTAAACACTTCTTTTTGTCCGGCTCTCTGCTGCCTCAGAGTGTTATTACGAATACTTCAGAACTCCAAAAAGTCGAATTTCTAGAGGGAGGAAAGGTTTCTAGAGGGAAGAACCCGAATGTGAAGGTGTGGGGAATGATGAGCCCTTGGATTGCTATTTATAGACTTTATGAAGGGGATGTGCACCACGCCAAGGTCCAGGCCCTCTACGCCTTGGATTGGGTAACAAGCTCTCGAATCTGGTGGTGCCACGTGTCAGATTCAGGCTGGTGTTGCGTCGCTCTAGCCAGGTAAAATTGCAAATCTTCAAAAATTCATATCTTTCGTATACGAGCTCCGTTTTTGACGTTCTTTATATCACGTGTAGCTATCAACGAGTACTACAACTTTCATATAGACTCCGTCGGCTAATTCTCATCCTATTTTAAAATTAACAGTCTATGAAGATTACTCTTCAAAAGAGCGTGTAAAATTCATAACTTCTTCATACAGACTATGTTCTTGATGTTCTTTATACCTTTGGATTGGTATTTACGAGATTTTCAACTCTCATTTACATTGTTTTGGCTAAAACTCAACCAATTTTAATTTTGATTTCTGTCGCACAGTGCTGAACCGAAACTTTGAAAAATCATAAGTTTCTCATTCGAAGTCAGATTTAGATGTTCTTTATATGTACACTTTTGCTTTTACGATTACTATGACTATTGTTTAGATTACTTAGGCTAATAAATAACCTATATCTGATTCACTTTTTACAACACACTTTGTTGTATAAAGCTGAGCACGAAATTCGAAGAATCATAACTTCTTCATACAAAGTCAGATTTAAGCATTCTTTATATCTATGAAAACTGTATTGACGTCTACTACATTTTATGACAATTATTTTGGCTAAAAAGAAAAATATTTCTACTGTAAAGTGAAAATGGGGTGTTACAACTGGTAGGAGGTATTTGTTCGGGTTGAATGGAGAATTTATGAAGGGCTCATATCTAGGGTAGATATTGGCAGTTGTAAAAAAGAAGCAAACAATGTAATATTTACACTTGCATATGCTATTGTAGAAGCTGAGACAACCAACTCATAGACTTGGTTGTTGGAAAATATGGTAGAAGATTTGGACATGACCACTACATCTAATTTCACATTCATCGCATACAGACATAAGGTATCGTAGTTTTTTGCATTGTTTTAATTATGACATTAATTAAAGGACAATCTTGTATTGTGTCTAGGGTGTGTTACCACCCATTTCAAGAGTGTTCCCATGTACTGAGCACATTTGTTTTCTAATATACGTTCAGGAGAGCATGAAGCTACATTGGAAGGGAATGAAAAGAAGACGTTGGTGGTGGTGAAGGTGATGAGTTGGGGTTAGGTGGGCCCATTGTTTTAATATATATTAATATTAAGAAATAAATAAAAATAAAAATATATCATCCATGACAAATAGTATTTTTAATTTGATCATGGATCAAAACCAAAACAAATTCAAACCACAGGGATGGTCTGAGTGCAAAAAGAAAGAAAAACAGTAATCACGTAATCTTATCAAACCATAGTGACGATTTCAATAATCTACTCTTGTTTTTATAAAAAAAACCGCAACAAAACAAGTTACCTGTAACACCCAAAATTTTCAAACCAATTTAAACTTTCAAAAACAACCCAAGTTCCATTAGTTATTACAAAAAGGTTTCCAAATGGTTTATTATCATAGTATCCCAAAAACAAAATCATAAAAAGTGAGGAGCGGTACGATCACGCCTTTGCCTTGCCACGATCTCCTGATGTACCTGAAGCAATAATCGATAAATTTAAGCTCGAAGGCTTAGTGAGTTACCCCCAAAATACCCATACACACATAACCATACACATACAGTTACAAACAACACACTATGGGTACAGTCAACCATCGGGTTGGAATACCCCTGGCCCTCAACCATCGGGTTGGAATGCCAACATACTACGATTCTAATCATCCTTGGGATGGAATACTCTCAGCCCACAACCATCGGGTTGGAATACTCTCAGCCTACAACATACCTACTACTACCGGCCAACCAGCACGACCCTCATATCTAACCCATACCACCCCCTTCGGGTTAGCATACCAACATGTCTAATTAATTCAACTATCGAGTCGAAAATTCTCAGGGTTTGTTGGCCTACTGCGTAGAGCAGGACCGCCTCAACTCCATCCAAATGCCATAACCGATCAAGAAAAGACCTAACCCGGTTCCCAAAACCTGAATGACAGGATATTCTAATCCCAAACCTTCCCAAAACCGACTAATACCCATTCGGATCCACTCCCAGTCCCCAACTGGAGTATTACCCGACCCAAGAAGATGAAGCCTCGGAGATACTCCGAACTGATGGGATCGCCCATATCCTTTGAACTCCGTCCAACCTCTAATAACAACTTCCAATCAGCCAAAATACACCGGAGTCCTCAGTATACCGGACCGCCTCATTGCACCTCTCTAGTAACCGTCATCCAAACTGCATCAGGCAGCACCTTCCAGAGCAAACACCGCATCCGAGAATTTCCAATTCTCCCCCACTTAGAGCACTAACTATTGTCTATCGGCGTCGAAGCTGGTACGCGACTCAACTATCCCTATCTGAGGCAACGAACTTCAAAGAAACCGAGCTCCTACTGATGATTTCTGAATCCCTGAATCACGACTGCTCGTCCTGGTCTGGCGATTTCTCTGTCCTATCCCTTTCCCTTGAATGCACCACTGGATCCTACCCATCTAAGATCTCTTAACAATACATTCCCCCTAGCATCTCCTACGCCCCAATAACTCACGCAGAAAGAAACGAAAACTCATAATACAAATATGAACAAAAGATAGGAAGAATGACATACCGGCCGCTGGTGTCTGCTGTCTGCAGTCCCTGGCTATGTGACCCTCCTTGCCACACTTGTGGCACCCAGAAGAAGACCAACAACCTCCATCATGCACCTTGCCGTACTTCCCACAAGTGCGACTCCTCTGACTCCCCTATTGATAATCAGTGGCCCTCAACCATTTCGGCGCAGGCGGTGACTGCACCGGGGCCTGTCTCTGCTCCCTCAGCTGGAGCTCAATCTCTAACTCGCGCCTTCTGGCGGCCTCCTGCAACTCCAATAAAGTATCATATCTCTATGTGGACACAAACTGTCTAATGTCCCTCTTGAGCATGCTCAGATACTGGGTCATCTGAGCCTGCTCCAAAGCAAACTCAGGGCAGAACATCGCCCTCTCCGTAAACATCCTGGTGATCTCCGTCACCGACTATGAATCCTGTGTAAGCTCCAAAAATCCTGAGCCAATCTCTCCCGCTCTACTCGTGGAACATAACGAGTACTAAACATATCCCGAAACTGATCCCAAGTCACCGCAGCTCGCTGCGCGTCAGAGTATGATCACGTAGTCAACCTCCACCAATCCTTCGCCCCGAGCCTAAAAAGGTTCAGAGCACACCTCACACTCTGCTCGGCAGGGCACGAACATGTGAAGAAACATCCCTCCACATCCGACAACCATCTCATAGCAACGATCGGATCTTGAACCCCGTCAAAGGTAGGGGCTTCGTATTGTCGAAGTCCCGGTACTGGAAGCCCCGCCCGGCTCCTCCCCCTATCGCTACTATAGCCGATATAGTTGCCGCGGTAGCCGTCTCAGTAAGAGCTTCATAACGATCATCAAATTACTCCATCATAGCGGACTTAATAGTCCCGAACAACTCCGGAATCTGACCCCGAACAATCCCGACCACCTCCTCGCGGATGATCTCCCTGACCCGATCCTCTGTCAACATTGGCCCTTCCTGGCCGATAATCTCAGGTGCCACTGGGGCCTCCTGCTCACCCTGTCCTGATCCCGATTCGGATCCAGTCACGACACGCCTCGTAACCACCATATTGAAAATAGAAGAGTAAGATATCAGACAATCCGCCTAGATAACCGGGGACCAACTCCCTTCTAAACCCTAGGGGTTGTGACTTCCTTGCTACGCGTATGGGTCCTGTGCTTTCAGTAGTACGGGCCCATACTACGTTCCACACCTACCCATATTTGTCTCAAGTATCATCACAACACCCTAACAATAAACAAAACATAGCAAGCACTCAATCCTCACTCCTAGAGGAAGGCTAACTGTCTCACAACTGACCTACCGGTCTCACATAACCCACCCATCCATGAACTGCCACATGACCCTCCATTGGTGCCAATTAACTATTGCATGAATACAATCACATACCACACGCCTTAAACAATCTTAGACTAAAAGATTTAATCCCACAACGGTTGGACTCAGACAAGAGTTGCGCAGCAGGACCAAATCCCTTACGCTAAGACCACTTAACCCATGTAGCATGTGACTTAGAGTATTCACCCAATAGTTAGTTCACACGCGAAAGAGTTATAAACAATCAATTGAGGTACAAAACATAAGATAAGGCATCAAAGATCAGGCAATTCTATCATACGATTTCTGAGGATCCCTATCTTATTACTAGCACGTTGTTCTAACATATCACATAATATCAAATAACTTGTATGGTATTTTGGGGTCTACTTACTGGCTCCGGCTGAACGTACACCCTGCATCCTCTTTTACTTATTTTGAAAACCATTTTAGAAATCATTTTGAAAACTTTTCCTTGATTTCAGACTGGATTCACACGAATGTTCCTCCAATTCACTCAAACCAAGGCTCTGATACCAAATTGTAACACCCAAAAATTTCAAACCAATTTAAACTTTCAAAAACAACCCAAGTTCCATTAGTTATTACAAAAAGGTTTCCAAATGGTTTATTATCAGAATGTCCCAGAAACAAAATCATAAAAAGTGAGGAGCGGTACGATCACGCCTTTGCCTTGCCACGATCTCCTGATGTACCTAAAACAATAATCGATAAATGTAAGCTCGAAGGCTTAGTGATTTACCCCCAAAATACCCATACACACATAACCATACACATACAATGACAAACAGCACACTATTGGTCTAGTCAACCATCGGGTTGGAATACCCCTGGCCCTCAACCTTCGGGTTGGAATACCCCTGGCCCTCAACCATCGGGTTGGAATGCCAACATACTACGAGTCCAATCATCCTCGGAATGGAATACTCTCGGCCCATAACCATCGGGTTAGAATGCCCACACACCTACACATACAACAACTACTATGGGTCCAATCATCCATCAGGATGGGATACCCCATGCCCTCAACCATCGGGTTGGAATACCAACCTACTATGAGTCCGATCATCCTCGGGATGGAATACTCTCGGCCCACAACCATCGGGTTGGATTGCCTACATACTATGAGTCCAATCATCCTCGGGATGGAATACTCGCGGCCCACAACCACCGGGTTGGATTGCCCACATAACCAATCAAACATGTGCACCTATATCAAATAATCATATAACAGTCTACCAGGCAACATACTAGGGCCCTATCATCCTCGGGATGGGATACCCTCCACTACTGCTCAATCATGTGCACATATAACAGGTAATCTCCTACCAGCATACAGACAGTCAGACCACTATAGGTCACTAAGCATAAACACATCCGCTCTCACAGGATATAGATCTAACCGATCATACAAACATATAACCATCCTATCTACCAAGATGTCGAGCTAACATATCGCAATAGTAACTATCTCAAATAACAAATCAAAGGGCCGGTCTTGGTACCTTAGACCCTTGGGTACAGTGAGGATAACTCACCTTACAATTGCCGAACTAAAGAGATAAGATCAACTCCTCCGATCACAGCCACGAACTCCACCACCTAACAATTGATGAAACCATATCTATAAGTGCCCAATTTACCAGAATACCCTTGGAAGTCAACTGGCCAGCTCTTGGTCAAAGTCAAAGTCAACAGTCCATATTGACTCGACTCGTCGAGTGTAGTTCACCGAATCGTCGAGTCCTTCCTGAACTCGAGAAGTTGTGAAATCCTTGATTGGCTCGACGAGTTCCCCTTTAACTCGCCGAGTTCATACGTGTCCAAGAATTGGGAGAAACCCTAGCCAACTCGCCGAGTCTTCGAACGACTCGCTGAGTTCAAGGCAATCTTCAACGGACTCGCCGAGTTTGTTCGTCAACTCGACGAGTTCATGAACATATTCAAATGACTCGCCGAGTTTACTATGCAACTCGCCGAGTCCTTGCAGACCTTCATCCATGCAGACACTTTTAAAGCCATGCCAAGGTTCCGAATTATAGATCCAAGCTTCTAAGGCATGTTTATCATGTAAAGTTGCAAACTTTACACGCATGCAAGGCCCTAAAGGCTCTAAATGACCAATCTAAGCTTCTAATGGAGCTTTACACCTTAGGATGGTCTCATCCTTTCAAGAGCTGGAAAATTTATGGACGTAGGACTCAAAAGAGGTTCAGATCTGAAGTTTCATCTTCAGATCTAGCTCCCATACCAAAATCCCTTCATGGATAACTAAAGAAAGCCCTAGTTTTCACATATGAATGATTCTAGAATAAAAGAGATTAAGGTAACAACTTATTACCTTCAAGAAGTGCCCAAACTAAACTAGACTCTAGATCCACACAAAATCCTTGATGCTAGCCTCTTGATCTACAAGTCTCCTTCACAAAGTCACTTCTCAAAGCTCCAAAACACTCTCCAAGCTCTCACTCACGGAAATTAGGGTTTCTGGCTCTCAAGGGGTAACAAAGAGGCTGGGGTGAGGACTTAAGTTCGTTTAAATAGGGTGCAAACCCTAAAATTAGAGTTTTCTCTTCCCAGCACCGACTCGTCGAGTCCCGCCGCCGACTCGGCGAGTCGGGTCACTTAACACGTGCCCAACACCCACTCCGACTCGACGAGTTAAGACACCTACTCGTCGAGTCTACTCCTTTATTCACACATAGCACCCCGAACTTATATTCTTGAACTTGGGATGTTACATTACCGCGTAATGAAATTTAATAAAACAGTATCAATTATATTATCACTTGGTGATTCTTGTTGATTTTTGTTTATATTCATGATCCTTAGCAATTACTACACATACCAATTTGAGAAAAATAATCATACATTTAATAAAACATCATCAATTATATTATCACTTGGTGATTCTTGTTGATTTTTGTTTATATTCATTGTCCTTATCCATTACTACATATGCCAATTTGAGAAAAATAATCATACATTTAAACTTCGTATAAGGAATAAGAAAAGGGAAAAGTTGTGTGTTGAATTATCCATCTTTGAAGTGTCTACTATTGACATGGAAATAAAGAATAAAATCGACAAGATAACATTATTCAAAATGACTACCACCTCTGAATAACAAAGAAACACCCTTCAACATCCTTGTTGAGTTTGAAAAGTAATCAAACAACCAATCACGAAAGAACTTGCAAAACATAAACCTATTCCCTACTAAGTGTGTAACGCCCCATTTCAGGTACACATTTAATCTACTAAAACATTCATTTTGTAAGAGCTACTCGACGAGTTGGTAGCCCTAACTCGTCGAGTAGATTCCAACTTGGTCGCGGGGTTTAAATGGTCTACTCGGCGAGTCGAAGCATGTACTCGACGAGTAGGTCCATCAGGAGGAAACCCTAATCTTCAGGGTTTTCACCCTATTTAAACATCATATCTGGCCTCCACCCCAGCCTCTATCACCTCCAAACCCTAATCTCGAAACCCAAATCCACCTTGAGTGATTTTGAGCTAGTTCTTGCCATTTTGAGTGTTATTGTGCTTTTTGAAGCTTGTGAAAGAATAAGAAGATAGAAGTATCAAAAGGGAAGAAGTAGATCCAGGAGCTACACTTCATTTACTGCATTTTTTGGTAATCAAATCCCAAACTTAATCCTTCTTCTCTTAGATCTATTTGTTTACATTTTATGAAGGAATTGGTTCAAGAACCTTAGCCCTTGGGATTGGGACGTCCCAAGTGATGTATATCCCAGATCTGGGGTCTAGGAAGGGTTCCATGGCATAAAGGTGCAAACTTTATGACCATGGAGACCCCATGCAAGTTTATATGCAAGAATATGGCCTTTTTAGCCCTAAAAGACCATGCATGGGAGGAAAGCTCGGGACTTTATGTGTCCCACAGATGATAAGAGCCTAGATCTAGTATATTGTTCTTTGGTTTATGGTATTATGGCTTGTGGACCAAGTTTTATGTCTTAAAGAAGTTAGGGTTTCGGTTAAACCCATTAGGAAGGACTAAGGACGGGTAAAGTTGGAAACTTTACCCTTAAGAGTGTATTTACAGTATGTAGAAGGAGTTTGGAACATAGATCTGAATGGTAGGAGCTTAATCCATTGAGATGGCTCAATCAGACAGGGGAACTCGCCGAGTCCAGGGAAGGACTCGACGAGTTGAAGCGGGTTATCCCGATTATTATGACAGCAAGAACTTGACGAGTCTGTCAATGGACTCGAAGAGTTGACTCAGTTGACCACGAGTTTAAACATTCAAGGACTCGCCGAGTAGGGAGATAACTTGACGAGTTGGGTTGACTGGGAGTTGACCTTGACTTTGACCTTGAATTTGACTAGGGGTAAAATGGTCATTTTACCCTAAGAGAGGATTAGCAGATTCTGATTAAGTGTTATTATGGAATTGATAGTCGGAGAGTCGCCGGAGCAGCAGACACATATTCCTCACTCGAGATTTCAGCAGTCAGTCTTGCGAGGTGAGTTTCCTTCAGTAGGAACGAGTGTACGGCACCAAGGCGGGCCCGTCTATGTGATATGTTAGTAGCTGAGTGTGGGCGCGGCCCGAATCTCATAGTAGCTTAGAGTGGGCGGGGCCCAATGCTTATAGTATTATTTTGAGTATAGATATGTGATTGTTTGGTAGTTATACTTGTTCTCTGTATGATACTTGTATGCATGTTAGTAGTGAAGTTTGGGCGGGGCCCGAATCTCCTAGACAGCAGAGTGTGGGCAGGGCCCGAATCTCCTAGACAGCAGAGTGTAGGCGGGGTCCGAATCTCCATGAGAGTGGGTGGGCCTGTATCTCCTAGTTGCATGATATTTGTATGGTATGTGGTAGTTTGGGGAACTCACTAAGCTTCGTGCTTACAATTTTAAGTTTTGGTTTCAGGTACTTCCACTAGCAAGGGGAAGGGCTCGGGATGATCGCATGACAGGAGTGACATTGTACATAGTACAGTATGTTTTCAAAAATAATTGTTAGCCGGAAGTTTATTGGTGGAAGTTAGAAGTTATAGTTTTTATATATGAAAACGTGTTGTTATTTATGCAAAAATGTTCCACAAAAATAGTTGGAAGATGAAATGTATAACTTTTATTTATGTAGAGCTTTTGAAATATACAAAATGACATCTCGTCATATAGAATTTCTTTTGCTTTGCATTGAATTGGTTTGGTAGCGTGTTTTGACCCACCCCGATCTGATTTCAATCATCATAACTAATCATATAACCAATCACTAAATAGATTAGATAGATGAAAGAAGAAAAATCTTAGATCCAACATTGATTTGATAGATGACAGAAGAAAAATCATAGATCCACCATTAATTTGAGTCAAGATGAACAATCTTTTACTACAATTTTCCAACAAAATTAGTCGGTTTTAAATATTCCAAACCAGTCAATTATTTTACAAAAAAAACCGACAAAACTACTTGATATTTACCAGATTATTCCATATAGAATACACCAAGCTCTTCCATTTTGGTCTAGGTGGTTGCATCCATTGACTATGGGAAGTGTTAAAATTTCAATTTAACACTCTCTTTGACGAAAAAAATTTCATTTTAGGACCAACTCTAGTCCACTATCAACAAGTCTTTGTTAGTTCACCAATAAAACACATCATTACATTACCAAAACACTACAAAAAGCATCAAAACTTAACCACCTTTATCCACTCAAAACAACTTTTAACAAAATCAAACTAACCCTAAAAAGCATTCATTTTTTCCAAAAATGAAATCATAAAACACAATCCAATGTACAACCCTTTCTCCATTAACTTACAACTCATAAAGCATCCACATCTGGAAAAAGACAAAAAAAAAAAAAAAAAAAAAAAAAAAAAAAAAGAAAAACTTCCAGTCTCATGATACCTTACCACAACTCCACAAGGTCTGGGCTTAAGTAAGTACTCCCAAATTACCCATACAAGTTTATGTTATTTTATGATTATCAGCTTCATGAGAACAACATTCTAGATTAGGACTAAGGATCTAGGAAGGATGCCTTATGTGCCTATTATATGTGTATCAGCTTTATCAAAATTGCATGCTAGTTTAGGACTAAGGATGTAGGAAGGATGCCTTATGTGCCTGTTATATGTATCTCAGCTTTATGAACTGCATGCTAGTACATATTAGTTAGGGAGAGCCTGAGAGAGATATGCTTGATTATGTTTACTCGATGCTCGAATACTGCTTGCTTTATGCTTTTAGGAGTTCTAGTTATCTTTTACTAACTAGTAAACAAATATTTTAAGGTACATATTGCGAGGACAAAATAATTTCAGAAGGTTAGGTTTAGCCTTATTTCATAGCTCTCTTTTGAGTCTAACCGTTGTAGGGTAGAACCTCTCATTCGAAGAATTATCTAGTCTTAGTAATATGTAATAGTATTTGCGAGCTAGTTATGGGGAGATAGCAGGGACTTCTTATGCAGCTGATGGCGGAGAGTGGGTTGGTGATTACCTTAGGGCAAGCCTAGGGAGAGTTTAGTATGAGATTAGCAGTGGTAGTAGAAGGGACTTGTTGGAGTCAAGGCAGTTCTTGAGGAAAGTATGGATAGATGTGGAAGGTAGTATGGGCCCGTACTCCTGAAAGCAGAGGATCCGTACTCGAATCAAGGAAGGCTGAGATGAAACCAGTAAACTTGTAGTATGTTAGATCCCTCGAGATTTGATGAGTATATTGATGTTTGTTATGGTGTATTTTCAGTATGGTGGTTCTACGCCCTAGGCCGACTGGCACTTCAGGTGAGGGATCAGGCTCGGGCTCTGGATCCGAGCAGATGGATGAGTAGACGAGGGAGTTTGTTTCGTCTGAGGTTACACGTAGCTTTCTAGAGCAGACTCCTATGATCTTTGGATCGGTCAAGGAGGGTATTTTAGAGCTTCTGGATGAGAAGCTGAGCACTTTTCGCACTGAGATAACGGCCATGATGGGGTTGCGCACACTGAATTTCAGGAAGTTCAGAGCATGTGGAGCTCCCGACTATCATGGGGCTCGGGACCCCATTGCTAGCAGCAGGTGGTTGGTTGATGTCGCCAACGCGTTCCGCACCAGCAGATGTCCCGAGGGGGACAAGGTTAGGCTTAGGTCTTGTCTTCTAAAGGACAGGGCACGTGACTGGTGGAAGGAGGTTGGGAGAGCTATTGGTGATGATACAGTGTTGGATGCGATGACCTGGGATGATTTCACGACCAAGTTCAGGGCCGAGTTCGCACCTGTTATCGAGGTGCAGCAGCTTGCTAGGGAGTTCCAGGATCTCCGACAGACGACTGAGACAGTGGCGGAGAGGGAACTTCTCGTTCCGCAGTACGTGGCGGACGAGGAGATGAAAAAGGCCCGAT
The DNA here is from genome assembly GCF_052849685.1 of Lactuca virosa. NCBI lineage: Eukaryota > Viridiplantae > Streptophyta > Magnoliopsida > Asterales > Asteraceae > Lactuca > Lactuca virosa. Next base: position 184,278,687 of record NC_136428.1, read on the forward strand.
ACCATGAGATGTTGAGGAGTGATAGCAGACAGTTTGTGAGCCGGTCCAGCTGCAAGATGTTGGAGGATATGATAACGAGGGCTCGTGATAAGGAGATTGATTTGGAGATGGAGAGGAAGAGGAAGCCAGAGGTAGTGTCTGGCACATAGGGCTAGGGCAAAAAGCCCAAGGTAGATTCCCGAGGGAAGGGCCAGCAGGGCCGAGGCCGCTGTGGTAAGTGCGGCGGGGCATGAGGGGCCGTGTAGGGCGGGTAATTTGGGCTGCTTGAAGTACGGCCGAACTGTACATGTCAGCAGGGATTGTAGTGCTACTACCACCACCACTACAGCATCTGATCTGATTTGCTTTCATTGCAATCAGAGGGGACATAAGAAGTCCCAGTGTCCGAGTCTAGCATCAGCAGGATAGGTTGTAGCACCCGCTCCTACCACTTTGAGGATTACAGATGACCGCCAGGGCCGGGCAGAGGTGCCATCGGCGAAGAGAAGAGTCTTCCAGTTGACAGCAGAGGAAGCACGTGCAGTCCCTAATGTGGTTACGGGTATGTATCTTCTCCATTATCTCTTTATTATTTCTGATTATTACTCATGTTTGTGTGTTTGTCTCTAGGATCGTTCTTAGTGAACGGCATGTCAGCTATGGTACTGTTTGATTCGGGGGCTACCCGATCTTTTGTGTCGCTCGCACTTAGCAAGCGATTTAGTAGAGCTCTGGGGGATCTGGATTGCCCACTTGATGTAGAGATAGTCGATGATAGGACCTTCAGGGATGCGAGGGTTCATAGAGGGTGTACGCTACAGTTATTCGATCAACAGTTTTCAGTGGATCTGGTTCCTATTCCCCTGTATGGGAATAAGGTTATAGTAGATATGGATTGGTTGAGCTCCAATGGGGCAATGATTGACTATGAGTAGCAGCTAGTGAGGGTTCGTTCTCCTAGTGGGGGAGAGCTAGTGATTCAGGGCGAGAGGCCACAGCACGGACCGATTTTATGTTCAGCGGCGAGGGTGATGCGCCACCTTCAGCAGGGATGCACAGGATACGTCGCCTATGTCATGGATATCCGGGGTAAGGGTAAGGTGATCGTTGATGATGTACCGGTGGTGCGAGAGTACCCGGACGTATTCCCGGAGGATTTACATGGGGTACCTCTGGAGAGACAGGTTGAGTTTAGGATTGACCTGGTCCCTGGTGCAGCTCTGATAGCCAAGGCACCATATCGGTCGGCTCCTCCCGAGATGCAGGAATTGTCTACATAGCTGCAAGAGCTGCTACATAAGGGTTTCATCAGGCCGAGCAGTTCACCATGGGGAGCCCCGATCCTGTTTGTGAAGAAGAAGGACGGGTCACATCGTATGTGCATAGACTACCAGGCGCTGAACAAGGTAACGGTGAAGAACCGTTACCCACTTCCGAGGATAGATGATTTGTTTGACCAGCTTCAGGGAGCATCTTGGTTCTCCAAGATTAATCTACGATGAGGATATTACCAGATGTGAGTCAGGGATGATGATGTGCAGAAGACAACTTTTAGGACTCGATATGGTCATTATGAGTTTTTGGTGATGTCGTTTGGGCTCACCAATGCTCCAGCTGCGTTCATGGACCTCATGAACCGCGTGTGCAGACCGATGCTGGATCGGTTTGTAATAATCTTCATTGATGACATCTTGGTTTACTCCAAGACTTAGGAGCAGCACGAGGAGCACCTGAGGGAGATGCTGGAGACACGGAGGAGGGAGAGAATTTTTGCAAAGTTCTCTAAGTGTGAGTTTTGGTTGCGCGAGGTGCAGTTCCTTCGACATCTTGTCAACCAGAAGGGTATTCTGGTCGATTCGGCCAAGATAGAGGCCGTGATGCAGTGGGAGATTCCGAGGTCTCCAACCGAGATCTGGAGTTTCCTGGGTCTGGCAGGGTATTACAGGAGATTTATTTAGGACTTCTCCAAGATTTCAGTTCCGTTGAATCGACTGACCAAGAAGTCGGTAGTTTTTCGCTGGGGACCTGAGCAGCAGACAGCCTTTGAGACGCTCAGGAAACGATTGTGCAAGGCTCCGATTCTCACTCTGCCAGAGGGTGTAGATGACTTCGTATTTTACTGTGATGCTTCGATCACATGCATGGGAGCAGTATTAATGCAGCGGGGTCATGTGATAGCTTATGCCTCGAGACAGCTGAAGCCTCACAAGGCTAACTATCCGACGCATGATTTAGAGTTGGGGGTTGTGGTGTTCGCCCTCAAGATTTAGCGGCATTACCTCTATGGGGTCCGTCGTACCATTTACACAAATCAAAAGAGTTTGAGATACCTCATGGATCAGCCGAATCTGAACATGAGGCAGCGTCGGTGGTTAGATGTGGTTAAGGATTACGATTGTGAGATCCTTTACCACCCGGGCAAGGCCAACGCAGTCGCCGACGCCCTGAGCCGCAAGGCGGTAGCGGCCCCGATCCGAGACATCTGTCTGAGGATGACAGTGATTACTCCACTATTGGAGCAAACTAGAGAAGCGTATGTTGAGGGCCTAAAGGAGGAGCGTCAGAAGTGCGAGAGGATTGTGGGTCGGGTGGCCTCGTTTGATTATGAAAGACGAGGGTTGTTGACCCTGCATGGGAGGGTATGGGTTCCATAGTGGGCGGAGTACGGCAGGTTCTAGGGTTGTTCACTATTTGGATAAAACCGAATTGTTCAATTGGACAATTTGGTTCTGATATTCAGATCTTTGGAATATTTTTCAACAAAACCGAATTATTATTTTGGATTTCGGATTGGTTTTGGTTTATAAAATAAGAACCGAATAGTTCAAAAAAACCGAATAAACATTTCTTATTATTTACTTATAATATATATCTATAGTTATTTATTTAATTTTGTAATTTATTTTTTCAAATAGGTTCAAAACATTTCACCCAATAAAAAAAACATTAATATGCATTTTCTCTCAAAAGTTTTCTATCTGTAAAATATTTAACTATAATATATCTTCTTAGTAGTTGTTTATAAATTTCAAATCACTACTAAATAATTTGTTTCACTTCTTGTATAAAGTTGGGTAATATATAATTATATGTCATTTTAAAATGTTTCGGTTTTTGAAAACCGAATTATAAAAACCGATCCAACCGAATTGTAATTGGATCAGATCAGATTGGATTTGAATTTATTTTTGTAACGTCCCGTTTTAAGTAGAGTAATTAAATAATAAATCAGGAACCCCGGGGAGTAATTATTATCATTATTTTATACTATTATAGTCCATAATCAATTAATAATTATTGGAATGTTAGTTTCAGGGGTTAAAGAATAATATTGGACTTAATTTGAAAGGATCTTGAATGACTGGGGTTAAAAGAATAAATTATGGACCTATGTTTAAAGGATTTGTTGAGTGAGGGGCTGTTGTGTAAATTACGTATTAGATCTGAAAAAGATTCTTGAAGCCAGGGTAGAAATGGTAACATTTCGATTAAATTTGAAAGAAAGGAGGATGGATGGGTTGATCTTGTAATTATGGGAAAATGTCTATAAGGGGCGGGGTATTTAAACGTTACCCACCCGGTAACCCTAACCCAAGATGCCCCAAACCTCCAGCCGCCAACTTCACCATCCTTATACCCCCCTCTCCAGCTGCCGTTAATGGTGGACCGCCGCAAGCTCGGATCCATTGCTGCATCGTCGGCGTCAAAGCCAGAAGCCACCAAGCCAAGAGCTGGTCGCCATCTTTGCCGCCCGCTACCCCCGCTGTCGAGGTCACAACCCACCGGATGAGAACCGGTTGGGGAAACTTCTGTCGTGTGGAATCGTAGGACCACCAGAGCGTCGTCGCACGTTACTTTCCAGCCGCCACCTTACATGTTGACGTCGGAGGAGCCGTAACTTCGCTGTTGTCGTTTGTTGCTGCTATGCCACCTCCTCCTTCGCTTCTTCCTGTTAGCTACCACCGCAAACCACCGTGAGGAACAACCGAATTCGAGTCTGTTGCCGGGGGTGTGTGTTTGTCATTGTTGTTAGTCAAAGTACGCGTGTATGTGTTCGATTGGCCAGAAAAACCTGAGGAAACCACCATGGCTGCCGGCCATGGTGGTTGTTGCCGAAGACGCCGCTGCTGCCTCTTTCCTACCGACTGCTGCCGCCTTACGCCACCAGGTGGGTGGCTGGACGCCTTATTCAAATAGAAGACTCGTGTGTGCGTGTTTTCAGGATATTGAAATGGTGTTGGGTGTTAGTTGGCCGGAAAAAGCCACCACCACCACCGTGAGCTGTTGGCTGCCACCACTTACCACCACCGGGCACCACAAGGGTGGTTGTGTGTGTGCGTGTGTGTTATTATTAGTGTGTGTATGTGTGTATTATTGAGTTGTACATTGTAATGGTGCTAAAATAATAATAGAAATCTCGAACCACCACTATATGGTGGTCGCTGCCGCCTCCTGCCGCTACCGGCCGCCGTGTCGGGTGGCGGCGTGTTTGCCTCGTTGAGTTTGATTCGTTTGGGGTGCTTGAAACCCTAATGCGCCTTATAAGCCCTAATGGACCCAATGAAGCTTAATGGACCTAAAAGCCCAATCATGTGACTAATGGGCTTAATGATATTCTAGTGGGCCTAATAGGCCCAATAAAGCCCTAATTGACCTAAAAGCCCAACAAATTGATAAATGGGCTAGTATTTCAGTTGGAAACCCTAATTAGGGTTTGGAAAACCCTAATGCCAGTAAAACCCTAATTTTGGGAATCGATTGAGACACACACACGGGAATTATTTAATAATCTTAAAATGTTAAATAATAATCATTGGCAAATTAACCAAAGCAATATTGGATTTAGTGGATTAAGTCCTTAATGGGTTAACTAGAAACACTTAACCCTAATCGTCATTTCATGTGAAAACCCTAATTTCACATGGGCCTTGAGTTGGGCCTTCCTAGTGGGCTTTGGTGATTGGACTATTGATGGGTTATCCAAGAACAAGTTAACGGACCAAAATAAGTAGATGGGCCTTAAGGAAACACCATGTAGAGGTCTGGGCCTAATTGGAAAATTGGGCCATATGTTGGGCTTTGGCCCATGTTTTGACTTTTGGTCTTTTGTATTGTAAGTTGGACCTTGGGCTTGGAACCCAATTATTAGTTAGGTATTGTTTGATGTTGACAGTTTGGGAATCTGTCAACCAATAGCGAGAGCTTTACCTGCGGGACTTCAGCAGTGCCAGGTGAGTTATCCTCACTATACTAAGGGGTCTAAGGCACCAAGGCCGGCCCATTGGTTATGTTATTCTACAGGTGTTAGATGATGGGTATGAGTTAGTGTTGCATGCTAGTGGTTATGCCAGTTAGGTAGATCTGTAGGACTACCTGTGTTGTTATATGATTATCTGCATCCTCAGTAGTTATGTTATATGTTGATATGTTATGGGGGATGGGTTGAGGTGATACTGCTCCATGCGGTAACCAACAAACCCAGGAGAATTCCAGATACGAGCTGTGGGCCTGGTAGGTAATCCAGACTCGTACTGTGGGCTCGGTGGCAAACCAGATGTAAGCTGTGGGCCTGGAAGGCAATCTAGACTCACACTGTGGGCCCAGTGGTAATCCAGTAGCTGGAGCATTCTAGATATGAGCTGAGGGAGACTCGTACTGTGGGCTCGATGGCAATCCAGATGTGAGCTGTGGGCCCGGTAGGCAATCCAGACTCACACTGTGGGCCCAGGGGTATTCCATTCTGTAAAGTTGTGGAACCATTGCATGTTGTTCAGTTTGTTATGTTATGATGTTGCTGACATGTTTATGTGGACTGTATGTGTATCGGTACTTTGGGGGTAACTCACTAAGCTTTCGGGCTTACAGTTTCAGTTTATTGTTTCAGGTACATCAGGAGATCGTGGCAAGGCAAAGGCGTGATCGTACAGCTCCTCACTTTTTACGACTTTGTTTCTGGGATACTCTGATATGATACATTTTGAAAACAAGTTTGTAATAGTTAATGGATTTGAAATGTTTTTAAAAGTTTAAATTGGCTTGAATTTTTTGAGTGTTACAAGTTGATATCAGAGCCTTGGTTTGAGTGAATTTGAGGAACATTCGTGTAACTCCAGTCTCAAATCAAGGAAAGGATTTTCAAAATGATTTCTAAAATGCTTTTCAAAATAAGTAAAGGAGGATGCAGAGTGTACGATCAGCCGGAGCCAGTAAGTAGACCCCAAAATACCATACAGTATTTGATTATGTGATATGTTAGAATAGCATGCTAGTGCTAGGCTAGGGATCTTTAGGTATTGCATGATCGAATTGCCTGATTACATGATGCCTGCTAGCCTAGGGTTTCCTTTATATGAAATTGACATCATTACTGTAGTTTCTTAGTGTATGCATCACGGTTATACATAATTAAGATCTTATAGCCTGAGAATGTTTGATTTGGCCTTATGTTCTGTTCTTGTTTGATTGGGAGCCTATGGTAGGATTGGATATTCGAAAGTCTATAGGGTCCAGCGTTATGTTTGGCTAGCACACACTAGTACTGCAGGGTTGGTGGAAGTTTCATGGATGGGTGGGTTGTGTGAGACCGGTAGGTCAGTTGTGAGACAGTTAGCCTTCCGCTAGGAGTGAGGTTGAGCGACCACCAGGTGTATGTATACTGTTAGGGTGTTGTGGTGATACTTGAGACAAATATGGGTAGGTGTGGAAGGTAGTAGGGGCCCATACTACTGAAAGCACAGGACCCATACGCGTAGCAAGGAAGTCACCACCCCTAGGGTTGGGTTGGGAGTTGGTTCCCTGTCTCTATATGGGTTATTAGTGATCCTTCTGGTGTTTTACCAGAATGGTGGTTATGAGACGTCTTGAGATCGGATCCAGGTTAGGATCGGGAGCTAGCAGCTAGGATAGGCCAGCATTGTCAGAGGACCATGCCAGTGAGATCATCCAGGAGGAGGTGATCGAGTTTGTCTGGGGATAGTTTCCGGGGATGTTTCGATCTATTAAGACCGCCATGGTTGAGTATTTCGACGAGCGCTATGCAACCATTGCCGAGACGGTTGCCGCAGCAGCTATATCAGCTGTAACAACGGCAAGGGGAAGAGCTAGTCGAGCTTTTCAGTACCGGGACTTGTTACTGGGACATATTCTGACAAGCAGAGGGATGCATTTACTTCGGATCAGGGAGATGTTATGTACTTATTACATTCTGCGGGTTAAGCTGGAGAGTCTAGCACATGCGTTTCAAGATTTGAGTCTTCGGGGGGTTTTGCTCGAGGCCGAATGTGAGTCGCGGGGACTCCGGAAGGGAGTAAGGATTATGTTCAGCTGGAGTTATGGAGCTAGAATTAGAATGGTTAATTGATAGGATTGGAATGTTGTTTTCTAGGGCAAGGAATGTGCCCTTTCAGTTACGTGCTCGAAGGATTGAGCAGGCTTGTGACCCCAGGATCAGGTTGTATTCTAGCTCGGGGTTAGTTGGTCGTCGGGATTGGCGACAGTAGTTTAGCGCGAGTGGGTCGATGTGGCATAAGTATTTTGGAGGTCCATTTCACCTTGGATCTCTTGTATCGGGCAGTAAGGATTGATTGTATGATCTATTGCACTTTTGGGATGGTAGACTATGTCTTGGGAGTAGTTATAGCCCAGTATAGGGTAGAGGTTGTTTCAACTACTGTAGTTCAGTTGTGGATGATCGAGCTGGTGAGTGGGTCAGGGTGCGAGACCCTGAATGATATGATTTCTAAAGCCGTGAGCAGGAGATTTGTTGGAGCACTTTGGGAAGAAGGGTATTATATGGGATGTCTGCGGACCGGGTCCCACATGATGGTTATTTAGTATTGTCAGGATTCAGTGGTTTTAGTAAGCGTTATTGATTGGCGGAGGAAAGCGCCAAGGGAAGTAGCTCGTTGTTGAGACATTAGTTGGAGCATCTATTTTTGGACTTCAAGATTTGGGTGTGGGATCATTCGAGATTTAGGGACTGTTGGTTTCTCGGGAATTCAGGAAGTGTTCATCTAGTTATCAAAAGCATGTGATCATTTGGGATTGGTTGGTAATGGAGCACCAGTTGCAAAGAGTTGGTTGTCATCAGATCGATCGTTGGAAAGTTAGAAGGATTGGAAATTCTCCAACTTTCATGAATTGTGAGGACTTAGTCGAATCTAAGTGGGGGAGAATCGTCCCAGAACGCAGAAACCGGATCGGTTTTGAAAGTGGGATAAGTTTCACATCGTTGTCAGAAAGGAAGACAACCCAAGTGGCTGATTGGTTTGAGGTTTGTGTGAGTTGGGAGTTCGGTAAAACTCCCCAGTGTGTGAATCGTGTCAACTCGGTGCTTGATAGCAGAATTGGGAATTTTCAGTTTGAATTTTCAGCCATTGAAAGTTTTGTCTGTTGTTGTTCAGATTGCGGTTTCAAGAAGGGTCGGACAGGCGTTAATCGGTGAACCTCCTAGAAATCGGGAAATTATCCAAAGGAAATTCAAAAGGCGAAAATTGAGGAGCTAGGAACGCGTCAACAATTTACTTGAGCAGTGTGCTTACATTTCCTAAGTCTTTGGGGTATGTTTCCGCTCAGTAGTGGAATAGACTTTTGATTCTTATCGAACTTGGATTTTCGGTAACCTTGGGAAAATTATGGAAGTTTTCTTGGACTAGTTTTTGGTATTAGTAGAATCGGATCAGTATCGATCCAGTTTGGGCTTTGTGGCGAGTGAATGTGGAGTTAGGAATTCCCAAATATATATATATGGTAGTGATTCTTCATGTGTATCGGTGAGTATTCAAGGCGGAAATAGAGTTGATTTGGATTACGTGCTTGATCAGTTTTGGGTTTCAGTCTGCAAATTGGATCTAGAATTCGACTATCAACTTATTCTAGGGGCATGTGTGACCATGAATTGAAGGAGTTTTCTTGGATAGCAACTTATTCTATAAGTGAATCATGCGTAGTGGGATTTCAGCATTGTGTCGTTGGTTGGTGTTGTGAAGGATGTTGGTTAGGCCTTTTCTTTTGGACAATGTTGATTGTTCATCAGGAGCATTCCAGTCATGAGCTGAGGGCCAGGTAGGGCATACCAGACTCATGCTGCGGGCTCAGAGGCAATCCAGACCGATGCTGAGGACCTTGCAGGGGTATTCCAGTCATAGGTTGTGGACCAAGTGATCTTAGAAGTTTATTTCTTCTGTTGGAGCACTTTCGGAATGGACACAGTGTTGAGGCTCGGGTGAGCCGTAATCAGCTGCGAGGAATCGGAAGATTTAGTGCGAAATACAAGGGTAGGTCCCTGAACCTCAAGTTGTGAGTTTAGACCTGAGTTCGTATATAGTGGTATTCTGATCTAGGGTATTCCATCCCGAGGATGACCGGACCCTATGATTGATTGGACCAGATATGTTTGGTATGCCAACCCGAAGGTTGATTGGGGCAAACATGTGCATGATACGAGGGTATTCCATCCTAGGGATGACTGGACCCGTCGTGGGCATGCCTAGTATTCCAGCCCAAGGCTGATTGGGCCAGGTATGAGTGTTGGAGCTTATGAGCCGGTCATTATATGTATGTGATTCAGGAACCAAAGGAAACATTTTTATGTTGATCTAAGAGGATTCATCATCCAGTTTACATCTCGTTGTTCATTATATCGCTAGGAATTGGTTATCAGAACGGATTTCTCTTGACCTAATCTCTTCTCGAGGTGAGAGTTATAGGTAGCAGTGTGGAAATTGCGATTCTATTTTGGATAGGAACCCAGGTTATTAGCAGTTGAGTAGATAGGTGGGAGATAAGTGTTATGAACTCGGCAATGATTCGGAGTGGGCGGTCTGTCAAGGAGACAGAACATCTCGAGACTCCAGATTTTGGATTGAAGAATATGATCATGTAGTAAGGGATTCGTTTGTTTTCCTGGTTTTAGAACCCTGCGAGGGTTGGATATGGTTGCCTTAGAGAGGCTAGAGTTCTGCTCATGGTTGTAGCCAAGTAGTTCAATTGTTTGGTGTGTAAGGAATGATAAGAAACGATTTCGAGGATGAAATCAAATTTAAGTAGGGGAGAGTTGTAACATCCCGTTTTAAGTAGAGTAATTAAATAATAAATCAGGAACCCCGGGGAGTAATTATTATGATTATTTTATACTATTATAGTCCAGAATCAATTAATAATTATTGGAATGTTAGTTTCGGGGGTTAAAGAATAATATTGGACTTAATTTGAAAGGATCTTGAATGACTGGGGTTAAAAGCGTAAATTATGGACCTATGTTGAAAGGATTTGTTGAGTGAGGGGCTGTTGTGTAAATTACGGATTAGATCTGAAAAAGATTCTTGAAGCCAGGGTAGAAATGGTAACATTTCGATTAAATTTGAAAGAAAGGAGGATGGAGGGGCTGATCTTGTAATTATGGGAAAATGTCTATGAGGGGCGGGGTATTTAAACGTTACCCACCCGGTAACCCTAACCCTAGATGCCCCAAACCTCCAGCCGCCAACTTCACCATCGTTATACCCCCTCTCCAGCCGCCGTTAATGGTGGACCGCCGCAAGCTCGGATACATTGTTGCATTAGCCGACGTCGAAGCCAGAAGCCACCAAGCCAAGAGTCGGTTGCCATCTTTGCTGCCCACCACCCTCGCTGTCGAGGTCACAACCCACCGGATGAGCACCGGTTGGGGAAACTTCCGTCGTGTGGAATCGTAGGACCACCAGAGCGCCGTCGCACGTTACTTTCCAGCCGCCACCTTACATGTTGACGTCGGAGGATCTGGAACTTCGCTGTTGTCGTTCGCTGCTGCTATGCCACCTCCTCCTTCGCTTCTTACCGTTAGCTACCACCGCAAACCACCGTGAGGAACAACTGAATTCGATTTTTTTGTCGGGAGTGTGCGTCTGTCACTGTTGTTAGTCAAAGTACGCGTGTATGTGTTCGATTGGCCAGAAAAACCCGAGGAAACTACCATGGCTGCCGGCCATGGTGCCTGTTGCCGAAGACGCCGCTACTGCCGCTTTCCTGCCGATTGTCGCTGCCTTACGCCACTAGGTGGGTAGCTGGACGCCTTCTTCAAACAGAGGACTCGTGTGTGCGAGTTTTCAGGAAGGTGAAGTGGTCTTGGGTGTTAGTTGGCCGGAAAAAGCCACCACCACCACCGTGAGGTGGTAGCTGCCACCACTTACCACAACCGGCCACCACAAGGGTGGTTGTATGTGTGCGTGTGTGTTATTGTTAGTGTGTGAATGTGTGTATTATTGAGTTGTATATTGCAATGGTGCCAAAATAATAATAGAAATCTCGAACCACCACCGTATGGTGGTGGCTGCCGCTACCTGCCGCCGTGTCGGGTGGCGGTGTGCTTGCCTCGTTGAGTTTGATTCGTTTGGGGTGCTTGAAACCCTAATGGACCTTGTAAGCCCTAATGGACCCAATGAAGCTTAATGGACCTAAAAGCCCAAGCATGTGACTAATGGGCTTAATGATATTCTAGTGGGCCTAATAGGTCCGATAAAGCCCTAATTGACCTAAAAGCCCAACAAATTGATAAATGGGCTAGTATTTGGGTTGGAAACCCTAATTAGGGTTTGGAAAACCTAATGCCAGTAAAACCCTAATTTTGGGAATCGATTGAGACACACACATGGGAATTATTTAATAATCTTAAAATGTTAAATAATAATCATTGGCAAATTAACCAAAGCAATATTGGACTTAATGGATTAAGTCCTTAGTGGATTAAGTCCTTAATGGGTTAAGTAGGAACACTTAACCCTAATCGTTATTTCGTGTGAAACCCTAATTTCACATGGGCCTTGAGTTGGGCCTTCCTAGTGGGATTTGGTGATTGGACAATTGATGGGTTATCCAAGAACAAGTTAACGGACCAAAATAACTAGATGGGCCTTAAGGAAAGACCATGTAGAGGTCTGGGCCTAATTTGGAAAATTGGGCCATATGTTGGGCTTTGGCACATGTTTTGACTTTTGGGCTTTTGTAGTGTGAGATGGACCTTGGGCTTGGAAGCCAATTATTAATTGGGTATTGTTTGATGTTGACAGTTCAGGAATCTGTCAACCAGCAGCAGGAGCTTTACCTGTGGGATTTCAGCAGTGCCAGGTGAGTTATCCTCAGTATACTAAGGGGTCTAAGGCACCAAGGTTATCCCATTGG